>NC_133160.1:164044790-164365679 GCF_040802235.1 Manis javanica
ACCCAAAGTTCATAGTTTACACTGCATTCACTTTTGTTGTTGTGCATTTTACAGATTTGAGCAAATGTATAAGGACATGAATTCATCATATGTTATCATAAAGTACTTCACTGCCCTTAAAACCCTCTGTGCTTTTCCTACTCATATCTGTCCTCTCACCTCAACACCTGGCAACCATTGATCTTACTTTCTCCATAGTTTTGCCTTTTGTAGAATGTCATCTAGTTAGAATTACACAGTATGTAGCCTTCCAGATTGGCTTATTTTACTTAGTACTATGCATTTAAGATTCCTCCATGTCTTTTTAGAGCTAGACAGCTCATGTCTTTTTAGCACTGAATAATATTCCATTGTCTGGATGTACCACAGCTTATCGATCCATTTGCCTTGTGAAGAACCTCTTGTTTGCTTCCAAGTTTTAGAAACTATGTGTAAAGCTGCTATAAATATCTCCGTGCAGATTTTTCTGTGGACACAAGTTTCCATCTCCTTTAGATAAATGCCAAGGAGTGTGATTACTGGATCATATAAAAATATGTTTAGCATTGTGAGAAACTACCAAACTGTCTTCCAAAATGGATGTACCATTTTGAGTTCCTACCAACACTATGAAGCACTTCCTGTCGCTCAACATCTTTGCCAGCATTGCACTTCTCTTTTGGCATATGATGTGGAACATCTTTTCATATGCTTATTGACCATCTGTATATCTTCTTGCAAAAAATGTCAGTTAAAGCCTATGGCCAATTTTTAAAAAATCAACTTGTTTGTTTACTTATTGTTGAATTTTAAAAGTTTTTTGTATATTTTGGATAAAAGTCCTTTTTGTTTTTTGCAAATATGTGCTCCCAGTCTGTGGCTTGTTTTCTCATTCTCTTGACATTATTTTTCATAGAGAAGAAATTTCAATTTCAATGCAGTCCAGCTGATCAATTGTATCTTCGATGGGTCATACCTTTGGTGTCATATCTAAAATGTCATTGCGATACCAAAGCCAGGTAGGTTTTCTTCTATGTTATCGTTTAAGGGTTTTATGGTTTTGCATTTTACATTTAGGTCTGTAATCCATTTTTAGTTAATTTTTGTGAAGAGTATAAGGTCTGTGTCTAGGTTCTTTTTTTTTTTTTCACATGTGGACTTCCAGGTGCTCCGACACCATTTGTTGAGGAGATTATCTTTGTCATATCTCATTGTCCTTGTGCCTTTGTCAAGCATCAGCTGATTATATTTATGTGGGTCTCTTTCTGGACTCTATATTCTGTTACATGTATCTGTCTGTTCTTTTGGCAACACTATACTGTCTTTATCACCACACATTACAGTAAGTCTTGAGGCTGGGCGACATCAATCTTCCAACTTTGTTCTTCCTCAATTGTGTTGGCTCTTCCAGGTCTTTTGCTTCTCCACTTAAACTTTAGAATCATTTCATAAATATACACAAAACAACCCACTGGGATTTGGATTGAAATTGCATTGAAATCTATAGGTGAAGTTGGTAGGAACAGAAAACTTGACAATATTGAGTCTTCCTATCTGTGAACATGGACAATCTCCTCACTTTTTAGTTCTTTGATTTTTTTTTCTGAGTTTTGTAGTTTTGTAGCTTTCCTCATATAAATCCCATACATATTTTGTTAGATTTACACCTAAACATTTCCAGTTTTTTGGGTGCTAATGCAAATGCTCTTGTGTTTTTTAATTTCATATTCCATTTGTTTATTATTGCTGTATAGGAGAGCAATTGACTTTTGTATATTAACCTTATATCCTACAAGTTGCTACAATCACACTTTAGTTCCAGGAGTTTGTGGTGGTGGTAGTTGTTCTTTCAGATTTTCCAACTAGATGACAATGTCATCTGTGAACATAGACAGTTTTATTTTTTCTTTCCCAATGTGTGTACCTTTTATTCCCCATTTTTGTCTTAGGGCATTAACTAGTATTTCCAGTACAATATTAAAAAAGAGTGATGACAGTTATCAAAATTGGAAAAAGAAAAACAAATGAGGCCTAAAGTCAGCAGAAGGAGGGACATAATAAAGATCACAGAAGAAATAAAATTGAGAAGAATAAAACAATAGAAAAAAATCACTGAAACCAAGAGCTGGTTCTTTGAGAATATAAACAAAATAGATAAGCCTCTAGCCAGACTTATTAAGAGAAAAAGAGAATCAACACAAATCAACAGAATCAGAAATGAGAAAAGAAACATCACGACAGACCCAACAGAAATACAAAGAATTATTAGAGACTACTATGAAAACCTATATGCTAACAAGCTGGGAAACCTAGAAGAAATGGACAACTTCCTAGAAAAATACAACCTTCCAAGACTGACCAAGGAAGAAACACAAAATCTAAACAAACCAATTACCAGCAAAGAAATTGAAGCAGTAATCAAAAAACTACCCAAGAACAAAACACCTGGGCCAGATGGATTTACCTCGGAATTTTATCAGACATACAGAGAAGACATAATACCCATTCTCCTTAAAGTTTTCCAAAAAATAGAAGAGGAGGGAATACTCCCAAACTCATTCTATGAAGCCAACATCACCCTAATACCAAAACCAGGAAAAGACCCCACCAAAAAAGAAAATTACAGACCAATATCCCTGATGAATGTAGATGCAAAAATACTCAATAAAATATTAGCAAACCAAAATAAAAAATATATCAAAAGGATCATACACCACGACCAAGTGGGATTCATCCCAGGGATGCAAGGATGGTACAACATTCAAAAATCCATCAACATCATCCACCACATCAACAAAAAGAAAGACAAAAACCACATGATCATCTCCATAGATGCTGAAAAAGCATTTGACAAAATTCAACATCCATTCATGATAAAAACTCTAAGCAAAATGGGTATAGAGGGAAAGTACCTCAACATAATAAAGGCCATATACAATAAACCCACAGCCAACATCATACTTAACAGTGAGAAGCTGAAAGCTTTTCCTCTGAGATCGGGAACCAGACAGGGATGCCCATTCTCCCCACTGTTATTTAACATAGTACTGGAGGTCCTAGCCACGGCAATTAGACAAAACAAAGAAATACAAGGAATCCAGATTGGTAAAGAAGAAGTGAAACTGTCACTATTTGCAGATGACATGATATTTTACATAAAAAAAAACTAAAGACTCCACTCCAAAACTACTAGAACTGATATCAGAATACAGCAAAGTTGCAGGATACAAAATTAAAACACAGAAATCTGTGGTTTTCCTATACACTAACAATGAGCCAATAGAAAGAGAAATCAGGAAAACAATTCCATTCACAATTGCATCAAAAAGAATAAAATACCTAGGAATAAACCTAACCAAAGAAGTGAAAGACCTATACCCTGAAAACTATAAGACACTCTTAAGAGAAGTTAAAGAGGACAATAACAAATGGAAACTCATCCCATGCTCCTGGCTAGGAAGAATTAATATCATCAAAAAGGCCATCCTGCCCAAAGCACTATACAGATTTGATGCAATCCCTATCAAATTACCAACAACATTCTTCAATGAACTGGAACAAATAGCTCAAAAATTCATATGGAAACACCAAAGACCCCGAATAGTCAAAGCAATCCTGAGAAAGAGGAATAAAGTGGCGGAGATCTCACTCCCCAACTTCAAGCTCTACTACAAAGCCATAGTAATCAAGACAATTTGGTACTGGCAGAAGAACAGAGCCACAGACCAGTGGAACAGATTAGAGACTCCAGACATTAACCCAAACATATATGGTCAATTAATACTCGATAAAGGAGCTATGGACATACAATGGGGAAATGACAGTCTCTTCAACAGATGGTGCTGGCAAAACTGGACAGCTACATGTAGGAGAATGAACCTGGACCATCGTCTAACCCCATACACAAAAGTAAATTCAAAATGGATCAAAGACCTGAATGTAAGTCATTAAACCATAAAACTCTTAGAAAAAAACATAGGCAAAAATCTCTTGGATGTGAACATTAGCGACTTCTTCATGAATATATCTCCCCGGGCAAGGAAAACAAAATAAAAAATGAACAAGTGGGACTATATCAAGCTGAAAAGCTTCTGTACAGCAAAGGACACCATCAATAGAACAAAAAGGCATCCTGCAGTATGGGAGAATATTTTCGTAAATGACAGATCCAATAAAGGCTTGACATCCAAAATATATAAAGAGCTCAGCTCACGCTCCTCAACAAACAAAAAGCAAATAATCCAATTAAAAAATGGGCAGAGGAGCTGAACAGACAGTTCTCCAAAGAAGAAATTCAGATGGCCAACAGACACATGAAAATATGCTCCACATTGCTAGTTATCAGAGAAATGCAAATTAAAACTACAATGAGGTATCACCTCACACCAGTAAGGATGGCTACCATCCAAAAGACAAACAACAACAAATGTTGGTGAGGTTGTGGAGAAAGGGGAACCCTCCTACACTGCTGGTGGGAATGTAAATTAGTTCAACCATTGTGGAAAGCAATATAGAGGTTCCTCAAAATGCTCAAAATAGACTTACCATTTGACCCAGGAATTCCACTTCTAGGAATTTACCCTAAGAATGCAGCAGCCCAGTTTGAAAAAGACAGATGCACCCCTATGTTTATCGCAGCACTATTTACAATAGCCAAGAAATGGAAGCAACCTAAGTGTCCATCAGTAGATGAATGGATAAAGAAGATGTGGTACATATACACAATGGAATACTACTCAGCCATAAGAAGAAAACAAATCCTACCATTTGCAACAACATGGATGGAGCTAGAGGGTATTATGCTCAGTGAAATAAGCCAAGCGGAGAAAAACAAATACCAAATGATTTCACTCATCTGTGGAGTATAAGAACAAAAGAAAAACTGAAGGAACAAAACAATAGCAGAATCACAGAACCCAAGAATGAACTAACAGTTATCAAAGGGAAAGAGACTGGGGAGAATGGGAGGGTAGGGAGAGATAAGGGTGGGAAAGAAGAAAGGGGTATTATGATTAGAATGTATAATGTGCAAGTGGAGGAAAGGGGAGGGCTTTGCAACACAGAGAAGACAAGTAATGATTCTACAACATCTTACTATGCTGATGGACAGTGACTGTAATGGGGTTTGTGGGGGGTACTTGGAGTAGGGGAGAGCCTAGTAAACATAAATTTAAAAAAAAAAGAGTGATGAGAGGAAATATCCTTGCCTTGTTGCTGATCTTTGTGGGACAACCTAGTTGCATTAATATTTTTCTAGGAACTCCATTGTTTGGATTATATATAGATCTGCTTCTAATTTATATTTTCTCTTCATTATCATTCATTTTCCTGCCTATTTGTGTATCTAGTGGTTTTGTTGTTTATTATGTTGGACTTACGGTGTCAGAGTCCTGTCAAGGCTCCTGATGATGTCTTCCGTCAGAGAGGGAGTCTCCTTGTCTTCTGTTAGGCAGATGGACTGACAGCTGACGGCCTCAGTCTAAAGAGCAGCTCATCTTGGTTATGTCTACGTTGCTTTCTAAGGGAGACTCAGTCTGCCTTGAGCTCATCTCCACCCCTCTGATACAGCATTTCTGGAATGTTGGTAGAGGCTGGCAGGCTTCTGTCTCTTCATTTCTGAAAAAAAACTAGGAAATGCAATTCTGTTCTTCAGAAGAGTTTAGCCTCCTGCCTCTCAGTCTCACAAACAAATATTTAGAAGGAGAAGAACAGCTGTGTGTTATTGGAACACATACTCCCTCTATCAGAACATTGTGTCCCCAGCTCCATGGATCTGAAAGAGATTTGATTCTGCCATTTGAAAGCTCTGGTATCAGCTTTCCATGATTCCCAGGAATGGAACAAGTGTGTCAAGGGGATCAATGGCTAAGAACTTGGATTTCTGCTGTGCAGTCTGTCACACACGCACTTGTGATTGCCAGAAGTTTGACAGGTTACTCTTTTACTCAGTAGAGAACCCTCTCAGATTCTCTTTCACTCAGTGGAGTCTGTTTGGACTGTATAAGCATGATTTTCAGCCTGCATTCAGATTTAGTATATGACTCAGGGAAGGAAATAGTCATAAATCATCAGCTTACCTATTAAAATGACCTTTATTTTATGGAACTCTTAAAAATTTCATCTTGACTTTATTACTTCCCCAACTCTCCATGCTCTCCACTGTCTTAAAAATGTTATTTTTGTAATTTTTTCTAATTTTTTGCAATGGGAGCATTATCCTACTGTGAATTGTTTTACTTTTTCTAGAAGCCATAAGCCTAAAAACATTATCTTGAATCATCAGGTTGTTAAGAAAATACAAAATTTTGATAACTGTCTATGCTGGCAAAGCTGCGAAGAAATAGATATGTTAATATATTTCTGGCATAAGGCATTATACATATAGGAACTTGCACTCTATTCATATACCTGAAAAATGACATATTACAATATCAATTATTGCAACTTCATATCTAGTAGTAAAAGATTGGAATTAATCAAAATGTCCATCAATAGGATTACAGACTAAAATGAAATACCAAGTTAACTTAAATAATTATGGAGTTCATTGTCAAATGACATGGAAAGATAGCCAAGATATATTAAATAAAAAGGTGAAAGTGCAGATAAGAGTACAAGGATGTTAACATTTGTAAAAATTGGTAATTCTGGGAAATATATATTTAGATTTAATTTTATAACAAATAGAGATACACAAGAGACCTGTAACACTGAACATATGTTGAGGGCTGGAAAACTAGAAACTGAGTGGATGGAGGATGGTGTACAGAAAGGAAATTTTTCACTGTATACTTTTATAAATAGATATAGTTGTACCACGTGAATTTATAGCTTTTTCACAAAACAGTATACACATCTCAAAATTAATAAACTGGTAAAATCCATAATACTTTTAAAAGAAAGTATAAGCATGTCACAAATCACATTTAAAACAAGAAAAGGTTATGACTCCAACATTGTACAGTATTTTACCCAAGGATGACCATAGTTTGGGGAAAATGCAGAGAATCGGTTATGAGGCAAAGAACTGAGGATTGAAAACACACAGATACCTTCTCTCAGATACATCAGAAATCTTAACTTCCAAAATTCAGATAATGGCAACCACATGCATTGAAAAGAGGGAAAAATCTTGTTCTTCCCCCAGGAAACAAACCCTTAAAAGCTTAACTTCCAGTGGCTCCCACTCGTACACCCAAATTGTATTCTTCAGTTTGGTAGGTATAAGCAGAATTTCCTAAAGATAAAGACATTTCAGGGCAACATAGATCCTATTGTTCATCAAACTAACAAAGACTTGCTGGAAACTAATGGAACTCTAGGCATTATGCCAACTCATTGAAGGGGGAAAAAAATTACCTGCCCAAAGAGTTTGTGTCTTAGCGGCAAAGTTTGCAAAATCAGACTCCAGCCTTGTATTTCTCAGTGGAAAAGCAAGATGTCTTTGCCATTGCTCAATGAAGAATTTGCAACTGTTCATTCCTAACATTTGACAGCATCTCCGAGTCCAATTACATGTCCTTTGGAGTCTTAGAATCCTTCAAATATTCTATTTTAGCAGACAGAGAACTAGTTTGAAAGTCAGGACTCATAGATTTCAATCTCAGCTTACTATTAGCTGACCTTGGGCCAGTTCATTTCTTCTATACATGCATTCATTTCTACCTCTAAAAAATAAGAAAATGGATCTAGATAATCCTTATAATGCCTTCAGGCTTCACATACGATGATTCTACATATCAAAAGAAATAGAGGTCTTTGAGAGTGAGATATTCATGTAACTCCATTACATAGATTATCCGGTTTATACTCTCAGAAGCCAGTTGGCTTAGAATCTAGTCGAGTCACTCTCCTTGTAGGTCTCAGGCTTCTCAACTGTAGAATAAGGGGACGAGACAAGATAGCCTCAGTATATTTTAAATGAGATGGGTGATTTGTGAGCTCAAGCTAAATGAAATTGAATACTTTGGTGTTGGAAAATTTGTTGCTCTTGGCAGTTTATTATTTTATTTGCATAGTAAATAAGCAGTGCCCTGACCCAAAGCGCTTGGCCCAAACATTTGGGGTACTTTTTCTCTGCCTCTTTACCCCTTTTAGTTTAATCTCTCTTGGCCATTCCAGTGCCTACTGAGTAAGAGGACAGAAAATTAGAGAAAGAGAGAGAGCTGAGGCCTCCAGCGTTTCTCAGCATGCATCTGAGTTTGAGCAGTAGTAATAGGGGAAATAATATCCTCAGTGTGATCTCTTTCCATCAACCAATGACTTCTCAAAGTTAACACAAACATGTCTTCTGATTAGTCACTAGTATGTCCACAAATGACCTCTCCTAATGCTCTCTTCTTTTTAATTTTAGCTGCCATTTATGAAATACCTACAAGCTGCCTACATCTTATAGTAACCCCTTTCCACATGCCATCCATCTAATCCACATGACAATCCTGAGATATTAGTATTATAACTCCATTTTTCAGTAGAGAAAATGAAAGTTTAGAGAGACCAAACTTCTAGCTGAGGTAATACAGATAACCTCAAGCATCTAGTAGCAGAACTAAACTTCAAAGATTTATAAACACCCAAGACTGCCTTGCTGCTGTATTGCCTTGCCTGGTCTCTGTTTAAATTGTTTTTCAAACTTGAAACATTATCTATTACTCTTCACATTTGTTTTATGTATCTCCCTCACTATCTGAGCTTTCACTATCCAGTTATTTACTGTAACAATTTGCAAAATGTTTTATGAAAAACTCACCACCAAAATTGAAAACCCACTCTAATAAATTGGTCGTGCATGCACGTGTTTCTGTTGTGTGCAAGTCTAGGCTAGAGGAAGCAAAGAATGCTGAAGCCGTATCTCAGCTACACTTCCCAGGACAACATCAAGGGCTCAGATTGCTTAAATGTGTCGTCCTTTACTAATATCATCTTCCCTCCATTATTAATGTTCTAAAGAAAGTGCAAAGATAATGAATAAAATAAAAAATATCGATAGATAATTAACTAATTAGTTAGTGGGCCTAGAAAAGCCAGTAGTAAATAAAGTTACTATCCATGGGCAGATGGCTATTTAATCTCAATCTTCAGTCTGACATCCCTGTTGTACTTCACCACACTTCTCCATGCCTTGAACTCCTACCTTTCCTATAGATAAAAAAGGAAGACTGATTTGTAGTGATGACTTCTGTGATGCAAATGCTCCCAATGTGTGGCCAGTTTTCAAGACACCAATGTGACATTAGCTCTCTTGACCCAGTAGTATTCGGTTCTACATACCACTGTCTACATGCAACTGTGAACTTGAAATCTCTCCTTGGATGCTGAGTAGTTTTCTCAAACATACAACAAAAGCGTAATTTTTAAATTCTCTGTTACCAAACCTGCTCTTCCACTAATCTTCTTAAATTATACCATTGTTTACCCACTTTATCATCCAAACTTCTTGGGGAAAAAATTGACCACTTTTCCTATTAACCTGCAATGTAGAAGATTGGAGAAAAACTTTTCCAAACTACTAGAAACCCGGAGGTTGAGTTATCCTGACCATTGGGCCCTTACCCAGTTTTATCTCCCAAATAAAGATGCAAATTTCCAGACTCAGAGCTTGGTTTTAGAAATAGGAAGCCTCAAAACTAGAGAATTTCTCTTAAAAAGTAGCTCATGCAATGTTAATTGAAGTATTTCTAAAATCATGATGTAAGGTCATGTACAAAAAGGGTTTTGTTATCGTAAGAATTGAACTGTGCACATCTTATAATACCCACCTCAGAAGACAGTGACACAAACAACTTTGAGAACCCACTAGGGACTCTGGGTAGCAAGAAAAGCCATGTTGAATAGGTGCTACATCTGCTCCTGCCCTGTGTGGTCACATCAGTGCTGATAGGCTTTAGTATTCTTGGCTAACTGGAGTGGATATTTAATCGTGCTCATATGAACGTGTGTTTATATGAGCATGTGTTGTATTCATGTCAATTCAGAGCTCACCAGAAAATGTGTCCTCCATACATAAGCATGATTAGAAACTGGAAATAGCTCTGGATTCTACATATTTTTATTATAACATTTTTTCAGAGATACAAAGTATCATACAGAATAATAGAACAATGCAGCAAGAAAGGATATTTAACATGCAATAACAATTTTGAGATATTTATTTTGGATCTTTATATCAACATGATTATGCGTAGTGTTATATGCCACTCATTGAACCCATTTCTCTCCTTTTTTCTTCACATATAACCATTGCTATAAAGTGAATGTGCATATCCGGGAAGAAGACTTATTCTAAGAATGCCTGGTAGTCGTATGCGAGGCATGCCAGACTTGGTGATACTAAATTCTGATGATCATGTGTCCCGTGCATCTCTAAACCTTTAGCAGGTTTCGTATCATTCTTACTGCCAACACATCTCTAGTCTGGCTCTAGAATGCATTCCCAAGAATAGGCCCTCCAGTTTGGGTTAGACCGCCAGAAATGTCCTCCACTCTATGGGAGAAGTTCCTTGGAAAATCAGAAGTCGGTGCTGAGGCATGAAAAGTGACTGGTGCATCGCCCTCCTCCTTATTCCCATCTCTCTTGCACCCTCACAGAGATGAGAAGAGTTCTAAAGTGGATTTCAAAGCAGTCTTTCAAGTTCACTGTCCTCTGAGTTTCTGTTCTGTCCCAGAAATTATCTCACATAATCACAATTACAGTTCAGAATAACTTCACTCTAGGCATAGTGTTCTCATTTTGTTCGTGGTGCAGACTTGCCTCTTGAAAGAGTCTCAGATATCCTCATTATCACACTAAAGGGACAAATAGGAAAAATCACAGCCACATGATCAGATAAGCAAAAAAGTAAAGAAGGAGTTTAAATCCATTATGTTCTGTATTAATATATTTACACTAACATAGACTCATAGTATATTCTGTATATTTATTTAAACTACAAATTGCTGGGGGCTGAGTGTGGATTAGTATGAGAGAGAAACTTGGGAACCAAAAATTTAGGAGGAAACCCACAATTTCTTGGGCTCTCCCTCCTGGAATCCCAATAGGTTGTAACTGTGAAGAAATAAGAAAAGTTCCCATGTGGCTTTGCCAGGAGGAGGGGAAGCGTAATGATTGTGAAATATGTTCAGAGTGTTCTCCATAAAAATGTATTCTCCAAGGATAAAAGCTATCTACGATATTACTAGCATCTAGTGAGAGTCCTCAGAGTATAATTTTGGAAAGGCTTAGTAGAAATGATGTATGTAATTCATTTGGCACAGAGATGGTGTTCAGTCCTGGTAGCTATTGTGATTATTAACATGGTATCTTCTTTGCATGCCTGGTTAATAACTTTTGAACACACACCTAATTGTATAGACTGCCCCTAATTTTGTGATTTAAAATACATGCTTAGAGCAAAAGCAAACTTCAAACATCCTTCCAAGAAGAGCTGGTGGAACAAACACAATGATATCAAGAGATCTGAGATGACTTTCTGTCTTCCAACAAAATGCCTTTCCCGCTTGTGTGGGTGCCAAGTTCAAATCCTGACATCTTTAAGATAAGAAATCAGCTAGCAAGCACATTTATACACTTCTTTTCATAAGAGCCCCATTTTGTAGGAGGAATGGGATTGAAAATGGCTTCCAGGTGCATAGAAGGTGGCATAGAGAATGGCGGAAAGAAAGAAATGTGGAGGTTGAAACCTCCAAAAGATAAGTTCTCTCAATTTCACCATTTTTCTGGATGTTTGTGGGTGTCTACTGTGGCTTAATTAAAACTACTGATGATTTTGGAACAGGAAAATAACTCAGCTTCTCAGACCTGAGACTGCTGGGAACAATCTTTGAAGACATTTGTCTGCTTCTTTGAATAGTGAGCTTATTTATCAAGAAGCTGCACTCCCTTGGTCAAAAAGGTGAGGCACAGGATTGGCGAGGGATCTGGGGATATTTCCTTCTCTTGTTCCTAGATCCCTCCAACAAAAGGGGATGCTGGCTTTTCCAGGCATGTTTATTTTCTTGATCCCAAGATGTGCTTTTAAGAAGAGGAACAGGGATGACTCAGGTCCTTGTTAATTTGCATGAAAACTCTGAAATGCCAGTGACACCTCTCCTCAGTTGTATAAGTGTTCCTGAATTAATTTTATTCTCCACAATAATCTCTCCTGCTGGAAAAACAATCAGCCCTATGAATCAGACTCCTGCTTGTTTACATCCCTTGGAAACCTGGGGATAGATAGATTAAATCAAAGGATGACTTTATACAGAAAAGGTGAAAGAAAAGGGAAAGCTTCTCAGGAGCACCATCACTCTGTGTTTAGTGGTTCTTCAGATTTTTTCAGTCATCAACTCAATGAAGCTGCATAATAGCTTTGCAAGGTAGTTGCTATCATTGCGATTTTCTCCAGAAAGTGGGATTCAGTGAGCTAAAGCACCTTGCTGAACATACAGTGCTGGAAAAGGGTGAAGCTGACTCTTTTAAAGACTTATAAATGCCACGTCATATTCTTCTCATGAGAACAAGTGTGTTTTGTCTAATTCGATTGTTTCTATTAAATTCAAGTTGATTTAATGTTTTGCACAGAATGAAAAGTCACTACTGACAACATATCAGGTTAAGCTGTGGCAAGACCACAATCAAAAAGTGGAAAAAAAATAGTATCAATCTACAAAGAGTCTGAACCCATATTACCTCTCAAATGGCTCTAAATCTTAGTCTGTGTTAAGGAAAATGAAACTGGAAGTCATAAAATATTTATTAGGAATGAGGTTTATGTGGGAAATACAACGTGGAAATGTAATCAGAAAACTTGTACTTAAATAAAAGATCTTGCCCTTACATCAAAACATTGCTAAATGACTATTCTAAATTAAAATGAAATATTTAAGGTGAGATTGTATCATTTCTTATGATTTTCCAATATAACTCATCCTTCTGATTAGCCAACCATGACTGGTCTAAATGGCACCAAATAAAAAGATTATTGCTGCAATGTAAAGTAATGAAAAAAAAGTCCAAAACTGGTACTAAAGGAAAGGGAAATGAGATCAAATCCACAATGTAGACAAATGTACTGTTAAGTTCAAGTTTTGGCTGCACTTACTGGGTCCTTCCATGTGCTTCTCTCTTGCCAGTTACCCTCTCATTCCAAGGACTTCAGCATGCCACTCAAGTCGGCCAAGCAGTCATGCCTATGGGTTAGAGAGGGATCTTGCCCTCTGAGAACTGCTTCATAAAGAATATACACTTTGTGTCCTTTGTTTCTAGAATAAATCATAATTACAATGTAGGCAGTGCACTGGGAAGGTCCACTGAACCGCATCAAAAGTGGCTGGAAAGCCCACAGTGAGTCTGGCACCTGAATCTCAGCCGGGGCTTAGATGCCCAGAGCAAATCCTCGTCCATCATCCAGGGTCAGTGAAGCTTGAAAGTGAGAGCCAAACCCGCAGACACCAGCTGGGGAAGCAAAGAACCTGTGAAACAGGAGTCAGGAAAAACTGGCTTTGAGACTGGGCTGGGACTCTTTCCAACAGGGATATGCTAGGCAAGCCGTAAAATTGCTCTGAATCTAAATTTGCTCCACCCATACATAAAATGAGGATAATAATTTCTGCCCTGCCTGCCTTGGAAGTGTCTTGTGAACAGAGGGAACGAGGACTTTTCGCATCCCTTCTGGAGGGAACCCGCTGCCCTTGCCCCCAGGCTTGTGCCCTCTGCTCTTTCCCACTAGAGGCTTCTTTGCAGTGAAGTGAAGGTGCTAATTTGTAAACATAGGACATTCACTGAAGCATGCTTTACTGGTGTGCTTAAACGTCAATATCTACAGTAGCCTTCATCCTTGCTCATAGTAAATTGACTTGGGTAAGATATTCCATCCAGGGGAGATAGTTCTCTGTGGCCTCACCTCTATCTATTGAGAAGTGAGTGTAAGAGAATAGATTCTAGCTCCAAACCTCATTCATATATGCATTACACATGGAGCTTTGAGTCATGAAAGAAGAGTCTAACAGTACTAGGCACTTAATTTATCATCTGACTATTCATGGGCTGTATAACAGCTTTGATCAGAAACCCAGAGGAAAATAGGGGTTAAGTGGTAAGACAAAAAACACCACTCCAAGCCCCTAACAGGGTAGGTCAGAGAATAAAATAATTTATTCAATGCAAAACAAAATAAAAATATGCAAATGATGAATGTCACTTCAGTGTCATGAATTGTTGCAAAGTGTAAAGGAGGAGACATCAGTTTCTCATAGAAATATGGAACTGTGATCTTGAACCTATTTTCTTGACACCTACAGATGTGTACCTGCCAACCGGTGCTGCTCGCTTCCACCATAAATGCAACACGGCTTAGATGAAGGACCACTAAGCTATTTCTTGAGCAAATATGAGTTTGATTTTGTAGGTATTGTTCAGCATGAGATCTCAGACATGGCATAGAAATCTTATGCCTCAGTTTCCCTATCAGTAAAATAGACTTCATTAGAGCAGTTCTTGCTTCAGCAGGGAGTTTGGGGGAACAAATGAAATAATAACTAGGAAAGTTCTTTGTAAAGTACAAACAAAATATATAAATATATATAATTGTAATTTGTGACAAAGGATATGTGCTCCTCTTTCTTTCTTTACACGTATGTTTTGAGCATCTCATATGATCCAAGCATAGAGCTAAGCTTTTGTACCATGTGTTCTTTCATTGAAATCTGACACTGACTCTTTTGAGATGGAAATTATAGCCATTTCTTTAGAGATAAGCAAAATAATGCTTAGAGGGGTGCTCATCCCTGGCGCTTCTGTCTGAGTGGCAGTGAGAGAAACTGGATAAATTGTTAGCCCTCAACATCCTACTCTCTGTTTTAACCACATTACCTTGAGTGAGGCATGATGAGGCCAGATGTGGATCAACAGAGAAAAGTAGAGAGAGGTTCACAGTCGTATTACAGTCACCATTCTCTGGAGAACACAGCATGACACACCGGGCCATGTGGCCACTAATAAACCAGCATCAGTTGCAAGACACAGAGAGAGACAAATGTGAGACAACACTTCTGTGGTTCCTGCAGGAAGGAATGGACAGTCAGGGCAAGAAGGCCTGGGAAGGACTAATGGAAATAATTTCAGCAGGCTCTGAGGCTTAGGGACGGTCCCTGGTTGTCCGGTACATGACCTCAGGACAGGTGTACCACGGCCTGCAGCATGAGATCGTGATACAGGAAGAGGATGGGGGTCTTACTGGCTGCCCAGTAAGGAGAACTGACCAGTCTCCAACCAGGACCTCCAAACTGCGTCAAGACAGTTACACACAAAAAAAACTCTATTATAATCACTAAAATGTAGAGGATATATTTGACATAGTTTTCTTTGAAAAAGAAATTGAGAGGAGAGTATATGGGGTGACAATAGCAAAAGGAGCTAAGGGATTCATTCTAAGGTCAAACCTCAGCTATCTGGTTTACTAGCTCTATGAACCTGGGCAAAGTATTTAAGCATTCTATGTCATTGTTTCCATATATAGAGATATAATAGAATTTAATCAGGTAGTGCCTCAGACTGAGGTCTTGATATATGTTAACTTTAAAAAATAATCCAGCATTTAAATTAAGTTACATAAAACTGAATTAGGTTCTTCAAAATAATTTATAAGATTGTCCTACCCTATCCTACTCAAATGACAGTATTTAAATGAGAAATTATAACAGGAAATTATGAAATCTAAAATCAAGTTTATTGGAATGAACTTGAAATAAGAGTTATAATATTTAAAAATTTTTGAATCTCTTAAAAATGGTAATGAGTCCTGTGAGAAAGAATGAATGTTTGTTTTGCCATTATCCACCTAAATGATAGAACCACTGAAAATTAGTGAAGGTGTATCATATAGCCAATATATCTTTAATATATTTTATTCATCCATTGTTTCACTACTAATGCAGAAATTAGAGATTTGGTCAGAAATCCAAAGATGAATAGGAGTTAAATGGTAAGACAACACAAAACCACTCCAAACCCCAGCAGAGAAAGACAGAGAATATTATGTTTTATGAATAATTTATTCAATGAAAAACAGAAAAGAAAGATACAAATAATGCTGGTGAGGATGTGGAAAAAGGGGAACCCTTCTACACTGCTGGTGGGAATGTAAACTAGTTCAACCATTATGAAATGCAATATGGAGGTTCCTCAGAAAACTAAAAACAGAAATACCATTTGACCCAGGAATTCCACTCCTAGGAATTTACCCAAAGAAAATAAGTTCTCAGATTCAAAAAGACACATGCACCCCAAAGTTCATTGCAGCACTATTTACAATAGCCAAGAAATGGAAGCAACCTAAGTGTCCATCAGTAGATGAATGGATAAAGAAGAGGTGGTACATATACACAATGGAATATTACTCAGCCACAAGGAAAAAACAAATCCTACCATTCGCAATAACATGGATGGAACTAGAGGGTATTACAATCAGTGAAATAAGTCAGGCAGAGAAAGACAAATACCAAATGATTTCCCTCATTTGTGGAGTATAAAAATCAAGTAAAACTGAAGAAACAAAACAGTAGCAGACTCACAGACTCCAAGAAGGGACTAGTGGTTACCAAAGGGGAGGGGTGGGGGAGGAAAGGTGGTGGGGGAGGGAGGGAGAAGGGGATTGAGGGGTATTATGATCAGTACACATGGTGTGGGGGGGATCAGTGGGGAAGACAGTGTAGCACAAAGAAGACAAGTAGTGACTCTGTGGCATCTGACTACACTGATGGACAGTGACTGCAGTGGGGCATGGGGGGGTGACTCGATAATATTGGTGAATGTAGTAACCACATTGTCTTTCATGTGAAACCTTCATAAGAGTATATATCAATGATACCTTAATTTTTTAAAAAAGGAAAAAAGATACAAATAATTAATGTAACTTCAGTGCCATGAATTGTTTGTTGCAAAGGGCAAAAGCAAAGAGCAAAGAAAAAAGCCACAAGTAGCAGCGGGGACTCAACTGGCTTAGTGCTCATTTAGAAAGGGGCTGTTACAGTGAGAGGAGTCCCATCTGTAAATATCCTTGAAGAAACTGAGCCCTCAGGAGCACTGGGGCAGAGCAGATTTGGGGCCATTTAGATAGGCTTTAGATTTTCCAGAAGGCCAAGCATCAGATATCCTTTCACAGCAGAGTCAGAAATAGCCCTGTTAGCGCAGAACCCTGTGACTTTCACTTCCCTGAACTCATTCTGTAGTTCTCCTTTTGACTGGGTTCTTCCTCAGTGAAGAGAAATGGAAAAGAACACTAGATGAGGGTCATAGCAGTTGTAATGAGTTTACAAATGTCACTCTTTCCTCTGATTCGCAATTAAAATGGGCTGGTTACTGATGCTCACCTTCCAAGAATATTGTTAAGAATTAACTCACATGGCCATCACAGTGACTAGCACATAGTAGGTCTAGTCTAAGTGCTTATTTGGTCTTGGAAGGCTTTCACTTCATGTTTTTCTTTTTAATATCCCCTCAAGCACTGTAATCCCTTTCAAGGTCTTCATGGATCATTTTATTGTTATTCTAAAGCCCTTTACTTATTCCTCAGAATGAATAGAGATAGTAAATACGAAAGCATCCTCTATTTAACATCCATCGAACGTATACAGAGAGACTGTCTATTGCATTTTGTGTCTCGTGGGATGTCCTTTTAGACCTCTTTCCTCAACATTCATCACTTTATACTTCTGTGTTGTCATGTATAATATCCAAGTGCTTAATACTAATTATTCTGGTGGGAAACACAGAGACGCTTCAGACATGGAGACAAACAGTGTGCATCACTAAAGCATCTTTGCGGACCAAGTCCTTTGAATGACAGGAATGATGACACCGTTCTTTCTTGTCAAACTCCTGGGATTGGGACAGGCAAACCCACCACTTGCCCCAAGCCAAGCTGGGCAGAGATCAATGTTTACATTGTGTGGAAGCACATACAAAATAAATGATGTGGTGAGAAGGTTCATCATCTATTTTAAAATGCTACCTTCTATTTTAGACTGAACATGTACAATTTCTGTTTAGCAATTTCAGCTAATTGTTGGATTAACATTTTTGGGAACAGATTGCAAACTTCAAAATGGAAAAGATCATTTTAGGGAGGGAAGCTAGGCAGCTGTCAGGGAGTCGGAATTAACATACATTTGCATAACAGATGTACAGTAAGGTGTCTATGACAGACAATCACTGAATATTAATGCTATAGACCACGACATCATTTGCGTAAATGCTGTCTGCTGGGTATTGAGGTTCATGTGCTCTTTGCAGAAGACAAAGGGCCAGAGAATGGAACAGATGCACCAGATACGCCAATGCATCTTAATTTATGACATCCTCACGAAAGACCTTGTGGCGTGATTTCAGATTTTATTACAAATAATTTAGAGATAAAGGCACTAAGTAATTATCTTTTCCCCTACAGTTAGTCTCTCCCAAAGGAAGAAGGTTCATTTGTGGACTGCCATTGTGACGCTCTCAGGAGAGGGGCATTCTTTTTATGACATGGGGGTAGGGCGAAGAAGAAAAAGAAAGCATTCCTGAAAGTCAACATTGTACATTGAATAGATTTGGCTATTAGCATGTTGTCGGACACCTGTCACAGAGCAGCTCGCCTCTCGCTTGAATGAAGCAGCAGGTGATTCTGTGGCAGGTTTCAAACGGTATTTTTTAAAAAGTGAATTAGTTTTGGAGTATAAAACCCATTTCATTAAGTCAATCTTATGAACATATGTTGAGCTTGTACTTTGTGCAAAGCACCAGGTCTCCTTTCTTCAGTAACTTAATCAATTTTTTGCTGTCTTACGGACAACCCCTATAGGACACCCTCCCCAGTAATTACACTCCACAGAATTGCTTGCCTTCTTGACCTCTCAATGCATAACCAGTCCTTGACTGGCTAATTAAAAATGTCATACATTTGATCAATATCTATTTTGGCACATACCATGTGCCAGATCTTGTACTAGGTCCCGAGTATGTAAAGACACAGCTTTTATCCTAAGAATTCACTGCCTAATGGGGATGACAGTCAGTCAACAAATGTTTATCAAGAATTTACTATGAATTAGGTATTGTCCAGGTGCTGCAGGTGCAGCAATAATAAAACTGACAAACACTGTCCTCAAGGAACTTCATGTCTGATGGGGGATCTAATAAACTAGTAACCAAATAAATAGGATGATATCAGGTACAGTTAAAATGAGGTAATGTGGGAGAGAGTGGGAGAGAGTGATTGGGAGTGTCTGCTTTATTTTAAGTTGTTAAATACCTTTCTATAAAAGTAACAGTTGGCCTGGTACCTGGTAGCTCATAGGAGGTGGCCAGATACAGTATCTGGAGTATTTTCATGCAAGTTGAAGAACTAGCAATTGCAAAGTTCTGGAGACAGAATGCATAAGAATGCAAATAATTGGTTTACAGGGAAACAAGTCCTTAGTGCTAGGTAGTTTGTACATGTAATGGAAGGGAACAAAGAAGAGAGCTCCTGAATCACCTGCACTGGAGTGAGGTCAGAAGAGTTGGCAGAACATTTTTTTTCTACTTTGAGTCTTTCCTGCATTGGGGAGAGATGAAGCTTTTCAAAAAGAGAACAGAGCACATGCAGGGAACTTAGACAAACATGCAAGAAAACAAGATCATTCCTGAGAATTGCATTTTGTAAGAATTGCACTTTGGTTAGTTCATAAATTGTGTTGGGGAAATGTCAGAATATAAAGCTGTAAAGATAGGATTAGGGCTAGATTGAGAAGAATTTGTATGCTAAATCATGGAGATTTTGATGTAAGGGAAGAAGTAGACACTAATTTAGAACTCTCATCTGGAGACACTGAATCATATGGTAGAGAGGACAACGCAACCTAAAGCACGTACCCCCTGCTTTTTGGAAAATCTCTGAAACCACTCACATATGGAGATAAACAAGTCACTTTAGCAATAACTCAAATTCCTTTGATTCTTGCCACAGGGGCTTACCAAGGACCTTTAACAACCCTCCAAATCCACCAGGCAGTCGAGAGAGAATGCCCACATTAATCTGCAAATTTCTCTCCTTTCCCTTAACAATGTTATTGCCCAGAGATAGTTTGGAGTGGTTCTCCTCACCAATGTGTACAGGGATCTCTGAAAAAACACCAAAGTCTAACCCAGGGTGGCGCCTTCTAGTATTTCTTGGTGATACCAGAGCTACATTTCCAGGAGGAGGGGTTGGAGATCCTCATCCTACACCATGCCATCACTTTACTACCAGAACAGCAGCCGCCCCAGCCCCTGTCTCTTAGGCCTGTCTTAGGAACCACTTTCTTGGCTTGTGCTTGATGTTTCTCTCTCCATAATCCCCAGTACTAACCACTATAAGCATCATGTCGCAAGCTCTCTGCTAACATTCTAAATGTGGAAGCTGCTGTTTCAGTGGCACAATGCCCTTACGATATAGATATATTATCTCCATTTAAGAGATAAGGAACAAAACTCAGAAGGAGTGAGCTCCTTTCCCAGGGTCTTATAACTAGCAACTGACTGGACTCAATCTGGCACCCAGGCAGGCTGACTGCATAGCCCCCATTTTATAGAGCACCACTCTACTGCCCTTCTAGGGACCTCAGGGTGAGTTCATGGGGCTGAGGTAAGGCAAAGACACCTACCATATAATCATTCTCTATGTCTTCAGGTGCCTATTCAAGTCCCTTCCTTCAAATACAAATGCCTCCTTAGGCCTAACCCCCAGTTACCGTGACATAGTCAGACATTCTTAAATCGTAGTTAATCTCAGTTTAAGAGAGGAATTCCCTATGCATTGCTCTTCTGCTGCATACTGCTCGTTAGTTACATCTATTTAAAGTGGTTGCAGACTTCCAGAAGGCACAGATTATGGAATATAAGAACCTTCTATGTATAATATCAGTCCACCTCAACTGGCTTTAAGTTTATTGTGCCTCATCTATTTTATGAGCTCTTTCATCGGCATTTTCCTGCCATGATCACTTATAGGGGATACTCACAAGAGGAAGAAACAGCATATTAACACCCTTATCTTATGGAGAATATGGTGTGGTGAAAAACTTGAACTCTGCTCCACATTCACACTTCCTTGATTATCTTGGAAATGACACAAAGATGAGGAAATAGTTCACATGGAGATACTAGTCAAGAATGTATTGGTCTCTTAGTCCAGCCTCTCCTTTGGTCATCTAAATGTCCCCTCTACTATGCCAACTGATATTACAAACAGTAATGTCAGTAGCCCAAGTCAGATTTTCAACCTTCTGCCTGAAACCCAGCCAGCAGCTAGTATCATTTTGTCTTTTCTCACTAGCACCTGACGACTCTATGTTTAGATTACCCAGTGACTAGGTGGCCAGGTGCCATATTGAGTGAGAGCCTTCCTATTCTGCCAATGGTATAAAATTGCCTCTAGGAAATTGATAAATGTTGCCTGGGTCAAAAGTATCTCCATGTCACATTACTATCGAAGGACCAGATTCAGATTTTTTTTTTTACTTTGATTTCAGAAGCTACCTGACCTCATTAGCTATGCATCAGGGGAGTAGAAAGGATGATGCGAATTTAGATGCTGCCTCCACAAGCAGGGGCCTAGAATTACTGAGCCCTGGGATATTCCCATTGAATCAAGTGCTTTTTGTGTTAAAAGTGGTCTTCTCTAAGACATCACTGGAGCTTTGGAAGTTAGTTAGCCAGTGATAGAGGGCCTCAAAGATATTTGGGTGCTTAGAAATTAGCATATATGTAGAAAAAGACAGGATATGAAACTGCTGTGAATAAAGAGAGGATAAATTTCAGAGTGACATTTAAGACTGATCAACAAGTTTGAACCATACAACAAGGCAAAGAAAATCCACTGAAGTATTTCATGGAAAGAATGACATGCTCAATTTTGCTTTAAAAAATCACTCTAAAAGCAATGTGGAGAATGGACTGGACGAGAACAAGAGGGAGAGAAAAAGACAATGAAAAGCTGGTAGATGGTTGCAGTAGTCTGGATGGGGAATGAACCTCATCCTCATGACATGGATGAGGAATGACTACTATGAGATGATCGTCTAGACTGAAGTTGAAACTGGGAGTGGAAAGGAGCTTTATGGAACATATATGAGATAGAATCAAAAAAATGTGGTGTCTGACTGAATGTAGATATAAGAGATAAAGTAAAGACCCAAAGTTCAAGCTTGGGAAACTGCATGGAAAGTGAGACTATTTTCTGATGGCTCAAAAGGTGATGCCTTGACTTCTAAACATCTGAACTTGAAGAGAATCCATTAATAATTTGATTTATGGACTAGGAACTCAGTAGGGATTGGATCTTGATATGTAAAAGATGTTGACATAGAAAGCTTGGAATTGTAATTGAAACTACAGAATAGGATGAATAGGGCAAAATGGAAAAAACGAAAACAAAACACTGAAAATCATGTACGATAGAGGCCCATGCAATAATATCACTTACATAGCATTAAACCAAGATCTCTCCCTGTCCTGACTTTGGGTACAGCCAGATAATAGCACCTCACAGAGGAGACCAGGAACAGCCAGGAAGGCATAAAGTAAGAGAATAGTTGTGTGGGGTCATGCAGGGGTGCGTTTCCTGGAGGATAAGGTAGTTAGTAGGGTATTCTCCTCTGCAAGTTCATTCAGAGAAAGGACCAAAAGTGCCCTTTTGGTTAAGAATGCACTGTTGTTTAGTGACCTTAATGAGAACAGTTCCAATAGGATGGTGGCATTAAATCTAAGTTGTTTGGGTTGAAGAATGAATTTGAAATGAGGACACAGAGACAGCCAGTTTGGGCGATGCATTAAGACGGTCAATGTACAGTAAGGAGAAGCGCAGAGTGACAGCCGGAGGGACATGGCGCAGTTGGGGGGCAGTGTTAAGAGAAAATTAGGAGGGGTGTGTGTGTGTGCGTGTGTGTGTGTGTGTATGTGTGTTTCAAATGAGAGAAACTCAAGTAGGTTCAAAGTCTGGTGGAATGTGTCTACAGAGGGGAAAATACAGAAGGTACAGGGGAGAGGATATCAGATCAACACAGGGTGGTTCCTGAGAAGGCAGGAAGGATTATTCTTATGTAGAAAGAGGTAAACATCTTCATTTTAATGGGAGAAAAAAGAAGGAAAGGTGAGGAGACATTTGTGAGTTTAGTGACATATACCTGAAGAACTTCAGGAGCTTCAAAAATCTCTCATTTAATCTCTCTTTAGCATTGAAGAAATTGCATCTGTTAACTGTGATGGAGTAAGATGACAAAGTCCCCAAGCTTGAGGGGAATCAGCAGGATTTGAAATACCTGCTATGGAGAAAGAACTGAGCATAGCCATGTAGAAGTATCAGGTGGGGAGTGATTCTCTGACTCCAGTGCCTGAGCTCTTCCTTGGGCCTCCCAAATGGCCTCCTGCAGAGCCATAAGGGAAGCTGCATTCTCCAAATTAAGAGGGGCCAGTGTTTTTGATTGTAGAGCATAATGTGCTAATTCTCATATTTGATCAACTGTACAATCATTTTCCCTTCCTTAACCTCCTTTTCTGCTCACTCCCTCACTATTTCAATAGCCTGTGACTCTGTTTACTGCCAAATATCTTAGTCATAACAGGAGCACATTCTTTCGAGTTATGGAGTTCTGCCCTGACAAAATGTCTAGTATCAGCACACACCATCATCATCAATTTCCTTGGTGGGCCTTCCAGTGGATCTGACCCCTCCCCCACTCTTCACATCCTTTCCAGCACCCACAATATAAACTGTGCTTACACGTGCTTCTGATTTCTGGACAGCAACTCTGATGAGCTGAAGTATTACTGTCTTAGCAGCTGCATCTGATCTCAACCATTTACCTCCTTACACATGGAATCAGATTGTGGTTTAATACAGGATAAGGAAGCACTTTATAAAAGTAGCACAGGTGACACTGTGTGAGGTCACAAGCCACTAAACTGTCATTTTTAAGATTATCTTCAGGATCACAGAGGAAAAAAATTATCAGCAACGGGTTTCAAATACTGATTTGTCTATCCATAAACATATGCTGTTATATGCACAGAGAACAGTGGGAAAACTCCAATGGTGGTGAAATGAAAGTAGAGGATCTTGAGGATTTAATGTAGGAAAGAGAAGAACAGGGTAGGGAAACCCTTGTATGTGAAGAAAATAAGGGCTAATGTAGATGGCCTCTAAGTTCTATAATTTTGGAGTCCAGGATTGTGAAAAGCCTCCTATTACATGGTCTATTCTGTCAGAGATCATTGGAAGGTATAGGTATTTATTGCAAGGAAAAGAAGTATTTTCTCTTTTTGTCTCTACCAATAAATATTTGGCTCTCTGAAGAAAGCAATGTTCTGAGAAACATGTAGGGACTAGCAATTTGATCTTGAAAGAAAAGAAATAGGTTGGAAAATGGGTCCAAGCAGTTAAGTGTAGGATCTTATCAATGGGACAAATTGTGCTTTTAAGAAATGCTATCTTTGTCTACCCAAATCCTGTGCTTCAGACATTTACCCATTTTTTTCTAAAAGGAATATCAAGACATTCAAGTAATAAGCTCAAAAATGCCTTGTTAAATATATTCCTGATTAAAAGACAACAGAATCACTGCTGCAAAGAAAATAACAATAAATGTATTAACAATAAATGTGTGTATAAACATAAATATGTAATAAATAAATTAGTACCTCTTAATGATGGTTATAGATCACGATAAGCTAGAGTATGTGACAATAACAAATAGATTAAGAAATCTCATTCATTTAAACCAAAAAAGAATTTGTTTCTCACTCACATCACACAGCTAAACTGAGTAATCATAGTTTTTCTTGGTGGCTGTCTTCCAGATGGTGACTCATGGGTCCAATATCTGGAACTTGTGTGTTTCCAAAGGCTGGAGACCCCTTAGGGGTCAAGCCTGGATATATTTTACATTACTTTTGTCCACCTTACTTTTACTAGAACTGAGTCACATGGTTCAAAACTCAACTCTAAGAGGGACTGGTACATGTTGCCTTGTTGTGGGCCCACGTGTGGACACATGGCTCTGTCTACAAATCAGAGGTCATAAAACATATTCAGCCTATATGCATCTGTAAACTATCTGGTTATTTCTTTAAAATAGCCCTTTTGCTTTTAATTCACAATTCATTTTTTTATATTTCTTCACCTTCTCCACCCTTATCAAATAGACTTATTCCTACTTCATTAAGAATATCAACCCTACCAGACAAATTCTCCACTTTCAGCTTATAATTCTCCCTTTCAAAGGACCTCCTCTTATATAAAACCAAATCCTTTGATCTCTGCTTCTTCCAGACCTTGATCTATTAATTATTGACTCTCTTTCTATATCTTCACTTCTGTGTATTTTTGCTCCCTTAGTCTATAAACTTGTTGAAATCTTTTTCATCCTGAAAACCCTTCCTTGACAATCAGATTACACTCCACCTGTAAGTACAGGTCAGTGTCTTTGTTTATCTAATTTATTTCTAAACATTTGTCTTCATAATGCTTATCAAAAATGCAATATATATTGTTGTGTACAACTGTTTACTGCATGCATCCCCCACACACTGAGCGCTCCAAGGACCTGACTCCCAGTGCTAAGCTCAGGAACTGACCCATGGAACTACTTCATAAATACTCGCTGATTCAATCCACTGCAATTGATGCAAACTAAAATGATCAATGACGTTATCATTATTAAATCTAATGGATCCATTTCTGTCTGTACTTTCTTGGGTTATTCTGCTGCATTTCGCACTGTTGGATGACCTGTGCTCTTTAAACAACCTAATCCCTTGATGTCCGTGTCCCATTAAACACTTAGTTGTTTTCCTCCCTCTGCGATGGGTCCTCCTCAGCCTACTTAGCTGTTTACTTCACATTCAATTACTCACCCCACAAGTGGAGGTGCTCTCTGGACTTTCAGCCATGGCTGCCGATCCTGTCAATATTCATACGGCCAAAGGGTGATTTCCCCACTTCTAGGATTTCCACTGTCCCTTGTACGTTGATGCCTTCTAATATTCCTACGTTACCCTAGTTTTCTTCCTTCAGTTACAAAATGCTGGGCTGAACTGCCCACTCAATATCATCACCAATGTCTTATTGGCATCTCAGACTCAACTGGTCCCAAAATGAATGTATTACTTCCCAAGATTTCTCACGCTCTCTTACTCTGTATCTCAAGGCCATTATTCATAGAGGCATCAGACTGAGAACCCCTACCACTCTATCTTCTCAATCACTAAATAGGTTCTGCCCTTGGACTTCCAAATATTTTTGTACCCTTCCTCTCCTCTCCATCCTTAACCAGTTCTCTTAGTCATTTCTCCAACCTGGATTACAAAAAGCTTCCTACAGTCTCCTTTGCCATCAGATCCTTTCTTGTTAAATTCATTCCCCACACTGCAGACAAACTGACTTTTTAAGAAGCAACAGTCTGACCATTTCTCTCTTCAGTTTAAACCCCTTTAAAGATTCACCATTGTAGGTAAGATAAGGTCAAAACACTGGACTTTCCATGATGTGACATACTCTTGGCCTAACCTCTTATCTTTAGATCTCTAACTTCTTGGTTAGCAGTATCAACTCTCTGCACACTCTGTTCTTTCTTGCTTTGGAACTTTGCTTAAAGAAAGTTAAGCAAACCCTACCTAGTCCCTCCTCAATCTTGCTTTCTTATTCTTTAAGCCTAACCTTCTCCAGAAAGTCTCTACATCCCTATCCAATCTGGGTTCCACTCTTCAGTGCTCATATAATGCCCTATAGGCATCTGTGACTCTGAATTGTATAGAGCAGAATCTCCTGGCAAAACTTGTGAGTGAGAAGTAACCTTTTGCAGTGTTAAGCTTTTGAGATTTGGGGGTAAATTTGTTACCCCAGCAGAACCTAGCTAGTTGTGAATAAACTGCAGTTAGCATTTTACAAATGAAGAATGAGGCATAGAAAAGTTAAGTCCCCACACCAGTCATGAAGACAGAGCATAGTTCTCTGATTGTCTCCGGCTCCAACATTCACTTGGAACTATTTTACTATGAAATGTTCAAAGAGAGCTAATTTGACTCTAGACAGAAATGAAGGGAATTATGGAAAACTGCTTTCTCTAAGTACAGCAAACATTTGTAGAAAAAAAAAGCTTGTGGCTTATAATCTATTTTCCACTCTAGCAAAGCCAGTGCTGTTTCATCTGAGCTGAGAAACTCCTGGAGCTTGAATTATCCATGAAGACTCTCCCTGTTTGTCATACAGTCTGGCCTGCAGAGGATGAGTTTGTATATTGAAATGCAATGAGGTCAAATTGGAGATTCAGCAAACAGGGCTGCAGCTTGGTGGCTGAAACATCATGTGCCTGTCCCTCTTCAGAACCATTTCAGTGTCCCTCAAGGAACAGCATCAAGGAAATGGGCTTTGCATTGCACATTCAGGGCTTGCTAGATATTCACAGAATAGCTGTACCCACTCTCATTGAACCTGCCCAGACCTGGCCGAGGACAGGCAGTGGGACAGAGAAGCTCAGTGTGTGGACTGCCACTTCCAGATGAACAGACTGCAAAACACCTCTTGACAAAGGAATAAAATCACTGCATTAGATCAAATGTTTAGTCTTTCAACAGATGAGAGGGTTCTGTAGCTTCATTCTATTGTGATTGTTTTTGATCATTGCCATATTTTATTTCTTGACTAGTGCATATTAGCTACTCTGGGGCTTTCTGGACTCTAAACCCCCTCCCTATGCTTCCTGAATTCCCCGCCATACAGTCCTGGTGAAAAGCAGAACCTGTTTCCCACCTGGGAAACCAAAAGACCAGTCATACTTCCCTAGCCTCTTTTGCATCTTGGGACTTGGCATATATCTCAGCTAATTACATGCACATAACACTAATCCTGAATTGGGAAAAAGGAATACAAAGAAGCAGGGGACTCAGAGAATGTGTTCTGGGAGCAGTGGGCAGTGACAGCCATTTCCATAAGCGAGCAGAGCAGTACCCAAGGTGACCACAGGAGGGACACAAACTGTGCTGTCCACTATTTGCGGTCAACAGCAGTGATACTCACCAAACACAATGGACACGGATTTGGCTGGGGTTCTTGTGGCCTAGCCTTCCTTAGCCTGGGCCATTTTCCATCCCCTGGTTTTCCAACTTTCTTGGCCTATAATTTCCTAGCAGGCTTTTAATAAAGTCCCCTTCTCACATCAGTCTAAGTTTCCATTATTGCTATTACAATTCTTTGCTGATAAACTCCCTCCCTACATGGCAAGATAAGGGATGTTCCTAAAACAATTATTATACATATTGGGGTTAATGGGTTCTGTTCATGAAACTGGCAAAAAAAAATGGTCTCAGCATTCAAAATTGATATAATTTGTAATGTGCTTGGTTTACTTTGTCATCTTAGATCAGCGGTTCTCAACCAGGGGCAATTTTGTCCCACAGGAAACATTTGACTAAGTTTGCTATTAGTGAGTAGAGGTCAGGGATGCTGCTAAACATCTAACAGTGCACAGGACAGCCCGCATAACAAGCAATTACCTGGCCCAAAATGACAATAATGCACAGGGAGAAGACACCCACCCATCTTAGATTACTGGCAGTTCAGTGGACTTGGGGCCACCTAATTCCATGGCTTCCTCAGATTCTTAGAGGTTCTTAAAACGCATAGCAAAAACTACTTTTCATGTTTTATGAAGACTTTTATGTTTAAGTCTTTTTCCACCCAACAAACAGTTATTGTCAGCTCTAGTTGAGGTACCAGGCTAAGGTAAATAGGTTAAGAAAATAAACATGGTACTATCTTTCAGGAATTTTTTTCACACAAATGGGGAAGACAGACAACAAATAAGTAAATTAACAAGCAAATCTATAGGTATATACTGGTATTGAGGCAATAAAGGGGAAACAAACTGATTAAGCAATAGAAATTAGCAAGGGAAAATCCACTTGGAGAATGCAGTCACAGAGGCTTCTCCCAGGAGATGGCATTTAAACTGAAGCGGGAAGATGAGCTCTGTAAGCAGAAAAAAACAGTGTGAATGAAGCTTAGGACAGGAAAGGGTGTGATGACCAAAGAACTGTATGGAAGCCAGTGTCGTATGTAGCAGGGGTTAGAGGAGAGTAGTCACAGAGAAGATGGGAGGTTCAGAAAGAGGCTTGTGTGTCCCAGCCTGCAGCTGGTGAAGCTACCAGGGAGGAATGCCTGGGGCACTCACCTGGGACCCACAGACATTTCCCCACCAGGGCCAACACTGTGGCTGGATCAGCCCTTGTGGTTCACGTACAGCTGCAGGGCACACCTCACAAAAAACCATCAGGGACCTTTGGGGAGCACTATTTGTTATTCCTAGGTCCCAGAGGGTACACAGCAGGCCTGAGGGGAACATGGTGAGGACATGGGTAGAAAGAGAAAGAGAATGTGGACGCAGGGCTCTGACTTTATTAGGGTCCAAGGGTGGAATGTCTGGAGTTTTGCAGGCTTCATCTTTATGGACTAATGTAAAGCATAAACGTGGGAATTAAGGCACAGAAGAGGCATCCCTGAAGGGGTCTGTTATCTAGGTCACCAGAGCTTTCTGAAAAGGACTTGGGTAGGTGGGGAGGCCTCACTCCTTATCTGCTCATTTTGCTGGTGGCTGTGTTATGCAGCTGGCAACATGCTTACTCAAGACAGATGTCTTTGAAATGGGTGCCCCAGCAAGCAAAACTTCATGTCAGACAGCTACTGTACAGTCAAAGAGCCCCTTATCAGGCTCTTCGCTACAGGGCTGTGAGGAGGCGGTGGTACATCTGCAGAAGGATTCTGCTATTTATTCACCATAAGGATTCCTGGGCTATCTAAACAAGGGCTTGCTTTGCACTTTACCCAGAATTAAAAAAAAAAAAAAAGTCAATTCAATAACATGGGTTAGTTTACACTGACCAGAAGTCCAAATTGACAGTTTTATTTATGCCTCATTAGTAAAAATGTAGACTTAATTAATTATATATTAGTCAGTGTCATTTACTCAATAAATACAAATCTTGAAAAGTATATGATCTGCAAGAGAAAAGCTTAAAATCCTCCAATCAAGTCTAACTACTTCATTTTATGCAAGATTAAACTGAAACACACAGAGCAAATGTGATGTGTCCAAGGTCACACTACATGGAGAACCCAGCTTAAAACCTAGATCTCTGTGGACTTGTCTCTGTGATTTTCCACCAAACCACCCTGCTAAGACATGATGCAATTGGAATCCACGAAGACATCGAGCTAATTAAAGGAGAAAATCTGTTTTCACCTTTTTAGCAAAAGATCTCTCTTGAATTCTGAACTCACTTGAATGTAGGATTCTTTTACACATTGCCCAGCATAGATCAGAACCTACCTCAAGAATTACCCTTTTCTTGTACATCATGAACAATCATTGACATCAGATTAGAAGTCAGATTACATTTTCTATACACTTGATGCAAATGACTGCCTGGAGGTTTTGGGGAAATGAACTATGCAGTCAGTAATCATTAATTTCCAATCTATTGCCCATGCATGGAATTGTATTCCAGTGTTCAAACTGCTTTTCCTTTAGCTGACAAATAAATTGTTCCCACTTTGATGCCTCTGAACTGAATTTATAACTAATTAATATCATGTACTTTTTCTATATTTGATGAACACAAGATAAATAAAAGTTGCATGGAGATCAATAAGGGTAGGGACTAACAGTGGAAGATGTCTAAATACCCATCATCTCCAGGAGCCAAGCAAGCCATTGCCTGAACATTGCATGTACTGCTCCGGTTGAATTCTGGAAAAGGACTGCCTAGTGTTGGATAGAAAAGCCTCTGATCAATGTGAGATTAAATTCTAACATGTCTGCCTACTACTTGGGAGACCTTAAACCATTTCCTAAAGGGTCTAAATTTCTATTGCTTTATTTATAATGGAAAGATGATAATATTCATAGCTAACAATCATTGAACCCTTATTATTCTATCCCTGACATTTGTCTGTGTAGTTAATAGGAATCAATACAGGTATGTATTAGTGCCTTGATTTTTAAGGTAAAGAAAAATAAATTATTTGAATAATTTGCACAGGATCACACAACTGGAAAATAACAAAGCAATCATATTCCAAAGACTGGGCTTTTACCTGCATAAATCCTAGAAAGTTTTAGTCTGGCTATTGTGTTCTTACTTTTTTCCCCTAAAAAATTAGTAAGCACTGGATTCCAGAGAAAGAAAAATGGCCAGGCTATTCTGTGACCTTGCTAGGCATACAGATGCGGCAACATTCTTCTCCTAACATGTCTTCATGAGGATCATGCTGCCTCAAGAGGAAACTTTCTGCTTATTTTAGTTTAATTATTTCATTTCACTTTTTAAACTATCAGAGGTTAACCAAGATTCATGTGAATTTGCCCAGAAATATGAATGTGCTAGAAAGATTTGAATAGGCCTTGAATTCTGCCTCACTACTTTGGGCTGTGGGACTGTGACCATGGTCCTTTCATACCTACGGGGCAGCTGTCTCCACTGGACTACTCACAGCCCTCTCCCTTGTCAACCTTCAAAGTAAAAGAGCCAGTTATTTGAACAGCAAAAATGGGTTTATTTTGGAATAGCAGAGGAATTGCAATTCAAGATACACAAGCTATGGCAAACCACAAGCAAGTCCAAAGAACAAAGAAAAGGAATATTACTTTCTAGAGAAAAGGAGAAGTTGGGAGGGGCTGCTTTGAATGAAAGTCAGTCAATGGTTTCTCTTGCTCTTAAACCCCATTAAAACAAGTTCTACAGCTCTCTGCATAATCTGAGTCCTGGTTGTTTCTCCAGCCTTAATTCTTCCCTCCCCACCACACCCACCTTCTCACCACTTTCCCCTCACACAGACTCAGAACCATTGCCAGGTTCCACCATCAGTGAGAAAGAAACTATAAAAATGTGAAAACTTTGATTACTTCCTTGACTTGTTTCAAGATATGAAAAGTAACTACTCCTGGAAAATGTGTCTATTCCTACTCCCCTCCTGCATGTACCACCGTAACGTCGTTTTCTCTAAAGTATGGCTCCTCAGCCATCACACACATCTCAACACTTCTTTCCCTATCAATTCTGTATATTAGACAAGACTCTCTGGCTTGTCAGCAGTAGAAATCCATCTCAAAGCAATGCATAATAATAAAAGTCATCACATTATATGGGAGTTATTGTCTACCCCATTTATCAAGGAGCTGCCTGCCACCCATCCCTCTAGCACAGCGGCAGACTCATGGAGCTGGGTTTCATGTGTGATGTTTCCTACCTGCCCCAGGCCATAGTGGATTGATCCAAGGTGAACATCTAACCTAGCGAACCAAGAACTATTTCTTCCCTAAGAAATCTGAATTAGAACCAAAATGTCTTTCCATGTGGCTGGGCCTAAACATGAAGTGTCTGGTGTGGTAGGATGGCTACATCTTCTGCCATGTGTGCCAGAAACAGAGAAAGACAATCCAGAGAAATAGAGAAAAGAAGGAATTAGGCACACTGAAAATACAAACAAGTGAAAAACAACAGTAATAAGAACCATGGCAGATTTCCATATCCTTCTAGTCCCCTTTCCATTTTTCCTGATAGGTGGAAACATTTTTGCATTTGGGTTCCCTGAGACAGCCAAGTTCCTCCTCTACTTTCATCTGCTTAAGTTTGCTTAAATTTATTTTATTTTTGTTACACTATAGTAAGAGCCCATAGTAATAATACATTGTTTTCTATATAATGAGTAATACGTGTGTACAGATACAACATATATATTCATATGTGTATACACACACAGTCTCATGTAGTTATCATTGTAACTGAAATGTTTATGTTATGACTTAAATTTTACAGATGAGAAATATGAGACTCATAGAAGTGACATATTCAAGATCTTACAAATAAAAACTATGGAAGCAATTATGAAATAGAGATATTTTTGATTCTCAAGAGCATACTCCTCCCATTTTTCTATGCTTCCCACCACCATTCATTTGGATCCCAATATCAACCAGTTCCTATTCATTCATTCACTCATTCATTCATTCAAGAAACACATATTTTTTTTTCTCTATGGCAGGCACTATGCAGGCAATTTTCTTATAATATGTTTTTGGTAATTTGATAATACTGTTGGAGAGATAATTTTCTATTGTATCTTATATTTCTGCATGTCCTGTATCAGACACTGTTGGAGATTAGCTATTTCATGTTTTATTTAGGTAGTGTCTCCTTCCAGAACATAGGGAAGATGTGATTCCTGTCTGAGATGATAAGAATGATATCTCCCTCTGGGGCAAATATTGAATACATTTGCTAGCAATCCCTTTTAAAAGACTGGAGTTTTTTAAGCTTGGGTTTCCTTAACTGTGATGGAAGCTCACTGAATACATAGCCTCTATCTGGGCCACTCCACAACACCCCATGGGATGCGGGGGGCCAGTGCACACCACCCCGTGGGACTCGGGGGCGAGGAAAACCAGTGTGGACCTAAGGCTCGTGCTGCCTGCCTTGCCATGAGTAATAAAACCCTTTCCCTCTGTCTCTGGAGTTGTATGTCTCCCACAAGCATCTAAGTGTGGCAAATCATTTGTTAGCTTGCAAATGGAACAATATCAGATCCTTCACAGTTCTAGACAAATATAATTGATAAAATAACTATGGTAATTACGGACAATACGACTTGATTTATCAGTGTTGCATTAACTTAGAAGTTGTAGAGTCAATATTTGAGCCAAGATCTATTTGACTTCCAAACCATCAGGTATAAAAGAGTTAAGGGAGAGGAATAAGGTTAAAAAACAGACGAGTCTCAACTGGTCAGCTGTGTGCTACCATATAGTAACTGCATGATAAGAACTTCTGGAATGGCTGGCATTGTAAAGGGTGTCAGAGATGGGCACAGGGATTGTGAGTAGCAAGTAGACAAATGATTTTAAAGGTTGAGAGACTTTGCAGTCAAACAGCTCTAGGTTAACATCTGACACTCTGCATGACACTGAGCAATTATTTAATTTGTTTGAGCAGTAATTTCCTTATCTCCAAGACAAGAATAATAGATCCCATCTCACAGGAGCCTCATAAGCATTGAACAAGGTGATGTATAGAGCATTTAGCATAAAGCTGTGAGTAAAGAAAGTACTCATTAAATGATAGCTATTAGTGTTCCTAGGAAATCCTCAATAAAGTTTGCATGAGTGATTGATCTATTTCTCTACAGTTTACCTGCACCTTAACTATCAGATCTTTTACCACTAGGATCTCCCTAGTAGTTAGCAACACAATCAGGTTTATAAATACAGATCATTACCTGAACCATTGCAGTTTTAAGAGCTAAAAGAGCCCTTGGTTTTAAGTGTGGCGGATACTAATAGTTCCTTTTATTGGAACAAAAATATCTTCAGGCTGCAATTTTGAGATAGCATTAAGACTGAGCACTCACTTTTTGCCTTTCCACAATGGTATGAGAAATTAAAGGCTGGGGGTTTTCCTGGTTATCCATTCGTCTCTTCCCCATCTTGCAAGTGGAGCAAGTACAGCTGTTGCTAAGCAACGGGGCCGTGGCGGGAGTCCTGGTGCATGTGTAATGCCGCTCTCGGGGGGCGAGGGGCTCAGTTCTAGAGCGGGTCCGAGGGCACCGAAGGGGAACACTGAAGTGTGTGTGTGTTTTCTCGACAGCTGGGCAGTCATGTCATTAATGCAAATCCTCCAGTAATTAAACGAGCTGCTTCCACTGAGCAATCCCATCACCAATTTCCTGTGAACTGTGGAAAATCCTCAGAACCACGGGGCATAGTCGCTCTTGAGAGTCACGTTTTCCATCCTTGTACCTTGGCCTAAGCACACACCACAAATCCAGCAATCTTTTCTGGTGAATAATCGCAGCTCGCGATAGTCTCTGAAAGAGGAGCTGGGAATCTCCATGCCAAACATGCATCCATTCTGCAGAATTAGTAGGAAAATGGTTCTTTTATTGAAGCAATGAAGAGAAGATCTTGAGAAAGGGCGTAGGAAGTCCAAGGGGAGAATGAGAGGGAACACGCAGTTTGGAACTGGCAACCATCTGTTTCATGTCATTAAAAAGGGAAAAATGAAGGCTGCGAATGCCTCTGTTACATCAGTAAGTGAGGCCTCCCTAATTAATTGTAGTCACATATCATTAATATGGGCTAATGTGTTCAAGCTTACACAGCGTGCTGAGTAGCATTGGACAGCAGTTAAGCACAGCTTCGGGGACCAGACAGCCTTGGTTTGGATCTGAGCTCTCCAGATTATTGACTAAGTGAACTTTAGAAGGACACTGAACTTCTCTGTGTTTTCTTTTTTATGTACAAAATCATGGATGATTATAATACCTACCTACCTCATAGGACTGTTATAAGAGTTAAATGAGTTAATACATAGAAACAATTTAAACTGAAACAAGCATAGGTTATTACATAAATGCTAGCCACTTAACAGTAGTTTCACACATTTTTCAGAAAGGGGTCTCATCTTCCTTCTATTTGTATCATAAAAAACAATATCCCGCCTTTAGTTGGTGCATGATACATTTTTGTTGAAGCAGCAAATGAGAGGGCATTCTAAAAATTCAATGACTTCATTTTAGTTCAGTACATTTTTAAAACAGGTTGAAGAAAATGTGATTTGAAATCAGAATCAGAATAATGTCAGTTTACAGAATAGCTTGACATGTCTTTTTCCTTGCCTAAACCCTCAAAATAGGTATCTGAAGAATGCTAAACTCAAAATTATCTAATATTGACCTCTGCCCACAATTCATTCTTCGAAGATGGATATTTCTGCCTCCTGGAGGCAATAAGAGAGTCCAGTTTGGATTTTTAAGATACTCTATTTTGCCTTGGATTGAACTTTATATCTTATCTCGTATTGAACTTTAATGGAGAAATCATCTAGCCTCAGTGGGAAGTGAGAAGTAGCTTTGATAAGCTTTGGCAATTCTATACCCTAGAAAAAGGCCAGGGTCCCATTTGAGTCCTGCTAAAGTCTCTCAACTGGACAAACACCTTTACCTATAGGTGCATTGGTTTCTTCTTTAAAACATAGGTCATAATTGCAGCTCTTCATATTTTATCAAATGAGACACCATGCATATCAAAAAGCAATATTACTTGAGAGGTTCTTGAAAAAAAATGTTATCCCTAGAAAATGCCTCATTTTGAATATTTTAAATGAAAATAGCTGCAGGTTTTTAGTGGCATAAACAATTTTCCTCTTTCTACTGGTATCTCTGAGATTGCTTTTCATTTCCCATATAAGGAGTGCAGTGCATTGAGCAACAGGCACAGCAGCAACGGCTGGTGCTCCCGCAGCCAAGGAAGCAAACATGTAATACAAGGAAGATGAATATTCACAGAAACAGAGGTACCATCAGCTCTTGATTATTTGAGACTTAAACCATTTTATAGAAAAGAAAATTTAGGGAACCCTCAAAACATATGTAAACATATCAAGGAACTCCAATGATCCATAAATATTTCCTATTTTGAACCACACAGTATGCTAAGTTCTGAGATGAGGCAAATACATACAAAGTTCTTAGAACCAAAGCTTCTGTGGTTTGGTAGATAGCAAAAATCTCCCAGTTCTTCACCCACGGCTATGGTCATTCTCTTTGTCATATAAATTTGCAGTAGCTTCCTAGTTTGATTCAACTAAGTCCATGAATAAGAGATAATAAACATATATAAAAATATCTGGTCTCTTGGAGATAATATGTCTAGACCACACTCATACACTAACTGTATAGTGTGGTATTACTTTTCTATACCTGCAAAACAAATTATCACAGATTTAGTGACTTAAGATAATAACTAGTCATTAGCATAATTATATAGTTCAGAAGTTCCCCACAATATGGTGGGTTCTCTGCTCAGGGTATTACAAGGATGAAATCATTCTCTCAACCTGAATTCTCATCTGAAGGCTCCTGAGAAAAATTCACTTCCAAGCTTCTTCTTGTTATTGGCAGAATTCAGTTTCTCCCAGTTGGACTGAGGTTCCTGTAACCTGGCTGGCTATCAGCTAGGGGCCACCCTCAGCCTCTAGAGCACACTTAAGTCCTTGCCATTTGGCCCTTTCCATATCCACAACGGAGAATGTCATTCATATTAAACTCCTCTAATGCTTTGAGTCTCTCTGGCTTCCTTTGTTTGTGAGCAGCCAGAGAAAACCCTATGCTTTAAAGGGTTCGTGTGATTAGGTTAAGTAGTCCCCATATTAAGTAGTCCCCATGACCACATTAAGGTCAGCTGTGCTATATAATGTGATCTACTACCAGGAATAAAATCTATTATAATCATAGTCCCAGGGATTATGCAGGACATGTTACTGCAGGATCAGGAAATCTGGGAGGATATGTTAGGATTCTGCCTACCAGAAGTGCCAAGTGGAAGCTGCAGACCTTTAGAGGAATAAAGTAGAAGAAGAGAAAACTCAGTGAAAACCTAAAGTTAACCTGACAATACATTACATTAACAGGCATTTCAAAGAAAATTTATTCATTTTTCCCTTTTCTAGAAGGCTAAGGATTTCTAAGACTGAGTGGAAACTGGCCCAAAATAACTTTCTCGAGTGCTGGAAATGTTCTAGATCTTGACCTGGATGTTGGTTGCAAGTATTCCTTAAAATACATTGAATCACATGCTTAATTATCTATGAGCTTTACTGTATAAAAATTCTTTCAATAGAGGAAAAAATACATAGGGTGTCAAACACATATTAGAAGATGTGTAGTAAGTGGTAGAATAGCTCTGAATCATACAAGACAGAGAGATGGGACCTAAAACGGGACCCAGAGGAGGCAGCTCAAGAAAGCCAAACTCTCTCCTTAGTTGCCTGAAGGTGTTGTACATGCTCAGTACCCCCCTGAGGAATCTACAATTTTGACTTCTGATTAAATACAGACATATGCAGTTATATATCCTTTCCAATGACCTATCAAATGTCTTTTAAGATAAGTCTTTTATAGAGTGTCTCTCTCATATTGTAAATTGTGCATTGTGGATAGTCCCAGGAGAGTTTAGGAGTTATTCAGCAGCAAAGAGGGGACCCTCAGTTGCCTCATTCATTATTCCATATACTAAATACCTGATGATAGCCTTAAATCTGCAATGACAAGGATGTGAACAGAAACCAGTAACATTCCTGTAAGAAATCCCTCTGATATAACTGCGGTGCTGTAGTGTTATTTAATATCACTACTAAAATCATCCTGCCCACGGACACACCTCAAATGTGGAAATGAGGCCATGATGGGATGTTAGCATCCACGTGATCATTTTTATTTCAGGAAAGATTTTAAGATAGGTCAAGACTATAAATCTTTTCAAGATGTACATCTTCTGTGTCTCCCTGGTCAGGTAAGGAGATTTCTTCCAGATCTTCTAAAGTATTTAAAATTGAAAACCTATGTCATAAGGATAATTTTGAAACAAGTGAGGAGTTGGTAGGAATAAAGCACACACAGAGAAGACTTCTGATTACTTCCCTGGTTCCTTTAGTCACATGTCCCATTACTCATTTTGAAAAAACCAACATAGGTCAGTTCCGAACAAGGGGCAACTGCCCCTAATTTGCCAAGCAAGCATTAAAGAGCCCAGGAGAAGAGAGAAGACTTGGGGAGGGTGGGTAAGCTTCTAAAAATCTACTGCAGATAAAGGGAAAGGGGCTCCAATTAAAAGGGTTAGTTAGGAGAACCATGTTTCCAGTTTAAAATGGAAATGATTAATGGAATTTACCTTTCCCCAGACCTCCCCTGCTTCCCGGTCCAAAAGGCTTTTGAAATGATTAACGAATTGACCCAAGCATTAATACGGCTGGAACCCAGCCTTCATAACTTGCCCTGTACATTCACAACCCAAGAGTCTCACATCTTCCCCTGGATGAAATCCCCTTCCTCCTAGTTTCTCCCTCCTCAGTCACTCCTGACTCTCCTATGGTGGTGTCTCTGGTTATTGTGCTAATGTTTCCTGCAGTTGTTTAATATTACTGTAGAACAAATAAAGGGCACACAGGATTATTGCCAGTAAATGATCATAGATTTGAAAATGTGTCTGATGATGCAAAATACAGTCAGGCAAAATCAAATAAGTAAGACAAATAAGCAGAAAACACTACAAGGGGCTTGTTTAAGTCCAAGATGAATCCTGTGCCTTTGGTGTGCCATTTATCTTCAAAACAGTTTTGAAGTTTGAAACTGTTAAACGACTTGATTGTATCTTTATTTTTTTTCCTGTGTTTTTTCATTTTCTATCATTTTGCCCCTTAAGAGCTTAAGAGGAATAGTGCAAAGACAAGAAGCTGTGCTTTATAGGATATAAATCTTTTCTTCAGTGCCAGCACCAGAATGCTGAAAAATAAAAGATGCTTGCTAATGACCTGGATGAAATTGAGATTCTTAAATCAATTATTGAACCAAGAATTTAATAAGTGCTGTGAACACCTTAACCCAGAAATGCAGGAATGCACCACTTTATAGCCAGAAGCACATGGCATCTGTGTTTTGGCAGCGTTGGGTGGAAATTCTGGCTTCAACACCATCTGCAAGTATTATATTGGATAAATTAATGAACCCCTTGGAGTTTCAGTTTCCTCATCTCTAAATTAAGGATAATGGCAGCTACTTCACAAGGATTTGTGAAGCTTAAATATATATAAAGATTTTGGAAGAGCTGTGTCATTCCACTATAGAAAGCTGATTTATTTGAATCAGGATTCAAATAAAGCCCATGTATTACAATTGATTGATCTGTCTCAGAACTCATTTTTAATTTATAGGTTTCTACTTCCATCTCTCTTTTTTTATTTTCCAAACTACTTGTTGAGGAAACAGACGTGTTTGAATTGTACAATTTCTCACAATCTTGTTTTGGTGAACGTATTTCCATGGTTGTTTATAGTTGCTGTGAATTGTTGCTTAGAAGTAGAGACTTTCTGCTAAAATTCTTCACAGGTGGTGTTCTACAATTCCTTCGTGGGGTATGCAACATCAGTTTGTCTCTTTGGGATGTTAGTAGCCATGAATGGCCACTACTTATGGTTCATAAATCCATTAGCAGTTATAAAATTTGTCATGTTCTGCCATTCTTAATTCCTTTACTAACTGAAATCTTTCTTTAGAACAAATCTACTCTCATCACCTAAGATAAAAATTGTTTAAAATAAATAAATAAATGCTTTACTTTTTACCTTTTCTTACCATCTTTTATCTCTTGTATCCTCCAAAAATACAATAAAGGAAAAAAAACACAAAACTGATTTTAAAGTGGTGTTTTTTGGTTTTTCCATTTTGTTTCTTTTTTTGTTTTGCTTTTCTGTAGCTATTATAAACCAATGCATTTAAGCAAATTTAAAGAATCTGAATACACTATAAATATTGTCTTTAATGATGCTTAAATTGTCCTATCTTTGACCAGGGAAACTGGTTCCACTCTCACTTTTTTAATGTAATCCTGGATGTTTTGATATTCCTTACCTTCTGGAATGACAAGGTGTTCCAATTAACTGTGACTCAGTTGCAATTAGCAAAGAATCTATGGTTCATTTTTGGTGGCAAATGGTATTTAGAGACCATATTCAACACTAAAGGAGCTAATTATTATTAGGGCAGCCATTGTTTCTAGGCAACCTCAGGGCATAGAACCAGAAAATATGTTTTTGTTTATATACCATACATTAATTCTGATATTCTCAATTAAACATGATTATAACAATTTTACTTAGTCTCACTGATCTTACATTTGTACCTCACTTTCAAATACACCAAAACTCTCCATTTTAGATAATACACAAATAATTATTCCTTTGATCTATTACATGAATCAGCCCCCAAATTACAGCAACATTACTACCATCAACATCAGGTTTTTATTTTTTCAGTTAATGTTGTCCTCAGAGTATATCCCACTAAGTCAAATTATTTTAAATAATTATTATAGTTTTTTTGGCATGGTTTCCCACCACCAAAAATACAATTGCATTTATATGATATGCTTTACTTTCAATTATTAGGAATTGATTTTTAAAATACTATTTTATTACATAATTTAATAAAATATTTACCTAGGTCCAAGGTCAAATCTATAAATAAGGTAGAATTAAGCTTCTAATATCTAGAAATCTGTCTTCTGATAGAGTCCCCTCTACCCTATTCCACTCTCTCCCATGGATAAACTTTTCTTTTTTTAAATTTAAAGTTTATCCTTCCATTGTTTTAAATAAGCTACTGTATACTGGCTTTCAAATATCTTTTGTAAAATGAAAGATAGCATCACTATGCATCTTTCTCTACATTACTCATTTTCTTAAATAATATATTCTGGAGTTTATAATAGAATATATTCTCCATTTGTTCTCAACTATTTAATATGCCATTGTGTGCTTATTTATTCAACCACTCTTTTACTGACAGACATTTGGATTATTTCTAGTACTTTGCTATTACAAATAGTGCTATAATGAATATACTTAAGTATATACTTGTGTTTTTTTTTTAAATATATATTCTTAAATGTGAGATTCCATCCCTTATGCCCATATTCCATTGGCTGGAACTCAGTTACATGGTGCCCAACCTGCAAGGGAAGTTGGGCCCAAAAGGCAAACATAACAGGGTATGGATGATCGTTCTCTCTCCCACACAAAGGGCAACAGCTATGTTCTCATCAGATTAATGGTTTGCTCTTGTATGATTCTAGCTACTTACCTTCTTTTCTTGAATTCCTTTTCAATGTTTCAAAATATTCTTTTGAAGAATTTAAATGAGAATTTTCCAGGCTCTCCGAAATTGATTACTGGGACCCATTGGGGAAGACAAGAGGCACTAAAAACTCTAAATCTAAACACTGCTGCCAACAACTACAGTTAGATGAGAGCCCCCAGGCCTTCCAAAGAGATGGTAGTACAAGTTCTACTGTCATCAACAAGAACATAATCCACTGCTATTTTGGGCAAAATTGTGTCTCTCACAGAACTCATATGTTGAAACCCTAATCCTCAATATCTCAGAATGTGACTGGATTTAGAGAAAGGGCCTTTAATGCGGTGATTAAATTGAAATGAGTCTAGAAGTTTGGAAGGTTGGGCCCTGAACCAATTCAGCTGGTATCCTTGTAAGAAGAAGAAATTTGGATGGACAAGATGATGCCAGGAATGTGCACTCACAGAGGAAAGACCATTTGAGGACATAGGCATCCATCTCCAAGCCAAGAGAGAGACCTCAGGAGAAACCAAACCTGCCAACACCTTAATCTTGGACTTCCAACCTTCAGAAGCAAGAAAATTAATTTCTGTTGCTTAAACTATTCAGTCTGTGGCATTTTGCTATGACAGCTCAAGAAAGCTAATGCATTCCAATTTCTATAAAAGATGATAAGGTTCTCAATGACAATGGGTTAAGGTTAGCTAGGGTAGACAGAGGGGCAAACCAGAATGGGACTAAAGGCTACTCCTAAATATATCCAACATCTACACTTTAACCAGAATGTTGGCAAAGTTCACTGGCTTCAAATAGAACTCAACAAATTAGTTGAGTTATAGACCATGTCAAACATCAGGTGTCTGCCTACCACTGACATAGAACCAGTCACCCAGGCAACTCCAAGTCTTCCCTTATATGTCCTACTTACTCCAAAAATTTGAAGAAAAAGGGACAGAGAATTGAAAGAATGAACCATGATTATCTTCTTACTTTGTCCAGCCTTTCAAGCCATAAGCTAGCAACCCATGATGGAGAAAAAAGCTTTAAACTGGATATAATATTAGAGTTTCAAGTTAGATTCAGCTGAGTTTTAATGCCATTATTGAGAAATGACAGTAAATTATACAAATTACCAAAATTACCTCAAAAAATAAGAAGAATAGTTTAATATAGTATAGTTAAATCAGTGACTGGAAATACATAATGCCATTTCATGTCTATACGTAACTGCTATCGACTGACTGTGTCCCCCAGAATTAATAGGTTGAAACCTTAACCCCCAGTGCAGATGTGGAGATGGGGCCCTTGGAAGATGAGGTTTAGATGAGGCCATGAAGCTGGGGCCCTCATCATAGTTTGAATGCCCTCATAAGAAGAGACACCAGAGTCAGAAGTCTCTCTCTCTGCTCACCATGTGAGGATTAAGTGGAAAGGTGGCTGTCTGCAAACCAGAAAGAGAGCTCCCACAAAAATCAGCCATGCTGGCACCTTGACCTTGAACTAGTATCCTCTAGAACTGAGGGAAAATAAACATCTGTTGCTTTAGCCACCCAGTCTATAGTATTTTGTTACGGCAGCCCAAGCTAAATGATAATTAAGTATAACCCACAATAAAACTCTGGTTCTTATAGCAAGAGTCCCGAGTAGTAATTTCAAGCTTTCGTAGTAGCTCTAACACTGGAACTTTCTAACACGCCACTTTCCTTCTCAAAAGTATTCTTAAAATGTCATTTGCCCACTAAATTAAGCTCAAACCCTTCCTCTCTGGGATTTCTAGTATGGCCTCGACCTATGCCTTCAGCTTTATTCATGCTCTCCTCTGTACATGCTCTGAGCTCCACTTGTCTCATACCAATCTCCATGTGTATTGCTTCTCTAGGGCTGACATACAAACTAACACAACCTGGATGGCATAAATGACAGCTGGAGGCCAGAAGCCGTAGTCAAGGTGTTGGCAAGGCTGGTTCCTCTGAGGACTGTGAGCTAATGATCTGTCCCAGGTGTCTCTTTGTGCCTTGTAGACGCCACCGTCTTCCTGCGTCTCTTCACATTACCTTACCTGTATGCATGTCTCTGTGCCCGAAGTTCCTCCTTTTATAAAGATACCAGTCGTATTGGATTAAGGTCCACACTGATAACCTCGCTTAACCTGATCACCTCTTTATAAACCAAATCTCCAAATAAAGTCAGGTTTTGAGGTACTGGGGTTTAGGACACTAACATATGTACTGGGGGAGGTGTAAAAGGGGTCATCGTTTAAGCCAAAGCACTATGTTTTCACTTGTCTACTCCTCACTGCTCCAAAAAACTGTCTTTCTCCACTTTTCTTCCATGATTTTGAAATCATATGACTTGTTCAAAGCAATCTTCTTTCTAAAGCCTCTTTTCTCCTGATATCCCCTGCCTCCCAACTAAATATACTCTATACCTTCAAATACCCATTATACTTAGCTTTTATTTTACTCATGGCACTCATCTCCTCCTTCACATCATATACCATGGGTATTTTTTTCCTTCCCTTAATAGACAGTAAATGACCTTCTAGATGGTCTAAATCTGACCCCATACAGTGCCAAATGCAGGTCTTAATATTTGGGAATTGAATAGGAGAATGTTTGTGTATATAGCTATTCATTTGACAAGTGGGGCAATGAGTCTGGATTGTAGTGGTTGTAATTGATTTGTGTCTGTATCTTTGGAACTGGGCACAATGCCTGGCACAGAAGCATGACTTATTAAAGTGAGTAAATGATTTTTCTAAAATAGTGCATGCCAAGCAGAAGGAAGGGAAACAACTGATAAGAAAGGTCAAGAAAAATGCTTGTTACGTAAGTCCTGCCAGCATCTCATTGTCATGTCCCTCTGGATGTAGGATTGGACTGTTAGTTTTAGATTAAATGAGCTTCTTTCAGAAGAGGCATCCATTGGGATCACTTTGGCTGGAAAACGTCAGAGGAAGTGAGGGCTGTGCCTTTATTACACGTTACTCTTAAGTATACAGTGACAGGATAAAATGACCAGAAACAAATGATTTTGTAGAGGATATCTTGGCCTGTCTATAAAGAAGCCCAGTGGGAATAGTGGCATGAAAGAAGAGAAAAGGTAAAGAGTAATAGATTCCATTAGCCACTGTGATTCTGGCAATCTTGCAGATAAGGCTGACTTTCTCCACACCTTCACCTGCTATAAGCATCAAATATTGACAAGGTGGGACAGAGGAAACAATTGAAGATCTCTGAATGGTCCTTGGGTAATCCATAACAGGGTTACACAGATCTGAGTGTATTCATTTTCTTTTGATTCAGTTTCCAGAGGGGACCCAAAGACTTTCAAACAAACAGTCAAAAAATGTTAGGATGAACTCCTGTGCTTAGCAGCCCAAGCCACTGCCTTTCTCAGGTCGCTCAGTATTGCTCTTCATAAAGTCTAAGAAGGGCCACAGACACCGAAAAGACACAAGGCAAGATAACAAGCAGAAGGACTTCAGGTGGCTTATGATATAATGTTTCACACTGCTATGAAATTTTAATTTCTTTAATGGGGGACCACCAGGTCTCAGCTCGGTGTTGTCCTACACAGCCATAGGACACTCAGTGAAGGAGACATCCAAGGCAGGGAGAGAGTACATAATGCTGATAAAGAACAGAGACTTTAATGTCAGAGTTTCAGGTTCTGGTCCAAATTCTTACACCTTCTAACCAAATGATCTTAGGCAAGCTACATCAGTGAGCCTCAGCTGACTCAGCTGTCAAATGGAAGCCTTATTTCCCAGGGCTGGTGTGAGAATTAAATGAACATATGGATATAAGGAGCCTAGTTCAATGCCTAAGTGATATCAAGCACTCCATAAAATTTAACTATTAATAATTATGTATATATGGCTTCCTATTGGTAATCAATAAGAATGATTTTTGTTTCTTCATTCTTTTAATGTTTTGTTTTGTTTTCAAAGAGTCCCAGTGTTCAGGGTTATCATGAATTTTAGAGCTGAACAAATTTTCAACATCCTTTGGCTCAACCTCTTTATACCACACAAATGTAAACTAGGGTATATGGTCCAAAGACCATGTAGCTGCCAAAAAGAAAGCAACAGCTAAAACAAAGATGCAAATGCTGTTTTGGTAGAGACAAACCCTTTGACAGAGCATAAACTGTGAAAGATGATCGGTCCCGAAACTAACACCTTAGAGCAGAGACAGGCACTTTGAAGGAAAAGACTGAACAGTGTCATAGCCATCTACCACACACTTTAGAGAAATGCTTTTTGTTAATTAAGATGACTTATGATTTGAACATGCTTTTGCAGTAAGTGGGACGTATATGGTAACATCACATTACTGCCATTTCTAGAGAAAAAGGTTTTGTTCATTCACACTGTAGCTCTGCTGGGTCTGCAGGGTTGTGATTAAGACAACCCTCTGTGATGTTGGCAGTGGGGAGGATTTCTTTATTGGCTCTGTAATTAGCAAGACACTGAGGAGAAATACCTTCATGGTCGGTCAGCCAGGCTGTTCATTTCTAACTCTGCAGAATGTTGATATTTGCACTACACATACTATTTCGTAGGGCTAACACCCACACTGGTCTCTTTCTATATTCCATAAAATAAGCAAAAATGCACATTTTCTACAGCCTAAGAAGACATTCAATGGTGTTGCACAGGTAGGACAATGAAATCCATGTTTTGGCGTGGACTCCAATGAGAGTATGACCCTTTCTCAAAATGGATTTAAAATTTCTATCTCTTCACAGTATCAAAGAAAAGAACGCAGAGCCAGGCCATGGAACAAACAAGACAGACACCATTTTTGGAAAGGTAAGTAAAATAGGAGGCCCTTAATTACTGGGAGCAATGTGAAGAGGAGTGGTTGGAAAGAACATTTCAATACTAGAACAATTGGAATATTCTACACAAAAATTATAAGGATTAATAATATGGGTAACTGCGAAACCACTGTTATATACTTGAAACCAACATAAGATTGTACATTAATGATAACTCAATATAAAAAAAAGACACCTAAGGGCCAAAATTGAGTCCCTGAGAAACAAAGAAAAAAAAAGAAAAAGAAATTATAAGGATTAAGGTCCTAATACAGGAACAAGTGAAACAAAGTTGAACCCTCTCCCCTCACCCCAAGAAGAGGAGAACAGAATATGATTACACAGAGAAAAAATCTTGGTAAAGGGTTTCCAGCAGTTTCTAATGAAGAACTAGATGCTCCTATTGGTTAATACTTATGGTTAGCTATTAATTACATATTGATTATTAACTAATCACATGGCAAATGTTATAACACTTTCTTTCCAGAGTATGTAGTTTTTCAATAAAAGCCTTCATATTGGGTCTTCAGAAGCCTCAAAATAAAGAGCTTAAGATTTCATTATTGACAGTTATCTAAAGTGAGTAACTTTCTGAGTTAATCTTTAATACTCAGCTGAGAATGCATATAAACAGCCTATCCAGTCACCACTTCTTTTCAAAGGTTTTACATTCCAACAAACACGAACCCAGAATAGTTACTGACATAAACAGCATCAAGAATATACTTCTGTTTACATGTAAATTCTAATATAAAAGTCTGGATAGAGGCAAGTCTTGACCAGCCATTTAGGATTTAGCAGGGCTGAGACCAGACTGCAACACGATCACACTGAGCAAGGAGAGACCTGGGCACGCCCCCGGTCAGTCTGCTCCAACAGCCGTCTTCAGGCTGACTGTGCACATCCCCTCAACACTTTCATTAAGACTATTTGCATGACTATGGTGAGTTTCAAGGGAGAAAGTCAAAATAAGTCTCTTATCCAGAAAAGAGTAATAAATCCAGTAGAGATTGACAAATCGGGACCAGAAGTTATATCACCTGTATATCTCCATGGTGCAAATGGGGAGTTATAGAGAATACCTCAAGAAAGGCAGTAAACAGAAGTCTTGAGTTGTGGAGATGCTAATGAGTAGAACCCTAGGAAGAAATGGCAGGCAATGAGTAGCTGAAAGGGAAGAACTTTATTATAAACATATATATATATATATATATGTCAGCATATTAGAGCCTCAGTTGTAGTTTGAATAGCAGCACCCAGTTCTCTGTGGCACCTATTTTACAGTTGCTGGATTTCCTGTCTTTCTTCATTCCTTTTGCAGCCTTTCAAAGCAAACAAACAAAAAGGAACTACCATAATTTTTGGCCCTTTTTACATGGACTCCCATCATTTGCCCCTACCCTCGCCTCCTCCCATTATGTCTACAGACTCACCCAGTCTTGCCGCAGACCACATAGTGTTCCCTTCCAGATAATCCCTTTTCCTCTTCATCCTTCATATTCCAACTCATTTCCTCTAGTTGGCCTCCTCTGAACCCTGGCCTACATTGCACACATGTAAGTATTGGGCAGGCTTCAACCAGGAGAGCAGAGCCAGATATATATGGTATATATATACACATACATGCATGCATATATATGCACATACACATATGTGTCTGTACTGTGTGTTTCACATATACATGTGTGTATATTCACATATATGAACCCAGGGGATTGGTTTACATGATTGTAGTGGCTGACTAAGCAACCTGGGAAGGCAGTTAGGAAGGGAAGATCCAGGGGAAAGGAAAACATTGGAGGACCCCTTAATGCTTGGAGTATTTGACTGTTAAGAAGAACCCACAACAGACACATGAAAAGATGCTCCACATCAGCTGAGAATGAATAAAGGCATATAAATAGCCTATCCAGTCACCACTTCTTTTCATCAGGGAAATGAAAATTAAAACCACAATGAGATACCACCTCACACCAGTATAGATGGCCAGCATTGAAAAGACTAAGAACAACAAATGCTGGCAAGGATGCAGAGAAAGGGGAACCCTCCTACACTGCGGGTGGGAATGTAAGCTCGTTCAACCATTGTGGAAAGCAATATAGAGGTTCCTCAAAAAACAAAAAAATAGAAATACCATTTGACCTGGGAATCCCACTCCTTGGAATATACCCAAAGAATACAACTTCTCAGATTCAAAAAGACATATGCACCCCTATGTTTATCACAGCACATTTTACAATAGCCAAGATATGGAAGCAACCTAAGTGTCCATCAGTAGATGAATGGATAAAGAAGATGTGGTACATATACACAATGAAATATTATTCAGCCATAAGAAAGAAAGAAATCCTACCATTTACAACATGGATGGAGCTAGACGGTATTATGCTCAGTGAAATAAGCCAGGTGGAGAAAGACAAGTGCCAAATGATTTCCCTCATTTGTGGAGTAAAACAATGAAGCAAAACTGAAGGAACAAAAAAGCAGCAGACTCAGAGACTCTAAGAAGGAACTAGTGGTTCCCAAAGGGAAGGGGTGTGGGAGGGCGGGGGGGGGGGAGGGAGGGAGAAGGGGATTGAGGGGTATTATGTTTAGTACACATGGTGTGGGGGATCACGGGGAGAACAGTGTAGCACAGAAAAGGCACATAGTGGATCTCTGGCAACTTGCTGCACTGATGGACAGTGACTGCATTGGGGTGTGGGTGGGACTTGATAATATGGGTAAATGTAGTAACCACATTGTTTTTTCATGTGAAACCTTCATAAGAGTATATATCAATAACACCTTAATAAAAAAATTTTTTAAGTGAGAATATAAAAAAAAGGAGGACCCAGACTCCTTTCAAATGTCTTCCAACTGATGAAGTCATACCCACTCAGTATAATTTCCCTTTTGAGTCATACCCACTCAGTATAATTCCTCTTTTCATAAATTAAAAAAATCAACTAATGTGGAACTTTATATTATGTTGATGAAATCCCTTCACAGAAGCACTAAGACTAGTATTTGATTGAGTTGCTAGGAAAACATGTATCTTGCTATGAATGATTGCTGGCTCCCTTCCCATTCACCAATTCTCCTGAGAGAATCTTCCTATAACTCAACCCAATGGAAACATATCAGAAGGGGAATCCTGGAGAATGTAGCACTCCAGCCTAGCCAAGCTGACAGGTCATGAAGCCACCATATCAGAGCTCCTGGTAAATTTTTTGCCTTTGTTACAGAATCAAATTACCCATGCATTTGTATCAGCCTTCTCCAGGAAACTGCGCCCTCTGAGGGCAAATACATATCTGTTTCACATATCATAATATGTCCATGATTGGCACAGTGCCTGCACAGAATGGGAGTCAATAAATATTTGAGGAATGAATGAATGAACAAGCAAATGAATGTATGAATGTCATGCTGTGAGTGCAGCCGGCATATGTCTGTCAAGTCACTGTGAACCTGATAATGACCACAGGGCCCTGGAGGGCCTCCCTGTGATGAGGGAAATCATCTCCAATGTGATGAGTGGATATATAAATATAAAGCTACATCCACTTTACTTCATTTAGTTTTCATCTGGTCTTTCATACCACAAAGGTTCTTTTCACCTTGCAAAACATAAGATTTTAGAAACAGAAATGTTTTCAACAACTTGAATCCATTCAACCAATATTTACAAGCACCCAGTTCACACCAAGCTGAGAAGCAAAGATGGCACAGGACATGGCCCCTGCACTTAGGTAGCTCGTGGCACATTAAGAGCAGCAGGCAGGGCAGGCTGCATGTCACAGGGCTGCAGGAACTTGCTGGGTGTGGGTGCCTCGGCAGGGCATAATGGAAGGGGGTCGAATTTAAGATTTTTTCTGCTGAAGAGTAAGAGAAGTAACATCTTAAAAAATGTTTTACTCCAATTTGGTGGACAAGGGTGAAAGAAGGGGCTGCAGGTGGAGAAAGGAGCATGAGCAGAGAGCCCTCAGCACATCAGGAACCTAACGGAAGGGTTTCATTATGTGGATGTAGGGTAGGGGCACCAAGTCAGGGTTTAAGTCAGAGGTGTGGTCAAGTCCTTCTCACAAGCCCTCCCATATCATGATGACCACAAGAATCTCTGCCCCTGTCTGTTCTTTTCCCATGTCCACTTACAGCTCTCCCAATCTTTCACAGAGTCTCCTTTGATTCCAGGCTAGGTCTTCATTTTTTCCTTCAAATAATTCAAATGTCATCCTCAACTCCCTCATAATATCTGTCAAACCACTCCACATGCTGCAGGATCATTTGCCTGAGTGTCAAGGGTAGGGTAAGGGAGATGTGCTCAATTTCTATTAAATAAATAAGTCCTGAATCAATGAATAAATATTTATCACTTCTGCTTTGAGGCCATCAAAGCAGCTCCTGTTGCTAAAGTGTCTCCTGTCATCCAAAACAGATGCCATTAACTAATCCAAGGGTTCTCAACCTGAACTATAGTAACATTTGGATTATTAAATTATATAAATTATTATGCTTCTGTGTTATGGAGGCTGCCCTGCATATCATAGACTATTTATCAGCATTTCTTATTTCTACCCACTAGGTCACTAGTTCCCCACTCCCCAAACTGTGAAAACCGAAAATGCCTCCCCATGTTGCTAAGTGTTCCTTCTGGAACAAAATCACCCATGGCTGAGACTCATCAATTTAATTTCATATTTTGATAGTATATTTTTAATACATATACCAGTGATCTCTTCTTAAAAATGCAAATGGTCTTCATGGAGCTTCTCTGTTTGGGTAACAGAATCCCCAAAATATTCAATGATTTGCCTACTTGAATATTGAGTGTTAAGGTTAATCCGGAGACTCATATGCTGAAATGGCTTTTTCAACAGCCAATCCAAGGCAGGCTGAGTCTGTACATCCCTCATCCTAACACATCACACATTACATTGCCAATATATCTTCCCTTAAATGCCCACCCTATTAGCTGGGATCTTCTTCAGAGCAGAAACATTTTTATCATCTTTTGCACAGAGCAAGCATTTTTCCATGCACATAGTAAGAACTCAATTAAAGCTGAATGATTGATTAAATAAATGAATCGTAGACATATAGAGAACTATAAACATGCACAGTGGGAGTTACAGGTGGCTCATGCAGCCCAGGTACAAATGAAACCCTGTCAGGTTATCCACTTACAGCAAGTGCTTTCTATTATCCAGACAGGCAGTCACTAGGAGCAAAGTGCATAGACTTAAAGCAGCAAATAAAGAAAGAAAAAAATTGGCCCTGAGTCAATAAAAATTGTCTGTCGTCTTTTTACTTTTATAATACAGGCCAGGCTTACCCAAACCACCCTATTCAATTCTACTCCCATTTAGGACCATTACCTGCCTTGTTAAATATTCAGGAGCACTGCTTCTCTGGAAAGGGTGCAAGTTCTTTAGTACCGCCAATTGATTGGCAGCCCCTCTGTCAGAGCAGCCTGTTGAAAGAGATTACAAAACACAGCTCCGGGTTTGACAAGTTTCCCAGACTCAGAGTTCAGCAGCTGGAAGCAATCAGGTAGCTTTCTCTGTCCCTGCCACCCACAGCTCTGGACATGGATAATTAGTACTTTATTCCCAGGATGAATTTCTGACTTAGAAGTTTTGCTGATGCATCCTACTCTGCACAATTTTCATTTTGCCCAAGAAGGTAGAATCTTCTTTAGAATGAACTTTAGAATCCTCTTTTATTAGAGACTCTGGGACCCAGGGTTACACTCAATCTTGATGAGGCAGCTGGAGCTCAATGAGGGGAAATGACTTGCCCAAGATCCCTGGGGAAGGTAATTGCAGACCTGGGATTAGCTCAGGAAATGTTGATGGAGCGAATGCATCTGTGGGATTGAGGAGCTAATGGGTTGGACCTTCCACTGGATCTAAGGAAGGCTCCCTGGAGACGCTGAGGAAGCCGACTGGAGCCAGGTTGGGGAAGTGTTTAATTGACAATAAAAGTATTTCAAGGTGGTTGGAATTAGATTAATTCATTCATTAATGCATCCTCCAAATATTAGTGTATGCCTACTATGTTTTAGGTATTATGCAAGTTTCTGGAGATAAGTGGTAAAGCAGGCAAACACAAACAGAACAAATAGACCAGCAGATAATAGACATAATATTATATTATATTTCATATATTTTTTATATGTGATATTCCATGATATTCATTGTCTTAGTGCCTGGTGCTCTGCCTGGTACCATAATAAAAATGGCATAGATTGGGTGGCTAAACAGAAGAAATTTGTTTTCTTACAGTTCCATAAGCTGAAAATCCAAGACCAGGGTGCTAGCATGATAGGGGTCTGGGGAGAACCCTCTTCCTTTCTTCCCGATGGCCACTTTCTCACTGTAGCCTCATGTGGTGAATAATATGCTGTTAGATGTCTCTTTTTGTAAGGCCCCTAATCCCACCCTGGGGCAACCACTTCATGACCTCCTGAGGATCTACACACCTCCCAAAGGCTCCACATCCAAATGCTAAGGGAAGGGCTTCAGCATCGGAATATGGGGGGATACGATTCAGGACATATCACATATAACCAGATATGATGGGATATGTGACATATAATACATTATATGGTATGATAATATATAGAAAATAGCAGCTGAGAAATGAAGAAAAAGGCCAGAGAAAGGTCTTTGCAGGGAGTAACCTCTAAGGCCAAGTGTGTTCTAGAGTTTAAAGGAAAAACAAAGAGCCAGACACTGGAGACTGATGCAAAAGGTCCTGAGTAGACAGAGGAAGGGATTCACAGACAAGGAGAAAGGCAGGCAAGTCCAGTTGCTAAGCTCACAGCCTATGGAGTCAGACAGACCACAGGCACTTGCCGGCTATGACCCCGAACAGATCATTCAAATCCTCTAAGTCTTGATTTCCACGATTATAAACTGAAGAGAATAATAGTAACCAATTTATACAGTAGCCGAGAACGCTAACAGAGGCAATTTGCATAAAGAGCTTAGCCCTGAAGCTAGCATACTGTGTTTGATAAATGGAAGCTATGATGACTGAAATATTGAAAATATCCCAACATCCTGCCAGCTTTACTTGTAGGTTACGTCCTGCATCCAATCACCTCCAAAGCCACCACCCTGGTCAAAATCACCAGTGACCTATGTGGTCTTGGACCAATTATTTAAACTCTTTATCTCAGTTTCCTCATATGTGAAACAGATACCATGTTAACTGTCTACCACATAGAGCTGTTATATGTACTTGTAAATAGACACATATGTAAAATACTTTAAAAGATGCCTAGACCCTACCCGTGGTAAGTAAGTGGCTCCTATTATCATCTCTTGTCAGGATTATCGGGTTAGCAGACTCTTACCTGATCTCTTTACTTCCATCCCTGCTCCTTGGGTGCTTCAGAAAGCAGCCAGAGTAACTTGTTCAGTAAATGAATCATGCCACCCTCTACTGAATCATCATCTCACTCAAAGCAAAAGTAAAGTCTTCACACTGGCCTGAACCCCTTAACTCTCAGACTTATTCCCCATCACCCATGCCTTGCTTGGCCTTCCTTGGGCCATCCAGCCTCCTGGGCTACTCCTTCCGCATGCTAGACACCCTAGCACATCCATGTCTTTCTACTTCAGCTCTCTTTTGCCTAGAATGTTCTTGTCCCAGGCATATCATCCATCACCTGTACTTCCAACTCCACTCAGGTCTCTGTTTAAATATCCCATTAGCAGGAAGACCATCCCTCAAAAATGACCTAAACAGCAAATGTCACCTGGCTCATCCTATCACACTGACTCTTCTTTATTTTCCTTATTATCTGACATGTCGTGGATTTATACTGATGATTGCTCATTGTTTACTGTCTCAACAGAATGTGAGCTCCATGCAGGCAGGGATTTGGTTTTTCAGTGGCAATGAGAAATGTGCTGGACATGTTGAAGAAGCTTAATAATTTTTTCAGGGATAAATGAGTAAGAAAGTCATGGTTGGGCTGTCTTCTCTGATTGACCATTGACCATATGTGTCAGGAGGTGGCCACACCAGCTGGAAGGCATAGAAACTGCAGTCCTGCATGAAGACATGGAACTGCACCCACTGATCGCCAGACTAATTTCTTTTCTAGGAGCAGCCTGGAAGATCTGACTGAGCAGTTCTCAGTGGCAGAAGGCAAGTAGTCTACATGGTTTAGCAATCGCCAGCATTACCTTAATGATCTGATAAATCATCCTGAAAGTCTAAAAGTCTCTAAAATACGGTGATTCTCACTCAGTCTCCAAGAGGATGTCATTAGTGATCCGTATGAGATGGGCTTTTTGCAGGTACATTTATTTTCCACCTAGGCCAGGGTATAAGGGATAAGGTAGAGTTCTCCTGCCTTTTTGAGAGCAAAGGACAACCCACTCACAGGCAAGACAGGGCTGTAATCCTACAGAGGGAGGCGGGGGGAGTGGGGGGGCTGTTTGTGTTTGAGGAAGGGGAGCATTATTTTAAGCAGAAACCTCAGTTAAGCAAAGTCAAGAAGCTATTTTGATGCCCATTTCAAATATGATGGGGGCTACTTTTCATACATGGTTGGCTTCCCCCAGTTTTCTTCCTTCCTTCCTTCTTTCCTTCCTGGCTACACTCAGGAGAAAATTGAAGATGAGAACTTACTTCATGCTGAGTGTGGCCACTATCCAACCTGTCGCTGTGCAGCACCAACCTTAGATCCAGGGCACAAGGGCCACAGCCCCAGGCTTCAGAAGGTACTCTATATCACAAATACATTAGAAAATGGATTTATTAAAGAATATGTTGTCACCTCTGCTTCTTAGCATTCCACTTTCCACTCTGACATAGCATGATCCCTGACCTTAAGCCTCCACACCTATGAGAGTTCAAGACACTGACCCTGGAAAATACTTTTCCACATCCTTACCCTGGGTCCTTGAAGTGAAAGGTAAGTGCATCCAAATATCATAAAGGCTTGTAGGTGGGCTACTGCCAAGTCAGAAATGGATGCTGCAGAATCTGAGCAGCAGGAACAACTTAATCAGGTGAATTAACGGATTAGCTTGTGAAATCTTTCCCTGCAAATAGCATAAAACCAGTAGATGTGTGCATGACAAAATAGCACAAAGCCTCCATTTCCTTGCTTTGGTTCATATTCCACCTCATGGCCCCAGAGGTAACATCGGTTGGGAGGTATTCACATTGGTTCCCGAGGTCAGCTAAGGAACACTTTCCCATATTAAACAATTCATCTTACCCTGAAAGTTTTATATGTTTGTATTATGGATGTAACAGGCATGAAACACAATGCCAGTTCTTTACATTGGTAACCAGCTGGACATCACATGCTAGAATAGTAAACAGTATTATCTCCAAAGAAGTTAGTAGGATTTTGTTAAATTTGCAAGGAATCAAATAAAATACTTCAGAATTATTTAAATAATTTAAATGTAGTATCTGATATTTTGACATAATTATGATTGGAAGTTTAATTTTATTTGGAGCATTTTGGAAGAAAACTTTCAAAAATAATCAAATTTAATCTTTGCATTTTTACATTTACCTGCATTTTTTATGAATATTTACTAAAATTTCATATACTTTGAATCCAATTATATATTTTTTCAACCCTTTAAATCATTTAAAATGTGTACAAGTTGAGATTGTGATACCATCCAAAGTGACGAAAATTAAGCTCACAGAAGAAAAAAACTGGAAAGAAAAAAAGAAAAATTTTCCAAAGGGAGCCTGCTTAGAACTATAAATAATAAAAGTGAATAAACTTTATTCAATAGGAATCACAGAAAATTAGTGACTATTGCATTACAAATTCTTGATGTAAAGAAGATTTAATTATTAATCAAAACAATGAAAATGAGCAGGGAATTTACTCTCATCAAATCTGCACCCTGAACAAGTCAGATGAAATCAATGCAACGTCGTGATCTTTACTAAATCAAGACATAATTACTGATCAAAAAGAGAGAATGCTTGGGCCCCCATTTTCACCCTTGCTCTGGACCCTGGGAGTCCTCCTGCCCAAAACTCATTGCCGAATAGACTGCTTCAGCCTCAGGTTCTACCTGCCTTACTGTCCCAGAGTACAAGTCAACAAACCTTCCTTTTCACAGTGATTATTACAGGGAAAAGGATGGCACACTCTAAGAATGACAACCATGGGGAAACTACAGTGCTCAGACCAGGTGCCAGCTTGCAATGGCCAATTCACATCCTCAGATTGTAAGCAGGCTCACTCTGATCTTTCCTTCCATTTAATTCATTCATTTTTTAAATCACACATGTGTTGAGGACAAGTTATATACAAAGCCAATCAATTGCTTTTTATGCTCCATTTTATTTGATGTTCAAACAACCTATAGAAGAGTTAATATTATTTTCTTCATTCAAAGATGAGGAAACAGGGATGTTGGTGATTCACCCTAGTTGCTCCGTGTAACTAGAATGGTGCTGGCATTTGAATCCAGGTACCGTGGCTCAAGACCCCACAAATAACTTATGTTGCCCCCCATTAATAAACTACTTTAGGGATGAGAGTGGAGAAGTTTTCCCATTCTGAATTATTCTTTAGCCAAAGCCATGTAGATTTTGCCCCAAAGATCTTTCACTGTAAGAAACATCAGTATCAATTCTCTCTCAACAGTATGTGAGTTCCTTGAAGGGTGGACTACATCTTGTTCATCTTTGTGTCCCCTGTGCCTACAAAAGGGCTGATACGTTGTAGGAGCTGAGTGGGTCTTTGATGAATGAAGGCAGTGCAGTAAGTGACCCTTATCTCAAACGGATAGTTGCATTTCTGAAGATCTCCAGACACATGGTATTAGGGAGACTTGCAATCTCCTGCCCGTGTTTCTGCCGTGCCACAAGTGGGTCCTCTTGCAAGTATCAGTAAAAGCACTCCCCTGTCCCTTTGCCTGTCCTTCAGGTCTCTCTGTAAGAGGCAAAGTGATGGGTCTTGCTGACAAGATTGGGATGGAGGACCAAGGATGGCTAGTGTACCCGCTTCCGGGCTCTCTTTTTGCCTAATATGCCCACAGAATAGAGGCCTTCTTTTCTCCACCTCTTCATCCATATGCGAGGCACACTTGCTTAAGGGCCGAGAGGCACCTTCTAAAGACAGATCAGTGGGCTCACCTCTGTGCCCCTTCCAGCTTCTCTGAGGCATGGAGGTGAGGAAATCGTGACTCCCATGTAGCAAACTGAGAAAACATCTGGTCTGCAAACCCTACTTTTAACACATGTGGTTCACAAGTTTGAGATAGGGGAGGGAGCTGAGAGCCTGATGTTGATTGCAGGTCTAAGCATGTGCTCTAGTCCACGTTAACCAGCAATAAAGCTGATATTCCCATCTCTGTTCAGCGCCTGTGTATGTGTCTCATGATTCTGAACTTCCAAGATATGGGAGACTGAACAACATCATTCCTTTAAAACTCTCTTCTAAGCAAGAATGATTAATTTTGGTAAAGTCTTATAGTTTTAGTGATAAAATTTGATTGCAGTAGATCCACTCTCATTTTATTGAGCCTTCTTCTCAAAGAAGATTTCCTTCCCCTCTATTCCTACAATAGGATAGGCTCCCACTTCACCCCATAACATTTGCCCTCAGCACTTTCCAGAATAATACCTATTTACAGGGAGTGTCATATTGGGAATGTGACATGTTTTTTAGGCTTCACAAACGTCAGACTCAAAGCTCTTTAGAGGTAGGGAGACAAAGATCCTGATTATCTTACTTTTCACTGTATTCCCTGTAGCTAGCTCAATGCCTGGCATACAGAGGATACTTACCAAATAAATATAAATAAATATTAACAAATGACGAAATTATAAGTTAATTTAACATGTAAGTCTAGTGCCCTGGAATTAAACTATCCTGTTAATGTTTGGAAAAATTATTTCAAAACACCCCAAGAATTTAATCTGAGTTTTTAAAATATTATTGAATCAAGCAAGCTAGTGAGAGGCCAAGGGGCAGAGAGGGAAGGGGCTTGATCTGGGAACATGAGGGTGCCGGAGTATCTGCCTCTATGCAGTGTAAACCCAATATATGTGAGCTCTCTAGCGCATGATTCTGGGCTCATATTTTATATTTTAATGGTATTCTTGGATCTTCATAAAATCTCATGATGCTTTATTAGGCAGAGAGAGCACAGAAACACCATTTACCTCTCACTCCATGGGAAGAGGAAACTAAAACCGAAAGAGAGACACTACGATCTTCAACCAAACAACAGAGCCACAGTCCAGAAATAGGAGTCCTTGCCCAGCAGGTCTGTGTATTGCAACATGTTCTCCAAGAGGCTATCCTGTCTTCCCATTAAACAGTCATATGCCAGGGTTCAGTAGGCACTGATGACTGACTAGGACTCTGAATGCCCACTGACTAGGGGAAGAGGGAGATTAATTAATCCATGATTATTGATAAGGTGGAAAACCGGTATAATGTGGCATGCTTAGCACCATGATTAGAAAACTATGCAGAAGGAATTTCTAAGTTTACCTAGTAGGGAAGGGTGTCAGCTGATTTATTCTAGAGCAATTAATGATCTTCATTTCCATGACTGAGTCAGGATGGTGAATGAGTTTGGGGGCACAGGAGAGCATTTAGGAAGGGTCATTCCAGGGAAAAGACATCCTTTCCTCCCATTTCCCACCTCGCCTTCTACTCTCTACTTTTTCTGGTTGCGTAACATGCATACTTCCCTGTAGCCTCCAGCCTGCACACAGACTGGTCCCTCCACTCAAAATGTTCCTACCCTATCCCCACACAGCTGCTTCCCCTCTCTTCACACTTGACCTTAAATGTAATTTCCACAAAGAGGATTTCTCCGCCTGCCTCCAGTTCTAGAGTAGCAACGCCTTTTCCTATTATCTCTTTCATTGCATTTTCATTCATGTTCTAAACACAATTTTTAATAATGTATTTCCTTATAAGTTAAAGTTTCAATGTCCATCTCTACCAATGAACTTTAAGCTCCTGAGAGCAGGGACCATCTACCTTACTCTCAACAGTCCACCAGGTACCTTATATGTACTTGTCACATAAACAACCCACACTAAACTACTTTGAATGATTGAAGACATGATTATATTAACCATTTTTATCACCCTTCCTGAACATGTAATGTGAGTGCATGAATTCATTGTCAGCTGACATTTACTGAATACTTATTATGTGCTAGACACTGTTCTAAGGATTTTACAAATTGCTGCCTCAATCGTTCTTCTTGGCTTCCGTAAGAGATAGTTAGTAAGGTAATGCCCAATTTATAGACAGAGGGTAAATAAGTTTCTCAGGTTTGCACAGTGAGAAGTAGCAGAGCTGGAGTAAACATCAGGCGGACTAATCAGAGAGTGCTTTTGGATGCCATGTTACTTCCCATGAATGAGTGAGTGGATCAGTGAATGAATGAAGCGTAAATGGCAAACCATATTCTGGGAACTGCCAGAAGTTCCTTGAATGTACTCACCCCTGAATGACTGAAGTACAGGGTGCATGTAGGAAAGCAGAGGGCTGGAGGCCACGAGGCAGGGGCTCAAAGCATGAGGGTCTTGCAGACCAGGTATAGTATCCTCATTTTGTTGGAAGGGGGCATGGAAGGCTCTGTACCTGGAAAAATAAAGCAAGATTTCATTAAAGAGAGATCACTGATTTTCCTAGTAAAATGATGATTCAGCCCCAGAACTGATATAGGAATGCTACCATCAAACCCTATACTGTATCTCTATTCCCTCCCTGACACCAGCTGACTCCTCCACGCTGAGCCTCTCAGATGAGCCATGTTGGTGGACTGCCTGCCCACTTTGCAAATATCCCTGCCACTTGCTCATGTTTCTCCATTCTTCTTTGGCTCTTTGTTTTACAACCAGTTGAGTAGCCCCACAATTAAACCCCCTCCACAGCTCATCCTAGTTTCTCGAGCCCAGATTCCCCTGAAACATCCTAAATTCCTGGATGTTATAGGCTAGGTCATAGGCATAGGGCTTCCGTCATAGACTATGAAGGCAGGGAGATAAGTTGATCCATAGATAACAGTATACATAACATTAAGGAGCACAAAGGACTAGGAATGAGGGACTAGTACTAACTGTGAGGTCATTGCAACAGTCAAGTTGAATTTAAAATATTCTGTTTTCTGTCAGTGTTTATGGGACAGAAAAAAAGTGGAGAGATGCAAGACCATAAGCAACAGAACTTGGGGAATGATGAGAAAAGGGCAAAACAGGGCAAAACATCAGGTAAGCCTCCAAAGTTGAGTCTGAGAGTCTGAAAAAATATATATTACTTAAAGAAATAGAAAAGGAAAAGAAATCAGAAGGTTGATGAGATTCCTTTGGACATTTGAGTTCAAGGCACTGACTTTATCCAGGGGTATAAATTCAGCCTGTAGCTGGCAACAATATCTATGGATTGGGAAAAAGTGTGGGAATGAAGACACGACTATGAGAGCCATTCTTGTTGATGTGATAGTTGAAATGTAGCCAGGCACTGTGCTGGTTCAATATTAACTTGTGAAGAGGTAATGTTCAGGATGAAAATTTGGAAAAGTCTATGGTTTTAGCAAATGGACATATAAGGGATTTGTTTTGGGAAAGATGGATAAGGAGCATGGAAGGATGAGACAGATTTTGTCATGTCAAGTTTTCTCATGCCAGAGGCTTGTAGTCCTCTCTCTTGAGAAGATTTTGGCCACTTGACTTCCACTGTCTTCAAGGAAGAATTCTGTGAGACAATATAGACCTCAGAGAACTGCCATGATTTACCACCAGGGTCAGAACACATGACAGAACTAACAGGTAGGATATGGGTAGAAGAAGCAAAGAAATTATGAAATGCATATTTTAGCTGTTTATATATCTTTATGTTTACTTATGTTTCTTCTGCCACTTCAAGTGAGTAGCCCTTGAAAAAAGAAAGGAAGAAAATTAAAAGATTAGGAAACAAAACATAAGCCAAACAGCTGGGACTGGTGAGGCTTTCACTGGGGCTGCCTTGATACTAAAGAACTGAGAGAACTAAGGTGGCCATCAGATCTTGGCACAGCCTCAAAGACCCCTCCCCTGCTACACAGAACCTCTCTATACTCAGGATCTCTATAATGAATGAAAGCAGGGACTCTCTCAGTCTCATGAATTTCTCAGGAATTTTTCCCTTAGGTCAGCTTCACATTCTCAGCCCCTGATGGCATTCCCATGTTCTAACTCATCACCTTTTACCTCACTCTCACCCTTTAATTCATGTGAGCTAATGATTTTTTTAGATTGTCTGCCTGACTTCTGATTCAGCATGTCTCTAAGATGCCACCCCGCAGAACACCTCCACAACCTGCTAAAAATTGAAATGCTACACCCACACCGAATCCAGAGTCCAACACACTGTATTGCATATGCAACCCAGTACCCTTCCCTTAATCCACCGGGAAAAGCTTGGGCAGATATGGCCCAGGAGAGACAGCAAGAAAAGGTTCTAGCTGAGTAAGACTGGCTCTGCTCTGGGCTTCAGGAAGGAAATGAAGAAGACCTTGTAGCTTCCGGATTGTCCAGTCCAGCTCCCTTACGGGCAAGTAAATTATACGGTTCACTCAAAAAATGCACACCTATGTACCAGAATCGCTGTAAACAGTACACCAGTGAAGAAAATGATCTTCTCTCTGCCTTGAAAGACCCCCAGGGTTCATGGTGAGAATGGGGACTGCATGAGTAACTACTGCACATTCACACCACCAGAGGCGATAGTGGGTGAGCAGGCTGCTCACACACCTGCTCCAGCCTAGGGTGCAGGAATGCGCCCCGGAACACTGCCAAGGGGGTGGGGCTCAAAGCCTTGAGGCAAATCTCTCCTGAGGAATGGAGTCTCCTCTGACAGAGCCTGGAATCTGGGGAAAACACAGACAAACAAGCAAACAAAACAAAACCAACCCTCCCCCCACCACACACACACACAAACACACACACACAGAAAAAAAACAGTGTCAAATTCCTAGGCAGCAGCCAAAGAAGAAGAAATCCTAATCGCTCAAAGAGAAAGAAAAGGAAGCGACACTGACTTCACAAGCAGAAAATACAGCCTGTGGAAGGTTTATTTAAGGAAAGGAAACCGAACATCTATGTGAACCTAAAGCAACAACTCAGTAAGAGAGACACGCTGAACGTGCCGCAGAGCGGGAGGGCTCAGCAGTGAGGTCCCCAGCTCTGCCAGTCAGACTGTTAGACGATTTCTTGCGCGCGGATCACTTGTCGGGAAGTGAGAGGTCAGCGACAGTGACAGCACAGAGGCAATTCCAAAGGTTAGAGCATAATGAGCGTGCGTAGTCATCACCACCACTTTGATGAAAGGGGGCAGGCATTATATTCGGCATCAGAAGACCTGGTTCTGCCATAAACTGAGTCCAGGAATTTGAGACTTTTTTTTCGTTTCCCTATCATCTTTTGCAAAATGAGGGGACTGGAAGGAAAAATTCTATGGTTCATTTTTAGAGGCCAACATGCCTAGCCTTTTCCCTCCCTATGGATTTTCACGTAGGAAGCAAGTCTCCTTCTATGCAAGTTCGCATCTAGAAACAATTGATTTTTTACAATCCATGAGACAGCAGATAACACAGGCATTTTCATCCAAATGGCATGCCTAATCTAGAATCATCCCTTCAGGCACGTCACTCATCAGTTTAGGCTCGATCAGAACATCATTCTTGATCCCAAAACTCCCAGTCTTTTAAAGAAACAAATTGCCTTTTGTTCTCTGCATTGTAGTGAATTTTTTCTTCCAAATTAAAAAAAAAGGAATTTTATAAAAACTCCTCCTGGTGCCAGGGGACTGAGTGAAAGTAGCACTTTGCTCTCTTGCTGGTTGAAAGTAAAATCTGCTGACTGGGGCGATGGTGACTCCTGCTGCCCTGGGACTGTGGGCTCCCAGTTTAGTAGGTAATAAAAAGATTAAATCTGAAAACAGTTCCATTCTACAAGATATGGCATTTCACATTGAGTTGTATTTTCCAATGTTTTGGGGTGGAATTTGATTACTGAGAACAATTGACTATTGATTCATGTTTCTCAGAACTCAGCAGGGCTTGGAGAAAAGTCTCAGCCAATTGCAATTATTTGGAAAATGTTCTCAGGCAACATGCTTACTGTCAGAAAAGTACTGGTAATTTAAGCAAAATCTTAAAGGTTCTTCCCTACCTTCTAGCAGTGAAATAACTTAATCCTCCAAGCTGAGCTTCCCTGAGTCAAATATCACTCATGCTTCCTGTGTTAAATGGCACAGCCACATAAAATCTGGTCAGTGTGACCTGGCATCTTCAATAACAAAGTCAAAGCTGAAAAAATATATATCAGATATTATCTTACATTTAAATTGCAGCCATTTGAATGCAACCTTAGCCTTTCCTGTCCCCTTTTCCCTCTGAAGAGCATCAAAAATGACTATGTGAGGAAGATACAGAAAAAGTGCAAGAGATACATTAAAGTCTGATAGGTCGGTGTCCAAATTCTAAACCAGGAAGCCTTAGAAATGTCTCTTAACCAATATGAATGCCATAAATACAAGAGGGATGACCCTGCAGGTCTGTTGTGTAGTTTCAATAAGATAACAAAGGTAAAAATGAAAAATCACTATTGAGCACTTGCTGTGCATTGACACACGCTCTGTTCTTACTGTAAGCATTTACCGTTACCTTGTGAATATTCACTTGCATAATCCTTATATCAGCCCTATGAATGTGGCACTGTTTTCATTCTCATTGATGATAGAAAACTTCCATCTGTTAAATAAAAGGAGATTAAGTAATATAGCAAAGAAAGGGGTAATTCTGAGTACCAATTCTGAGTACACCAGCATCAGTGCTTCTGAACACCACACTATATACTGACATTTTATTAGAATCCTGCAAACTTGATCTCAGAATACATTATGATTTAAAGCTTTCCCTGGTTCTCATGCTAGACTAGGTGAGCATTCTTACTGTTTACTCCAATTTTATTTAGATATTTATTTAGCTACTTCTAATAGTATAACTAAAATATGTCTACATACATTGGAATACCAAATTAGGACCTTGACAATTTGCATCTCAGTATAAGTTTCTCCCATCAGCCCAGATATCTGCTTCCATGATCAAGATGTAACTGTCAGTTGGACTCCTGTATTTATCACCCATCCCTGCTTTCCTTTTTATGAAATGCCATCTATTTGGATTCCTAAATGTTATATGTAAAACACACATATACACATTTTAAGCAATTTATGTCCTACATAATTTTTGAAAATTACCTTTCTTTTTTTAATACTATGGTACTAAATATCTGCACATTCTCTTATTGCAGCATTGACCCTGCACAATATTAGTGTGTGACTGTACCACAGATTATTCATCCATTCCCTTGATGGCAGACTTCAGGCTGGTCCCAGGTTTTCATCATAGCATTCATCATTGTATTCATTAGAGCAATGCTGTAAACATTTTCATCTATGTCTTCTGCTACGAATGAGTAAGGGTTTTATTTACTGTCTCATGATAGGAATGGGTTTTCTGAGCCAAGAAATATGACAATTTTAGGAAATAATATCAGGCCATTTTCCAAAGTGATTTTACAGTCTTACATGTACACCAAAATTACCTAAGGTGTGCTCTCCAGTACTTTGTATTGTGACTTTATGTCACCATTTTCTTAGAAATCCTTGCTTACAATGTTCCTTTCTTCTCTCATCTAGTCTGCTGTCTTATCAGCTAAGTCATATGTCAATACTAGAAATCAATATACATATATACCATAATAATCCTCACTCCACAAGACAAATTACCAATATGAGGAGTTGTTAGCTGTTAAATATACTGCTCCTACATATAAACTCAGAAATTGGGGATATAATAACAGGCTAGGTCTGAAGATTCACTAGACACAACAGGAAACGGATTTGGGCCAAACTTCATTTTTCTGTGGCCTCTATAAACTCCCAGCCTAACCAGAGAACCACAAGGACACTTCCATGCTGTGTGAGCACCAGTATGATGCAAACTTTGTATCTAAGAGTCTTAAAATCTGAATATTCCCTGAACACAGTTTCCCTGGAAGTTAAAATGGCTTGCATTAAGTTATGAGAGGGATACTAATTATATATTTGTAATGGCATTATAGGTCTTCCTTAAAGTGTTCAGGCTCTGCTTTCAATCAGTTGGCTTTGGGTCTGTGAACCAAATTCAATCTGAGAACCAGAAGAAAAGCTGTAATTTTCTATTGCCTTAGTTGATGTTAGCCTTTGTCACTCCTTACAGACTTCCACTGGTCAAAGCTATACTCACAGAGTTGTAATTGCTCTGTGTTTCAAGGTTGGGTGGGCACTGAGCCATCCTTCATGCCTTAGCAGAAACAGGGACACCTTAGGTCAGAAAGCAAGAAGTGTATGGTGCCATCATGAGGTGGTATGCTTTCAGATTGTGCCCATAGTAATCAATTGTCACAGGGGCTGAAGAAAAACAAATGGTCAAGGGTCTTGGAAATAGATGTGAGCAAGAGACTATGAGAGGAATAATAATAAGCACCCAATACAAGTAGATATTAAGTGTATGATGATTGAAAATCCTCTTAGACAAAGTTATGAGCAACACATCTGGGGTTTTCCTCATTTTTCTATTAAAAAAGATTGCGTGATGAGTCTACACTATCTTACAGGTAATGGCCAGTTCATTTGCTGGCTCATTTTAAGTAATGGAAGAGATCAAAACTGTAAGGTTAGTGACAAGAAGGTCTGGGAACTGAGTATGTGGATCCATAATTTGGATTGGATATATGCAATACATATATACATGCCCAAAGGAGGATATCCACTATGGAGGAGTTTTCATTTAGACAAAATAATAAATACTGTGGAGACCAACCCTTTCCCAAGCTATGCTGATACTTTTTCTGTGGCCCATTACACAAAGTAGTCTTGGCAGGAAGGACGTGAGTATGAGCACAAGGCATGTACTGAGCCTCACCAAGGCTGATCCAGGTACTGAAACAGTAGCATATCCATCTTGACAACAGCAGGTGCCAGCACTGAAGACCAGACATAACACCATTTCCTGATGTAACTTGTGGACAAATGGCTAGTTGATTACACTGGAACTCTTTCATCATGAAGATGGTATTAATTCATGTTCTTGGGAATAGGTATTTAGGAATTCTGTTCTGGATAAAGATTACTGCTTACCATGTTCTTTCAGCACCACCATTTGCAGACTTACAGAATGCCAATCTCATCATCTTGGTGTCCTATATAGCATCTCTTTCAACTAAGACACTATATGGCAAATTGAATGAAATTAATTTTTTCCTTATGCAGTGTGTTTGTCTTATCATGTAATCTTTCATCCATAAACATGTGGTCTAACAGAATTGTAGAGATTATGCATAGCCTCTTTCTCTGCTGCCAAGGCTACCACTTACAGCTAACATAAAGCATCAGCTAGAAGAAAATACCTTAAAGTATTAATGTTGTCTTTTATGAGTAACATGTGATTTAAATCAATAACCATCCTATATTGTCATTTTCTTCAAATCCAGAATACAGGAGTCTGGGAACTAAGCAGTGGAAGTAGTAGGGACCATTATCACTATCATATCCCAGAACTCATGTAGATCATTTTTGAGCCCCAGTGACTTTAATTCTTAAGAAAAGAATTTTTCCCTTAGGAAGAATATCCACATTTCTATTAACTTAGAAGATAAGAAAATCCTGGTTATTTGGGTTCCTCTGCTGCTGAACTAACATACAAAGAAGGTGACCATTACGAAGGGCTTGATTCCATTTACAAAGGAGAAATTAAGTTGCTTTTACCCAACAGGCAAATGGAGGAATCTGATTAGAATCTAATAAAGTCATTGAGATAACTTTAGCACTCTCTACAAAAGTCCTGGTCAATGGAAAATCTTGACACCTCAAAGAAGATAGACTATTTGGGAAATGAATATTTGCATCACCCTACAAGAAAGAAACTTTATCCAAGGAGCTGACAGAAGAAAGGGGTAACCTGGACTATCATGAGAAAAGGAAGTTGCAATTATCAAAAATGTATCTATGAATAATAAGTTATTGTATTATTTCTTGCTACCTTTTTTGTTGAAAATTACTGCTGATGGTTTATATACATTTATATTCCAGGTTGCAGCATAACAGAATTAGCATTGCTGCCACAAGAGCTAGGATTAGTAAGTGAGATCCTTGGGAAACTAAATCAAGAAGTTACTCACTTTCAGGGCTGTTCAAGAGCAGGATGCCATTTATGTCGAATTATGGTCCCTGCCGTGTCTTTCCTGATACATACCCTGTGCTTACTTCTAAAATAGTAGATTGATAATGTTCTTTGTCTCCCCATGTTTACTTGAGCTCTTAAATATGAGAAGCTCTATTTTTTACAACCCTGTAGTCTCAGTGCTTATCACAGTGCCTGGCACATTATAGAAACAAATTAAAAGTTTGCTTAATGAAAAAAAGTGATTACAGAAGGTAAATGGTTTGATTTTGTTTTTTACAGAGGTTTTATTGCGCAAATGTTCACAAAGTGAGGCCAGCACGACTCTCTCATTCTTTGCAGGGAATGAGGGATATTGTTGATGATAAGCCAATAAGCAAAAAAATCTGAAGCTAAAATTAGATTAAATATCATAGAAAAGAGATTTTTTTAAAAAAGAAGGTCTACAGTGGGGAATATTGGTAGTAGGACTTAGGTTTGAGGAGCATATCTCTTATTCACTAACTTTGAGACCTGAGACAAGACATTTAGCATCACTGAGTGTCAGTTTATCGTATTTGTAGAATAGGGTATATTTAAGATATTAATCTTACAGAGCTGTTACAAAGATTTAAAATTAAGCCTTAGTCATGAAAATAACCTGTGTTTAAATTATATATATTTGTAAAGGATTTATATTTAGAATTCACATTCCCTCACTCATTCCCTCTCTTCCTTCCCCTCCTTCTCTTTGCATCATTCCTCAGAACTTACAAGGGCTCAGTAATGTCTATTGGTTGAGTTACATAATAATTCTGTATCTCCACTCATTTAGTGTTTTCCTGCCAAAAGTTGTCTGTATTTTTTTATCTGCCAAATCACGATCCAGCAAACTGTTTAAAAGTATAAATGGTAAACAATAAAACCTAACAAGTACAATTAAGTTGGTAAGACATAGCATTAAACTATATTTTTTGTAGCCTCAGTGAGGCAAGCTTGAGGCAGTACACACTTAGAATTTGCATGAGAGGAGAAATAGGATTGAGCAAAGAGAAAATAGTGGGATAAGTGAGGGGAATTGATCTAACAACTAAATGTAATAACAGGGATGCTATGCATGGTGCTGTCCATGGTGCTGACACTTTCTTAACCAGAATTTCCTAACCAGACAAGTGAAGAGATCATAAATTGGAGAAATGAGAGGGATAAACCATAGATAAAAATGGTTAGATCCTGTTGGTAATTTAAGATATTGATTACCTCTTTTTATATATTAGGAAAATATAAGTAAAATAAAAAGAGAAAACATTATTTTAGCATTAGTATTAAGAAATCCAAAGTTACTGAGGAAGGAACCACAATATACTGTTACTGGGACATCAAAACCACTATAGAATAAGAAATCTATGAGCCAAGAAAATACCATTTGTGCCTGTTAGCAAACTAACTTGCTGAATTACCAAGATTGAAGTTGTATCATCAATCCTAATAGTTTCTTTGTTTTCATTTCCTATCTTGAACTTTCAAAAAGCTGCATTTTCTATATTTTTGTATGATGAATTAAATCATGAATTACATATTATAATGTTTGTTACTGATTTTGTATTAGTTTGGTGGTTTTACTATATTCTGGATTACTGTAATTCCTTTTAAATCCATAATTTTTTTTATGTTTGGAGGGGAGCAAACCTGGCTTTTTTTTCTTCTACCTCCTGCCAGATGCTTACGTGAGAATTGTTGTAATAGACCGTCTCTTCTCATGTGCTTCCAGCATCTATTATTATCAACCATCAGCCGGAAAGCTAGAGATCATTCTTATCTTCTTATGCTGGCTTTGTTTCCTACAAGCTTCCCAGCTACATACAATCACCTCTACTATTGGACGTAGGCTACAGTCTTTATAATGAAAGGAAAGTTCATCTTAATTTAGCCCAGATCTATCTCTTATCATTCACTACTTTGATCAAATAACTTTAGTCTACTTACTGTTCCAGAAACATGCCACACTTTTCATACCTCTTTGCTGATGCTGTTCTGTCTTATCAGGATGGCCCTTCTCCCTGGTTTCCTCCAATAAAAAGTCCAGTCATTTTCTAAGACCCAGTCAAAATATCACCTCAAAATGTACCAGTTAAAGAATTCCTTCTTTCTTTGATAATGCCACTGCACTACTATAGCTACTGGGTAGCTTGGAGAATTATTGTACACTAGGAGAAATTATGGAATTAAAAAGACCTGAGTTTCAGCTCAGTGTGCATTCATTCGGCAAGTACTGACTGAAGCCTGGTTGGGTCTAGGTGATTTTCTAAGCACTGGGACAGTGAATGGAATAGAAAAGTTTTGCTTTCATAGTACCAAGTTTCTAGTCAGAGGCGCTAGACATCAATCATGTAAATGAACAACAAATAAATAAAATACTTCCAGAGAGTGAAAAATATTCTGAATATAACAAACCAGAGGTATAGCCTAACGAGGAGCTCCCATACACCGGGAATGCTTTGCCAAGGTGATTAGGGAGAGTTTCTTTGAAAAGGAACTTCCTTTCTCTCTCTCTTTCCCTGGATTCCTGCATAATATGAGATAACCAGTGGTGCAAAGGATTACATATGATGATGACAAAGGCGAGGAGGAAGAGGATAAAAATTATGACAACCAATATTTATTGAACACTTATGTCTTCTAGCCACTTGTTGGAAAATAAACAATTCTATGAACTGGGTACCAGTAATAACTTAATTTTGCAAATGAGAGAGAAAATTTGCAAATGAGAACTTAACATGAGTCAGAAAACACAGTAGGGCTGCTTAGAAACCATTTCGTCTCAGTCTGCCCGTGCTGTCCAGAAAAGGGAGTTAACACCCCAGTATCCTGATGTATGTCATTTGTAACCAGCATCTTTTTAACCAGCCATTTATAGGTTATCTTAGCAGAAACGGTATAGGTTGGGAAAAAATGCTAAGATATCAACAAGCATTCAAGTTAAAAAGAAAAATATAAATTATTTCGGGTGGGATATATTGGGTACATGTCCTTTTAAAAGTGTACGTGTGTGCATTTATATATAAAAAAGGCCTTACGTACACATATGGAAAAATAGAATTGAATAGAAAAATAAAAATCATTAAATAAAAAGGTAGATCAAAGAAGTTTACAATAATTCATACTATAAAACAAGACATTTGAGTAATAAATACAAATTTTTAAAAAGGGATAATACATATCAAAAAAGTCAAGTCAGGAAGGATTAGAGTCTGTGTGTGTGTGTGTGATTGTCTGTGTGTCTGTGCGTCTGTGTGTGAACCAGTATTTCATATGTGGTTATAAATTCCAAGGAATTATCTGTTGAGATTGACTGCAAATAAGTGGAGTTGAACAGATAACCTTAATAGAGACTTTTTTTTTTAGGTTTCTATCCATCTTGAATATTGCTTTCCTAGATTTAAGTGAAGTTATTTTCAAATCGTGAAGTTTGCCAAGGTCTTTCGAAAGAATTGCTTCTTCTGTGAGTCATTACCATAGGATTTCACTTCTCAGAAGGGCTCTCAGTCTAGTTTTTCAATACCTACTGGCTATTACCTCTGTTTGTTAACAGCTAAGTGGTTATGCACAAATATATATTTTTGAGATTTCCTTGCATTTTTCCCCTTTATTTCTGAGATGTGTGTGATAAGAATGCAGTGTTTTCTTGTGTGTGTTAAAAGCTGAACTACTTGGAGATGCTCTTTGTTCCTTGTAATTTTTCATCTTGATTTTGAACTATTGGTTTGCTTATTTAATCACTCCAAACAATTATTTTATAGTCTATTTTCATATCAAAAGGTGAATACGAGTTCAATGCATCATATTTTATTATGCTTCCCAGAATGGCAAAATCCAGAATAAAAAAAATTACTTGATAATATTTGAAAGTCAGGATTATGCAGTAATTCCACTGACTGATAAAGCTTTTGGCCCATGTATTTTCATCAGAGGTAAATAGCTTAAATTGGTTATGTGTTAAATTGCACCTTTGACTAGCATGTTTTCCATAGACAGTAGGAAAACTGCTTTTACACCCACGCAGAAGCCAAAGTCAAATATTCACAAACAATATATTCATATTTCTCTATTCCTAACCCTGTTATGTCAGAAAAAGATATACAGAGGATCTAAGGGAAAGGAAAGGGGAAATACTCTTCAGATGGAAGGATTAACATTTTTGAGTTCAGGAAGCACTCTGGAAAGAACGCACAAGAAAAGCTGATATTAAAAAGGAAAGAATACCAGTATTAATACTATTGAGTTTGTCTCATGACTATGCCTGTATCAGTCAGACTAGACCAGGATAGGTTTCAAGAACAAATGACCCCAGAATCTCAATATTTGAAATAACAGGTATGTATTTCTTCCACTATATGTCTGTCCACTGCAGATTAGAAGGGACAGCGGTGTGAGCGGGGACTTTTCTCATTGGAATCACTCAAAAACCTGGCCGACGCAGCAGCCACCATCTTCAACATTACCGGTCAGCATGCTACACAGAATGAGAGGACTGGAAAGTCCTGCACAAGCAATTGAATGTTTTTCCTTCTCGCCTCTGCTCCCAGTCCACTGGCCAGAAATATTCATTTAACCTATATTCCAAAGGCATCAGAAGTTCTGTTCTTTCATATTCCCAATAAGAAGAGAGACAGAAGTATCCTGGCAATAGCACTCCAGCCTTCCATAATTCCTACGCTTTGCTTTAATGAACACTTCATTTTTACCTATAAATAAACCTCCCCTTTGATTTGTACTAAAGCTTTGATGTGGCAAGTACTGATTATCCAAGTAAAAGGAAGTTGTTTTTCTTTGTTAACATTTATATTTAGTAACAGAATATAAGATATCTCTGCTAGGACATTTATCTTTATTTGCTATTCTATCCAGAGTCTGATCCAACTATCAATAATATTAGCAGAACCGAAAGGAAAAAGACCAAAGCTTTCATAATTATCTAAAGCTCATCCCTTGATTTTCACTGCTGCCTGCCATCAATCTGTGCAATGACATGCATTTAGGAAGAAAGAGAAATTTAGTCTTTGCCCTAAAAACTGACACTGCAGAACTCCCAGAGCCCCAGAAATAACCTCCTTTTCCACTTAAGGCCCTTCTCGGGGGCTGGTTGTGCTGTATGATGGGATGTACCCAGGTTTGAGAGCAAAAAGGCCTGAAGTTTCGTTCCTGGTTGTAGCCCTTACTAGCTGTGAAATCTTGACCAAAACAGATTACTTCTCTTTGCCTAGTCTTTCTCTCTGCAAAACCAAATAAGCAAAATGCTACATGCATAGAAGACTTGCAAGAAAAATTTTTATTGTCCCTTCATCCCTTCCTTCCTTCCTCCCTTCCATAACTTGCCTCCAGCTACTCGTAGCACTTTACTCTTCTTCATTGTATTTTTAAATTTGTGATGGTAATTTTTGCATCTGTATAGGTGAGATTACATTGGGCCAGAAGTACGGTCTGCTACTTGCAGTAGCAATTGGCAATCCTGTTCTGATACTGTAAGCAATTGGATAATACCTGCTCTTGTCCACCTTCCAAGGTGGCTGGGATAACAAGATTTAATAATATAAGCCATATATTTTTGCCATATTTTTGCATATGTTTTTCTCCATAGAACTTATAAATGGTAAAGTACTATCTGTTTGTAAATTATAAAACCCTTGCTAGCAGGATCTTTTTATCTTTTCCTTTGTAATGTCAAGTACAATACCTGACAATCAGAAGAGCTGAAGAAATTATTGTTACCGCCCACCCTCTGAGAGCACTTTCCCATGGTCAAGAACACCTATGAGATGAAGATAAACATATAACAATGCTTTAATTATCTGCACATCGAGAGGGATTATGGTGGGCCAGGGTGTCAGGGAAAATAGCAATCTTTAGTTATGAACACACCTGCGCTCAAATCTGGTTCTGCCTCTAAAATCAATGTGTTCTGGAGTAACTTGAATCTGACGTCAGGTTTAGAAGAGTAAATAAAATCATGTATATAAAATCGTTTGCATAGCCCTTGCACATAGTAGGGCATCATTAACAGTAAACTCATCCTTTATTTCAAAATCATTAAATAGATGTAAAAAGAATTAGTATAGGCATCAAAGGCAGGTATTTGTAAATGATGTCGACCACAATTACACAATGTTTTAGAATTAGTGGTTATTTCCTGTCTTCCTGACCCAGGATATCTATATTCTTGCCTTTGCTATGTAAGTATTGATAGTTTTTATATATTTAGCTTAGATAGTTGAGGAGGAAAGATTTATACAATTGTTATGACTGAAATGCATTCACAGAGATTAAGGAGACTACTTATAGAGCCACTTGACTTTCAGTCAAGAAAACCTCAACAGGAAAGGAGAAAAAGCCTCACTTTGGAGTGTCCACTTAATACAGTAATAACCTGTAGAAATCCAGTCTATAGAAAGCAATTCTGTATTAACTTCTTTCAAGTTTTTTCTAAAAATTTGTATCATCTACATTCATCCTTGGGTTTTTCCCCACTTAAGTGGGTCGTCTTCCTTCTGAAAGAGAGACAGCATGCGCACCTAAACAGGGTGGGATAGAAGGGTTAAGGATATTTTGGTTCATGCTCCTGCTGGGGACAAGCATTGCCCTGAAATCATTTATCCATAATCCAAATCATGCTTTTCTAGACTGATTATAATAAGGTTCTTTATTTCCAATGAGCTTTATGTTTTGGTTTGCTTGTTGATTTTGTTGGCTGGCAATGCAAATCATTCAATGAAATTCATTAGGCATTAAGGTGTGAAGGCACATTAGCTAGGAGAACTGATGAGTGGGTGACCTTTCATGGAGGGCATCAAAGGTGGGGAATGGAGCACCCAAGACACATTTTCCCAGAACAGATCCTCCATTTGTGTCCAGATGAGAGGACGTTGTAGTAAAGACCACGGCTCCGGGAGGCTGGGTCAAGCGCAAAGATTTTGGAGTTATCAGTTCATGGTGTCAGTCCTGATTTTGCCTGTCACCACAACTTTGGGAAATTCACGTAACCTCTGTAAGTGGTCAGGCTACGGGAAGTGACTGTCATGTTTATTACTGACTCCCCCTAAACCTTGCACCTGTCCTGGAATATAGTATGACAATTAGTTTTTTGATACAGTAAATGAATGAATAAATGAGCCTCACTTTTCCTCTCCGTGATATGGAACTGTTAGGAATATTAGGTAGAAAGATAGACATGAGCGGCCAGGGAAAGGGAAGATAATGTTCAAAGAGAAAGCCCCCTAGAGATATGGTTCAAAGAAAAAGCCACCCAAACTCTGCCCAGGTCGGGGGTTCCATGTGAAGACAACAAAGGCTTTGTGGGGAGATAACTTCCTTCCCAACCAGATGCCAACAGGGGCGCAACTGAACAGAACTAAGAACTGTCCAAGTCACACCTCAGCATGGGGAAAGGTCATGCTTGTTAGAGAAATGACTATATAGAAGGACCTGCAAATCAAATAACCCCACCTTCTCAGGCAAAGGGGCGCTTCCTAACCAGAACGCAATACAGAAGCCTCCTGCCTAAAAGTTCGGGGACTTCGTCTCCCTTGACTCTGGCCCACTCCTCCCTTGGAGTGGATTCAAATAAAACTTCCGCCCTGCTTCACTGTTGTGTCACTGCCTTTCAATTCTTTGTTGACAGAAGAGAACAAACTCAAGTTGTCACAGAACAATATGTATCCCTTCTTCATAGGAAACAATAGAAGCAAAACCTGCTGTGTAAGGCACACATCAGTGTTGCTTGATAAACGGCGATGATTCAGGCAGAACATTAGACTATAAACTGTGGGCTTCGTGGGCTTCCACTTACTAACTAAACTTTTATTTTATCACCTTTAAAGTGGGACTAATAGCAGCTTTCTTATAAGCTTGTTATAATTTTTAAGAAAAGTAATTCCGGTGAAGTTACTTAAATAGTGACTATGCATACACACCCTGAGTTATTATCATCCTGAGCTTCAAGCACTGTCTCGACAGACAGCCTCATCTATTAGCAACCTGTAGAGAGTGGCTCTGCTAATCAGGGCACCTGCCCCAGCTCACATCACCTTCCTGGAAACATCTGCCCTTGTGACTGCTCACTGGGAGGGCACCTCACCCTCAACCCTGACCATTCCGAAGGGTCACTCCAACCCCAGAAGGTGGGTTGAGGCTTCTGGTGAGACCACATCACAGACCGCCTTCTTCCTCTGCCAAATCCAGCTTCCTTCCTTTTCTTACTACAGGTGTAGACCCTAAAAAACACCCCCTGATAAAATCTCCAGCTCAGTGTGTGGCCCAGGGAATCCAGTCTGTGGCATCCTTATGATCCCAAGGTGTCCATCTCTTCTACATCAGCCCCCAGCAAAAACCAGACTCAAAAATACAAGCTTCACCCAGAGCCTGTGGAATAAGAATTTACCCTTTCTGCTTTCTGGTCTATTTTGTGTATGTTTGGATCATGAAAACACCCTTCTTTCTTGCCTTTAATCCACAACACAACACTTAAGACCTAATTCTGGACCAAAGATGTTACAGTTTATTCAATCTTTCCTGTTCTTATTCCCCCAGTTACATGGTTTCTAGGAAAGTAAAAATCAAAATAATAGAAAAAGTGTTCATTAATGAAATAGTCATGATTAAAGTGAGTCACTACTTGTACATATCTCTCTTAAAACAACAGCATCCATCTTGACCTTTGCATCAATGTCTTGCTGTGATGTTCAATGATTGTCAGGTGATACAAATGCATTGTTTTATTTTGAAATGGTATTCCCAACTGGAGGAATACAACACCAAGTAATTGCAAAAGAACTAGAAACAATTTGCAAACAATTTCATTACATAGATGAGAGTGAAAACAGTGGTCCCAGAGAAGGTCCCAATTTTCCTGTAAAACCACTGATAATGAGAAAGTGGCAGAGTCAAATCCATTAGCAATGGAAAAAAAAAGACAAACTACGAAGATAACTAGGAAGGATTTCAAGACACAATAATTTGATTATCAAGAGTTTAAAAAGGGCTGTTAGAACAATGAGTTAAGTAAAGTCATGGCAAGAAAAACAGTTGGAAGTGGAGGATATTTTATCCTGATCTTATTGCTTATAATAAAAGTCATCATCCATGCCCCCCAAAATGAAATCCACTTGATCATTCTTTATTCATTCTAAGAATTAGATCATGATTGCATTTGTAACTTAAATTTTTAAATATAAGTTTCAGCTTTATCTATCATATACTATCCAAGTTAAATTTGCTTTAATTATTTCTTCCAAAATATGTGTCCCCATTTTCTGTGGATTCACTGGTCTTATGTCAGTATAATTTACCCTGACATAATGAGGCCCTCCTCCACTTCTGCCCTAGGCTGACCTCTGAACTATTCTGCATATCCGTACTCATAGTACCTCTAGCTCCTACCTTACCTCTGTTTATGAGCAGAGACACACAGCATCCTATTATCCCAGATCTTTACTATTAATGCTTCTTTCAGTTTCTGAAACTGGGCACCAGAATTTAGATCTCTCCTTTTAGTCTTTATAAAAAGAGGGCATCATTATTCTCATGAATATGAATAAAAAGTAATTGCAGAAGTATGGCATTGAAATATTTACTCATATATAGTTACATACATATATTAAAAATTAAAGATCATTTCTATTTTTAGCCATTTAAAAATCCATGATGAAGATGTATATGTGAAAATGTTATGGATTATGAACTTAATGAGTATGATCAAAGTGGTTTTAAATCTCCCAAATCCTGGGCCTTACATAACAGGACTGAATGACTATAGTAACTGTAGGAATGTGGGGAGTTACTAGAGTTGGCTCAAAAAATATTCTGCCAGCAAGATCTTGCTTGCATGACAAACAACCAGAAAATCCATCAAATTAAAATCACTTTTGAAGGGGAATCCTATTTGCATGACAAAGAGCAGAGCATCGGTCAGAACAAACACTGGTATTTAGGGCTTGGTAAAAGTTCTGCAAGAAGAAAAAGCTGCACAGGGAAATGGGTACTAAATTAAGGTGGACAGTGGAGGCCAGAGGCACAGAGTTTTGCATAGAACAAGCCCCGTGTACAAGTTTCAGCAAAAAGCATTGCAAAGAGGTTTTGATTCTTTTCTTTTTCTTTCTTTTTTATAAAATGAAAACTAAGTTGAAACAAAAAGGCGGGAAAGGAAGGAGCGAGGGAGCAATGGAGAAAAGTAGTGGGAGGGAAAAAATGAGATAAAGACAGAGAGAGAGAGAAATTTCTTCTGCAGAAAGAGAACACAGGCATGGGGTCTGGAGGGTGCTAATCACCCAGCCCAGCAGCCAGCAGCTAAAGGGTTTGGCAGGATGCAGGGAGCAGGTGTGCTTGGCTGTCAAACACACATTGCCTGCCAGGCCCTGGCATCGTCCCAGACTCATGTGTACCACACAGGTGTATGGGGCTGCTGATAAACAGCAACAGGATGGGAGATGCATGATTGGAACCTGGGTCATAAACAGACCCCAGCCGTCTCACACATTCTCAGGCCCTCTCAGATGCTCCGACTAGTTTTGGAAAGGGATCTTGGAGTATATTCCATATACTGCTCATCCCAGTCTTAGGGAGTGAGTTCGTTGTCATAGTGGGAATGTGTCTGCTCTGGATGCATGCAGACTCTAAGAAACTGGCTGCACTGAGTCTCAGAATTTTCATGTAAAAATGGAAACAACAGTAAACTTCTGAGAGGATTAAAAGAGAGAATATTGTAGTATGCTCATGACAGAGTATATGCTGAATAAATAGAAGGCCACCCCCTTCCTTCAGACACTAACAGGGCCTACCTCCCTCACTCAGTCTGAGCAGGCACATCACTGCCAAATTTCCGTCTCATCTCGTGACAAAGATCTCTGATCTGCACTCCCTTTTTCTTTAATGATGAAGTAGCACTTATTACGGGGAGGCAGTGTAATGTGAAAAATTATACAGCAGTGAGCGAAGAGACCTGGCTGTTACTCTGTCTTCTCCCCTGGGTACTAGCGTAACCTAGGGAAGATCCTATCTCAGTACTCAGTATCCTCAACTGCATCCTCAGGTTGTCCAGAGAAACAGAACCCGTAAGATACATAGCTATACATCATTAGTAGTATACAATAATTATATATTATATTAAAGATATATTATCATGTTATATATAATTGTAGTATATATGATATTATTACATAGTATTATATAATTACAGTGATATATATTATATATGTGTATGTATATACATGTATGCATGTATGTCTGTGTATATATACATATATATAAGAAAGTGGCTCATACACTTACACAGGCTGAGAAGCTCCAAGATCTGCAGTCAGCAAGGTGGAGACTGGTGACCCACGAGGAGCAGTGTTCTAGTTCAAGTCTGAAGGCCTGAGAGCCAGGAAAGCTGATGGTGTGACTTCCAGTCCAAAGCCAGCAGGCTCAAGAACCAAGAATGGATGTTCCATTTCCAAAGGCAGGAAAGACAGATGCCCCAACTCAGAGCCGTCAGGCAGCAGGAGTCACCTCTAACTCTCAGAAGAGTCAGCCGTTTCGTTCTTTTTAGGCCTCAATTATTAGATGGGGCCCACCTGTATCGGGAAGGGCAATTTGCTTCACTCAGTCTACTGATTCAAATGTTAATTTCATCCAGAAGGACCCTCACAGATGCACCCAGAATGTATTAGACTAAATATCTGGGCACGTCGTGGCCAGTGAGGTTGAGACATATGGAATTAACCATCCCCTCGACCATCATGTGTGGAAGGAGGGAAGGAGGAGGAGATTAAGCAGAGTCCAGAAATGTAGAATTCAAAACCTAAGAAATCCAGTGATGTTTATCATCTTCCAGGGAACAAAGTGCAACATCTAGATTCTATAGGATACTTAGAAGGAGGTACAGAGGAAGGTCACACCTTGTCACATCATGAAGAAACCTGGACATGGATTTTCTAAGGAGAATTAAATCCTAAATGATGAATAGAAGTATCATTACTATATACATGTGTGTCTACCATGGGCCAGGAATTTGACTTGCATTATCATACTTCTCAAAGCAACCCTCAGAGCTGGGCTTCATTAGGTCCATATTAGATGAAGAGGCAGAGACTCAGAGGGGTTAAGTAACACACCCAAGGTCAATTAGCTAGTTAATTATCATTAACTTGCACCAAATCTTCTGCCCTTTCTAAATGATGGTTATGTTCCCCTGCTGCATATGCTGCACTGGTGCCCAGGATGCTACCTAGGAAATGGCAGGCATTCAACAAAGACTTGTTGAATGAGTAACAGGAGACACCCAGACAAGCTTCCTTCGTCTGCCCTTGTTTTCACCAGCGCTCTCTCGTTGGAACAGCTGGTCAACACTATTCACCTGTCCATGTTGCCCTGTTCCTCAGGCAGTCGATTCTAAATAGAGAAGAAAACCATTCTTAAACTTGGCCTTCTCAGCTGATGAGGGCTGGATCTTTCCTCTCCAAAAGAGTAAGGTTTCCCTATGGTAGAAAAGGGCCTTGGAAACCCCTAAATCCTCACATTTGAAGCTTCACAGCCATCTCCCAGTAGGACACTTAAAATGATATTCCTGCTTGCTCTCTGGTTTTCCTTTCCAAAGAAGCGCACTTCAGGCTGTGAGCTGCTCTGATGCATGACACACAGGAACAGTTTGACATCTGAGTGGGTCTGAGTTTGCATTCTGATCCTCTACCTTGAGCTTCTGAACTGGGGCTAAGAAACCACACTTTAGAGTGTTTTCCCATCTATAAATTTTGTATGATTGTCGCTGACATGTAGGGATGCTGTGGGGATTTACTGTGCTCATTCATGCAAAGTGCCTAGTACAGTTTGGGTCACATGGGACAGGAGGATAAAGGACAAGCACTTAGCTATTATAATTGTCCAATCTCAACCCCCAGTTTTATTCTACAGGAGATATTTTGTTCCTCTGGAGAGAACTTCCCAGGGCTTACATTGTTCAAAATGCTCCCTGACTTGCATACACTTTTTGGACTCCGCATTAGAATGGCTTCCCTAGGGAGGAGGGTCTATTTTGCCAGTTGAGTTGGTTCTCCCAGCCTCAGGCTCCTATTCTTGGCTTCTGGAAAGAGAGTACTGCAATGCGTGCTCTAAGACCTGCAGCTAAAGACCTTCCGTTAAATCATTTGAGTGACATTTGCCGTTCTCTTCCTTACTTAGCTCAAGTCGAGTTCTTCCAGTGAAACTCGTCCTTTCCTCCAGTACCTCCGATCTTACATTTATATTTATTGTTTCAACAAAATACTCAACTCCTGTGATTTTCCCACACCTACTGCCTGTACTGTCTGCCAGCTTTCAGAACCAAGAAGGGGGCATACCAGTGAGCTTGTTTCTCTCATCACCATCTACCCATTAATATTTCTTTGCCTGGGAGATATGAACTAGAAACATACAACATTGTCCTAAACACTTTGAGGATACTATGATATAGCAGAAAAATAATAGGAAAAAAAAAGGTCAAGAAGAAAAAGATAAAATTAGGTAAGGTGCCTTTCAGACAATAGGTTTTTTTTTTACCTCCATCATTCATTGTTTGTGTTTTTTACATATTTGGTAACTTGGAAATGTATTATTACAGAAAGATAGGCTTCTCCATATTTACATAGAGATGTGTCACTTTCTCTTTTAAAAAGTTCCCTCTTATTTGAATTAATAGCCTAATTGTCCAGTTCACCACTTCCAAAGTGACTCCAAGAAACAGAAACCAGAACATTTGGAAATTGCTTCCAGCCCTCTGTGTGCAAGTGTCCCTTGAAAATCTCTAGCAGCTGCATGTTTTTCTAATGACCTTCAGTTGCTCAGAGAATGTATAATTCATTTCCCACCTATCTTCACTAATCCCACTTTCCTAAAATAAATATTAACTGAACTTATCTTCTAAAACAAGCCCAAATCAAGTCTCTTATCAAATGAACTCAGCGGCAGAACAGAAAGCTGAAAATCTGGCTGAGAGGAAATTGTCTTTATTGGGATGGCAATAAAACTCCCTTTGGCCTGCAGTTCCATTCAATCTAGTTCAACAAACCTTTATTGAACACTCTATATGCAGGTGACAACAGGGCTAGAGAGGACAGAAAATTGGATTCAGAGTTAGAAGGCCTGCTATCAAAAGAATTGGATTCAAATTCCATCTTCACTCTTGAGCAATTGCGAACATTGCTCTGAGGTTCATTTGAGGTGGGATCATCACATCATCACTATTACCAGAATCCCTCGATGCCTCTCTCTACCTCCCTGACACACACAGCTTTCAGTAAAGCCTCCCTAGATTTGTCAGGGATAAGAGAGTGAGTGTTTTGTAGAATATTAGAAAAAAACAATATTGATAGGCTAAATGCACGGATGGATGGTGGAAGCAGAGTTGCTCTATCTCTAGCTCAATTTAAAGGACAAAGTTATACATTTATTTCATTAAAATTTACAAATCCCATTGTTTATTAAAATACCTATCCCAATCAAACTCTATTTTAGTCCATTCTAGCCCAATATCTTTCCAGCACATTTGTTTGCTGTCAGCATGGGAAATTACAGGAGAAACTCTAGAAATGTGACTCGTACCTTAAATTAAGGATAATCTATTCCCAAAAGAATGATCTGATGATCCCACCTTCTTGTTTTGAGTTTTGGATGGTACAGTCCTTGTAAGCTCCCCACCTTCTGGATTAAGCTGCTTGGATCATCATGGTGCCTGGGATGTTATGCTGAGACGCAATGTCGGGCCCATCATCTAGCATCAGCTGGTAGGAGGCGCAGCAGGAACACACAGATGGCACGTAGGAAATAATTCCACTTCTTGTCCTGCTAAACCACAGCCACAAAAGGCAATTTTAAAACCTTCTGTGAGAAAAGATCTTCTCTAAATAAATAATGGTTCCTTTCTGATAAACAAGAGGAGACAAATGCATTTACCTTCAAACTGGCTGTGTAACATGCTCCAAATGCTTGGGTTTCCCTTTGGGTCACCCTCCCCAGTGAAATCCTCTTCTGCTTCCTTCCCAAGGATGGGATGATGGACAGAGCAAACCTTTGTGAAAAGACCAGGTAGATTGACAAGTCCTGAAAATGCCAGAGATTGTCACCATTATTAGCCACCAAAATAGGTGCTCCAAGAAATGAACAGATAACAATCTCATGATCACAACACTGCATGAGTCAGAGCCCAGGGAGAACTCGCTATGGACTCCTGGCAAGAAAAACCCATTGAGAGTTGTGTGAGAAGAAACATGATAGGCTACAAATAAATGCAAGTGTTTAGGAAAAGGCCTGTGCTATTAAAAGAAAGTCAAAACCAAATGGGCAATTATACAGAAGAGGTTACAATTGCCTTTAGAAATCTTAAAGGAAAACAATTTTTTTGCCCTCTGCAGGGACTTTCCAGTGCACCTCAGTAAAGCATCATTAAACCTGCATGGGCCTAATGAGGTAACTCAACATCATCCAGTTATTAAACAAACAAAAAGGTCTGCTCTTATTTTCCAGAGAGCTCTCCAACTCACACACCTTCTCTGAGTTCCAATTAAGGACTTAAATAGCCTGACTTTCTGCATCAGCCTTTCTTTATACATATCCCAAATTTACGTAGTCAGGGACAGAAAACGTAAGGAGGGGCATACCAGAGAGCTTGTTTCTCTCATCACCATCTACCCATTAATATTTCTTTGCCTGGGAGATATGAACTAGAAACATACCTCATTGTCCTAAACACTTTGAGGATACTATGATATAGCAGAAAAATAATAGGGAAAAAAAGGCCAAGAGGAAAAATATAAAATTAGGTAAGGTGCCTTTCAGACAATAGGTGTTTTTTTTACCTCCATCATTCATTGTTAATGTTTTGTACATATTTGGTAACTTGGAAATGTATCATCACAGAAAGAAACAAAAAGGTGTTCAGTGAGCCACACACATGTGGACACTTAGATTCCATCAGTGACAGTGATATGGGATGATTTATTCCTGACAACCCTGTAATGAATAAGAAACAAAAGACAAGGGCATAGGAAAGTTTTATCCAAGATGATTTTCCTTAAACTGGAAGTTTCTACAATGTCCCAGTCTCATGATGTAACTTTAGTGGAATTAAATATGAGAACTTTTAGATACAGTGAATTCAGCTGCACGCCCTGTCCTTCCCAGCCCCCTGCTCTTGTCTCACGGAATAACCAGTAATCTCCCTGAAGCCCCTGTCAGGGCTGCTGACAGATCACTGCAGGGCTGGAAGTGCCTAGCCTATCACACTGCTACTACTTGAGCAGAGCGCACATAACCCCAGCGTCTCCCTCTGCCCAAAGGCACAGAATCAAAGTCTCCTCCAAATAACCAAACAGTAAAAGCTACCAACTTTCGTTCCACCTGCATAAGCCGTTCTGTGGGGGGTGGGGGATCACTTTTACCCTGTTAGTTTATTTTGCGATCCTTGTTCTAACAATCTCTGGTGGATCACATGTGTCCTGAGTTCCGAGTTGGCTTTCTGCTGCTGAGCGTACTGTTCCTGTACAGTCTAAGTGGAGCTACAGATGGAAAGTCATAAAAATGGAAAGATTTTTGAGACAAGACGGCACTTGAGAAGCCCTTAATTTAAAAGTTAAGTTCTGCCTATATGTTTAGTCAAGGAACACCTGATGACAAGACAGCCCTCCAGAAAGTACCACTGGCCCACCCAGGCTCCAAACCATCTCCCACCAGTAGCAAAGCCAAAGCTCTGCCTGCTTCCTGATCCCTTGTCCGGCGGTTTCTTGATTGGTCGCGCAGGAATATTTACACCACTGAGGTCCGCAAATGCTACAAGTCTGAGCGTTGTGTTTTGCTTTTTGCTTTGTTCAGCTGCAGGCCTGAGAAAGGTCAGGAGGCTCTTAAGGTCCGCAAGAGAAAGGCCCCTTATTTCTGTGATTTCCCAAGGAAGTGCCTCAAGAAAGGGAAATCCATCCCTGTGGCTGCTTTTCTTCCACTGCTTTAAAGCAACGAAAACCAGAGCTCTGGCCAATCACCTCCCGTCCTCCCGGCGAGTAGGGCACACTCTTCAAAGTCCACTTTCTCAAGCCACATAGCTCTGTATACCTTCTTGTGTAATAACCCAGCCTGTGTACTTCTGGAACTGTTTTGTGACTACATCAGCTTACATTTTCCTATTCTTCTGCTCAGGCTGTAACTTTCTTCTCCAAACAAAGCTTTCCAAAGCAGTTTTCTCTCCTTCCCCACTTTCTCATCTTCCTCCTCTCTGCCCACTGGCCCCTGAGGCTCAGCCACACCAGATCCAGGCAGCAGTGGCTGTCTCTCCCTCAGGCCCGTGGCTGCTCCCCAGCCCCTCTTTTCCTCTGTGGATCGTGTGGCCCTGTCAGCTAAGTCATGTTGTGACCCTTGGCCTTCATTTCTGGTTAGTTATGTCTCTTTGCTGGGAAGGGTTGTTTTCCTGCCCCAGGCCCCCTAAATGCAGGGTTTCTCCAGGACCCTGTTAGGTTTCCCTGCCCCTGGGTCCACACAGCCCTTGGAACATTTCTTACAGCCTTAGATACTTCTTCATACTGGCTTCATACATGCAAATGTGGCATTTCCTTTGCTAGAATATAAATGCCCTAAGAGCAAAGAGCAGGTTTTACCGAACTCTGGATTCTTTTCATTTTTTTAAGTTTTATTGAGAGATAATTGACATACATCACTGTATGTTTTCTTTAATTTTTTTATTGAAGTATAGTTGATATACATTATATTGGTATCAAGTATACAGCATAGTGATTCAACAGTTATCTACATGATCAAATGCTCACCACAACTAGTGTAGTTACTATCTGCCAAGAAAGATGTTACAGAACCATGAACTATATTCTCTATTCTGTACTTTCAGCCTTGTGACTAGTTTATATTATGATTGAGATTTTGTGTCTCTTTATCCCCTTCAACTATTTCACCCACCCACCCCAACCCCTCCCGCATAATAACCACCAGACACTTCTCAATGTCTGTAAGTCATTGCTCTTTAGTTTATTTTGTTCTGTTGTGTATTTGTTTTTCACTTATTTGTGGAATCATGTGGTAATTGTCTTTTTCTGCCTTGCTTAATTTACTTAGCATAATACCCTCTAGATCCAACCATATTGCTGCAAATGGCAGGATTTCTTTTTTTATGGGTCAATAATATTTGATTCTATGTATATATGCCACATCTTCTTTATCCATTCATCTATAGATAGACACTTTGGTTACTTCTGTACCTTGGCTATTATAAATAATGCAGCAATAAACATAGGGGTGCATCTATCTTTTCAAATGAGAGATTTTATTTTCTTTGGTTAAATTCCTTGAAGTGGAGTTACTGGGTCATACGATATTTCTATTTTTAGTTGTTTGAGGAACCTCCATACTGCTTTCCATAGTGCCTGTACCAATTTACATTCCCACCAGCAGTGTAGGAAGGTTCCTTTTTCTCCACATCCTACACGTTATTTCTTGTCTTTTGGATAGTGGCCATTTAAACTGGTGTAAGGTGATATCTCATTGTGGTTTGATTTGCATCTCTCTGATGATTAGCAGTACATCTGTAGAGCATCTCTTCATGTGCCTGTTGGCCATCTGTTTGACTTCTTTGGAAAAGTATCTATTCAGGTCCTCTTCCCATTTTTTAGTCAGGTTATTTGTTTTTATGGTTTTGAGACATACGAGTTATTTATGTATTTCAGGTGTTAATCCCTTATTGAATATATCATTTATGAATATATTCTGTCATGGTGAAAGTTGCCTTTGGTTTTGTTGATGGTGTCCTTTGCTGTACAGAAGCTTTTTAGTTTGATGTAGTAACCACTTGATTATTTTTGCTTTTATTTCCCTTGCCTTGGGAAACGTGTCCAGAAAAAAACTGCTCATGTTTATGTTCAAGAGATTATTGTCCATGTTTTCTTCTGAGAGTTTTATGTCCCATGTCTTACACTTAGGTTTTTAATCCACTTCAAATTTACTTGTGTGTATGGAGTTAGACAGTTACCCAGTTTTCTCAACACTGTTTTTTCAAGAGACTGTCTTTTCCCCATTGTATATTCATGGCTCCTTTGTCATATATTAATTGATCATGTATCTCTATTCTGTTCCATTGATCTATGAGTCTGTTTTTGTGCTAGTACTGTACTGTTTTGATTACTGTACCTTTTTAGTATAGTTTGAAATCAGTGAGCATAATATCCCCAGCGTTGTTTTTCCTTCCTGCGATTGCTTTGGCTACTTGGGGTCTTTTGTGGTTCTATATGAATTTTAGGAATATTTGCTCCAGTTCCTGGAAAAATGCTGTTGGTATTTTCATAGGGATTGCATTGAGTCTGTAAATTTATTGGTTGAGATAGCTATTTTGACAGTCTTAATTCTTCCTATCCATGAGCATGGGATAGATTTCCAATTAGTAATGCCTTCAATTAATTTTATCAGTGTCATAGTTTTCAAATTACATGGTCTTTCACTTTCTTGGTTAGGTTTATTCTTAGGTATTTTATTATTTCTTACACAATTGTCAATAGAATTGTTTTCCTGAGTTCTCTTTCTGCTAGTTCATTTTTAGTATATAGGAATGCCACAGATTTCTGTATATTGAATTTGTATCCTATGATTTTGCTGAATCCAGTTATTAGTTCTAATAGGTTTTTGGTGGGATCCTTAGAGTTGTCTACATATATAGTATCATGTCATCTGTAAATAGTGACAGTTTTACTTCTTCCTTACCAATTTGGATGCTTTTTGTCTTTTTATCCTGTCTGATTGCTATGGCTAGGACCTCCAGTACTATGTTGAATAAAAGTGGGGAGATTGGGCATCCTTGCCTTGTTCCCAGTCTTAGAGGAAAAGCTTTCAGCTTTTTGCTGTTATGTATAATGTTAGCTGTGGGTTTATTGTATATGGCCTTTATTATGTTAAGGTATGTTCTCTCTATATCCATTTTTATCATGAATGGATGTTGAATTTTGTCAAATGCTTTTTCAGCATCTATTGAGGTGATCATATGGTTTTTATCCTTCCTTTTGTTAATGTGGTGTATCACATTGACTGATTTATGGATATTGTGCCATCCTTGCATCCCTGGAATAAATCCCACTTGGTCATGATAGAGGATCCTTTTGATGTATTTCTTAATTCAGTTTGGTTTCATTGATTTTTTTTCTATTGCTTTCTCATTCTCTGTTTTATATTTATGCTCTAATCTTTATTATGTCCCTCCTACTAACTTTGGGTTTCATCTGTTCTTTTCCTCATTCCTTCAGCTGCAATTTTAGATCATTTATTTGGGATTCTTCTTGTTTCTTGATGTAGGCTTGCACTGCTATCACTGCCCGTGTAGAACTGCTTATGCTGCATCCCACGTATTTTGAACTGCTGTATTTCAGTTTTCATTTGTCTCCAGGTATTGTTTGATTTCCTCTTTGATTTGTTCATTGATCCATTGATTATTTAAAAGCATGTTGTTTAACCTCCATGTGTTTGTGGAGTGTTTTTTTGTTTAGTTTTCTTCACATAATTGATTTCTAGTTTTACACTATTGTGGTCTGAGAAGATGCTTGATACAATTTCAATTTTTTAAATTTATTGAGATTCTTTTTGTGTCCTACTACATGATCTATTCTGAAGAATGTTCCTTGTGCACTTGAGAAAAATTTGTGTCCTACTGCGCTGTGGTGGAATGTTATTTACATAACTGTTAAATCCATCTGGTATATTGGGTTGGTCAGTGTCTCTGTTTCCTTATCTATTTTCTATCTAAATGATCTAGCCATTGATCTAAGTGCGTATTAAAATCTCCTTAAATGGTTGTGTTGCTGCCTATTTCCCACTTTTGTCTGTTAGTATCTGTTTTATAGATTAGGTACCCATAGGAATATTTAGTTACTCATAAATATTTATAATGGTTATATCCTCGGGTGAACTGATCCCTTTATCATTATGGAATGCCCTTCTTTGTCTCTTGTTACTTTCTTTGTTTCAAAATCTATTTTTTCTGATACAAGTACTGCTACTTTTGTTTTTTTTCCCCCTATTATTTGCATGAACTATCTTTTTCCATCTCTTTACTTTTAGTCTGTGTATGTCTTTGGGTCTGAAATGAGTCTCTTGTAGGTAGCATATAGATGGGTCTTATTTCTTTATTCATCCTGCCATCCTATGTCTTTTGATTGGTGCTTTCAGTCCATTTATATTTAAAATAATTATCGATAAGTATGTACTTATTGCCATTTTATTTTAACTGTTTTCCAGTTGTTTCATATTTCATCTCTGTTCCTTTCTTCTCTTCTCTTGTTATTTGATGTTTCCTTTAGTATTATGCTTTGATATTTTTTAAAATTTTTTTGTATATCTATTACAGGCTTTAGGTTTGTGGTTACCGTAAGGGTCATAGATAGTTTCCTAAATATATAATAGTCTATATTAAGTGGTGTTTTGAACACATTCTAAAAGTTTTACTTTTTTATTGTTGTTTCTCCTCCACACTTTATGTATGTCTAATCTACATCTTTTGTGTATCCCTTGGATAATTTTATGTATAGTTGATTTTACTATTTTTGTTTTCTTCATGCTTGTTTAGTAAGTAATTGATATACTACCTTTACTGTAGGTTTATTTTCACTGATCAGAAATAGTTAGATTTAAGAACATATCCATCTAAAGAAGTCCTTTTAATGTAGTCCTCTAAGGCTAGTTTAGTGGTGGTGAATTCTTTTAAGTTTCATTTTCATCTCTCCTTCAATTCTGAATGATAACCTTGGTGGGTAGAGAATTCTTGGTTATAGGTTCTCCCCTTTCAGTACTTTAAATATTTCCTAACTCCCCTGAAATTATTGTAAAAAAGTAGTACTTTCAGAATGTGTTTGAAATTGAATAACCATTAACTTAATGCAGAATGTTATACATTTAGGAAACTATATGTATGCCACTTCCTCCTGGACCATAAAGTTTCTGCTGAGAAATCTGCTGATAGCATTATGGAGTTCTCCTTACAGGTAACTGTCTGCCTCTCTTTTGCTGCTTTTAAGATTCTCTCTTTACCTTTAATCTTTGCCATTTTAATTACTTTATATCTTGGTGCTGTCTTCATGTCATTCCTCTTGTTAGGGGCTCTCTGTGCTTCCAGGACCTGGATGTCTATTTCCTTCCCAAGATTGGGGAAGGTTTCAGCTATTATTTCTTCAAAGAGACTGTCTACTCCTTTGTCTCGATCTTCCCTTTCTGGGACCCTATTATATAAATATTGTCTTCTTTGGAGTTGCCACACAGCTCTCTTAGCATCTTCTCATTTTTAGAAATTTTTTTCTCCCTGTTCCTTGCCTTGGTTACCCTGCTATTCTTTATCTTCCATCACTCTGATTCTTTCCTCTACTTCCGGCAGTCTGCTGTTCATTCCCTCTATTGTGTTTTTTCATTCCAGTTACTGTATTCTTCAGTTCTCAGTGGTTCTTTTCATATTTTCTAATCTCTGTTGAAGTTCTCACTGAGATCATCAATTCTTTCCCCCAGTTCAGGGAGGAGAATCTTTATGACTGTTACTTTGAATTATTTATGAAGAAGACTGCTAATAACTACTGCATTTAGTCCTTTCTCTGGTGTTTTAGCTTGTTCTTTTGTTTGGAACATATTCCTCTGCCTCCTCATTTTTTCTGTGTCTCTGTGTTTCTTCCTTTGTTTTAGATAGATCTGCTATGCTTCCTGGTCTAGAAGATAATGGCTTTATGAAGTGGGTGACCTGTGGTGCCCAGAAGTTTGAGACTCTGTTCACCAGAGCAGGTCCTTTTTGCAGTGGAGCTCTAGTTACTGTTGGTGGGCTGTGGGTGGTACCTGCCTTTCTGCCTGTCTGCCGGCAGTGGCCGATCCCCGTAGCTCTCTTCTGTATACCCTTTACGGGACATACGTTGCTTTTGGTAGGATTTATTGTGAGTGGATCCATCTTCTGCCAGCCAGTCAGAAACAGGGGCCTGCTGCTGGGTCAAGTGTGCCTGGCAGGGAGGCACACTGTGGGGAGCTGGAGTTGAGCCCATTGGGGAGGTGGAGAGTTTAGACTTGGCTCCTGCAAATGTCAGGCCAGTTGGGCTGAGGGAGCACCAAAAGAGCAGGGAAAGTATCTGCCCTCTGACTGCCAGGCCGCAAAGCCAGTCCGCAGCTGGGCTGAGCAGGTCAGGCAGGGTGGGTGCCCAGGGAAGCACTCCAAGGGGTTGAGCCACCAGTGAGGGGGATGGAGCATTTGGGGACGGCTCCTGTGAGTGCCCAACCAGTTGGGCAGTAAGAAGGCTGGAAAAACATACTCCACCTTTCCTTTCTTCTCTGGAGAGAGCTCCCTCTGACCACGGCCCCTCTGGCACATCTCCCACTGTTGGAAAAATCTTTCAAACTGCTATCTTTGCCTTGTGTCTTAGTGGGACCAATGGAGTGTTCCTGTTCTCCACAAACGACAGGAGTCTTGGACCCCCAGAAAATCTTCAACTCTCCCTGGTGTCCAGCCCTGTTAATCACCACAGCCCAATGCAATGTGGCTTCATGTTCCCAGAGCAGATCCCCGGCCAGGTGTGCAGGATTCCTGAATGCTTATCCCCCCCGCACTCTGTTCCTCTCCCTCCCCATTGTGGGCTGGAATGGGGGAAGGGCTTGGGTTCTTACTGATGGAGGCTCTGCCCCTTTCCCTTCTTTATGCAGTCTTCTCTTCTTCACTGGGTGTACACGATGTCCTCTGCCATCGCCAGGTCAATTTCAGGGTTAGTTGTATTTGCTGTAGCTGCTTCTTCAGCGTATACGTGGGAGGAGGTTTTCATATTACCGTTCTCCTCCACCATCTTTTTTGCTGCTTCTCTGAACTCAAGACTCTTTACAGATCCCTTTTAAGTAAGAAGTGCTGTAGGGAAGATACTTTCACAGCTGGATCTTCCCAATGTCCTGAGTTATCTGATATAACAGAGAACAGTGGTTCTCAAGCAATGTTATTTGCCCCTCAGGGGACATTTGACAAAGTCTATACAAGTTTTTAATCTTCACAACTAGGGCTACTGGCTGTTAGTGGTTAGAGGCATGCACAGTGTACAGAATGATCCCCACACAAAAAGAATTACCTGGCCCAGAATGTCCATAGTGCTGAGGTTGAGAAGCCTTGATCTATAGTAATGATCTTATAGCAATCCACCATGGTGGTTCTTTGGCTACTGGGAATGAGCTGGGTTATAGCTAAGGGTTACTTAAAGAAATATTTGCTCTTGAGGTATAAGCTCAATTGCATTTTGTCATTCTCTAGTCATACTTGTTTAACCACTCAATAACTGAATGTCATAAGGTTTGCTGTACCCAACTACTAAGCTCAACTTGGCAGCAAGAGGGTTCCCTATGGCTCCCTGTGAGGTCTTTGTTCTGACCCTCAGTCTGCACTGAATCTACAGCAGAGATCCTCACTTTCAATCTTTGGATGTATCTCTAGTGTATGATACACAGGTAGTCCGAAAGCCAAAGCATTCGGACTACCTGTGTATACATCTCAGGAATCTGCATCTTTAACAAGCATGCCAAATATTCAAAAGCTTACTCATGTTTGACAATCACTAGTTTGGGGAAAGTATAAGTTAGTGGCTTGAAGCTAAGAGACTCAAGGTTGCATGATAATTACGCTCCTGACAACTTGAGTGATTCTGAGTCTTTGCTAATCCTCACTCAGTTTTCTGGTCTGTAAAATGAGAATATTAATAAACCACACCTCATGGAGTTGTGAGAACTAAATGAGATAATGCAAGCAAAGTGTTTAGCAAAATGCCTAGCAGCTAGAAAATCACTTTGCAAATATGAGATGGTGTTAGTAGCACAATTTTAGGTTCTTTATGGTTAGGAAAAAGGGGCAGAAACCAGGAGACCCTTTTAATATCAGGGGATTATGGATTATCACCAAACTAATAACTTACTTTCCATAAGCACTCCATCAATCTTTCTTGTGCTGAATTGAAATGAACTGATTTCAGTAGCATATATATTTATCCCATCATGTGTAACCGAGCAACAATTCAAATAAAACAACACAGTGTTTGAAAGGAAAATTCATGGGCTTTTAAAGCAGTGAGGAAAGGAAAAGGAGAATACAGTCCATAGAATGCAAGATATATTACTGTGAGATGAGGTTTGGCCATCCTCTATTTCTACATTAGTTTGTGTCTCAGGAGTCCAAAGTGTCTTGCTGATCTGATGACTCCCCACAACATCCTGTATTATCATTCCAATTTTTTAAAACCTGAGCAAACTGAACCGTAGAAAAATTGAGTGAATTGCTCAAGGTCACAAAGAAGTCAATCCTAGAATAGAACTGATGTCTGTTGGTTTCCTGTTCAGTCATGACTCTTTCCAATACACATTTGAAGCAGTCTGGTTGAGAGGGGCTAATGGCTTTGATATTCTTGAACCATTAATATTTTCTTTTTCTGAGAAATATTCTTGGAAAAATTTATTATTTTCCAGAGTGAGACATATTTCTGAAAATATCTGAACAAAGTTGACTGTCAGACTAAAAGAATAGTCAGTGTAAAAGCAGTGAATTAATTTTAATGTAAAAATGTGGGTTTGGGGACTGTAATCAAAGAGGAACAATTTACACCAATACCAAGGAGCTTGAAAGATGGAAAGATTGAATGAAAAATATTGAATATCAAGGAGTTTTGCAAAGACTGGAAAACCTGGATTCAGAGTAAGAGCAAGCCTTTAATGATGAGCTTGAATTGCTGCCAAGAAATGCAGTATACCCTGGCACCCTTCCCTGACCTCACAATCCTGGGCATCAGCTTATATCTCATGCTGCAGCCAACTCATTTCCTCCAGCCCAATCGATGGCTTTCTAATAGCTGAGCATCCTGCTCTGAATCACTTGCAAACCACTAAGATACACTTTCACTGTTTATTTTCTGACTTGAGACACAGAAGAGCAAAGTCAGTTGCTTCTTTCAATGATTGCTCTTAAAATAAAAAGTTTCACTGCAGTCTTTTGAACTTTTGAAAACCAATATTCAATAATAAAGCCATTTCAGTTGCTCATGATTTCATTGTCTTTCTATAGCTTTATCATCTCCATCTAATCACATATATTAATGCATCAGAGTTTTAATGGATATGTGTTTTTATATCAGTCAAATTAGTATCTTGGGCTTCATAAGCACTGAACTAACACTGAAAAAGAAAATGCATAGGAAGATAATAAATAGTTCCTTTTTAATTAGGGACTTACTTTTCATGTCAGGTAAAATCCTCTTATTATAAGAATAAGCACATATTGATTATGTGATAGCAAAGAGAAAAGTTTCAGGGGTTAGAAAGGTGCACGTCCAGGAACTGTAGAAGACAAGATCCAATGAATTGCAAATTAGAGAAAATAGTCCTGATGCTGTATGATGGTATGAGCAAAAGGATGGAGAGAAGTCCAGCCACAAGGTGGAAGTTCTGGGGTAAAATTGTTGTGAGCAATACATTTACTACTCACCTTCTCTTTGGCAGCCAATATACTCATCAACAGCTGCACCAGCTCTGCCACCACCATCACCATCATCTTACAGCTTCAAGTCAAAGAAGAGAACCCATCAAAGTCAGGAAGCTGGAGTATAAATGTTATTTTATTATTAGAATTCCCATGCTCTTCTGTTGTTTATTTGAGAACACTTTTAAACCAACTGAGACAAGATTGCTTCCTTTCTCGGGATTTGAACAACATAAACTGTGTGGCAGAGAATCTACTTTCGGTGGTCCGCATCCAGATTTTCTTACCGATCATGTCTTTTATTTACATGTGACAAATCAACAGACAAGGGCCAGAGATTAGATCAAACTAGCTGACTGACTACCAAGGAGGTGGGAAACTATGTGGTGAAGCCCGTTTGTCTCTCTATTGTAAAGCTATATTATCCCCACCTTCAGACTGTTTGAAATGCAAGATGCTCTTTCCAGAGGTTGGCTCCTTTAGAAAAATGACCAGAATAATCCAGGATTTTTTTTTCCCCTCAAACTCAAGTTCTATTTCAGATGTTAGTTGCTAGTTGCTAAGGAAACCATTATAGGCCAATTATCATTAAAACAGTCTCTGAAACTAGATTATCTGATGGTTGGGAAATTGTTATCTTCTTTAAAAGGCTGATGCTTGGGCAAACCTTTTCTCTGGTTAGAAAACACTATTCATGTTCCTTTTCTCCCCACTCCTTGAAAAAATAGTGAGGGGCAGAAATTTTATTAAAAGCCATATAGTAAAGAAGACTGCATGTATGGACGAATCTTGAAGGCAGATTGAATTCACAGCTTCACAATGGCTATAATATAAGGAAATTGCACTTAAATGTAGAAAATAACTTTTTCCTTCTATCCTTTTAAAAATAGGTGTGTAACTTACAACAAAATGCAGACTTTATGAACATTTTAATGTGTTCTGACAAGTGTATACATTTGTGCAAACACCACCCCAGTGAAGATACTGAATGTTTTTATCCTCCCAGGAAGTTTCCTCCTAGTACCACATTCCAGCTAAATCTTGTCCCCTAGAGACAATGACTGCTCTGATGTCTGTACCATAATTTAGCTTCTATTCTAGAAATGGAATAATATAATTTAAATGGAAAAATATAATACATGATCTTACTTTCTGGTTTCCATGGCCCAAAAGTGAGGTTTTTGAGATTCATCTATAATACTATATCAATCAGGAGTTTGTTACTTTTTGTGGCTGAGTACTATTCTGCTAAATGAATATGTCACACTTTTGTACCCATTAATCTGCTGGTGAAGTCTTAGCTTGTTTTTCCCTACTAGGAATAAAGACTGTTACGAGTAGTCTTTTACATATATGTGCCCAGGCGTCCAGGTACATTTTCATTTCGATTTTAGGATTGCTAGTCAGATTTGACCGATGACTCCCTTTAGAAGAGGCTGTAGTGGGAGAGTAGATTGTTCTGAACACAAGAGCCTTTTACCCACCGTTAGCTCTGTGGTCGTCTCAACCCGGGGTTTTGAAACCCTCCCCACCAGCACCCATCCCCTATCTTCAATACCCACCGGAAGTTTACCTCATATTCTGTATCTCCTGGGAAATTACAGCCAAACAGTGTATTAAAGACAAGGACCCTTTCTCATTCCCAATTCCATTAAAATAATTAGGATCTCCATCTAACATCTCAACACTTGGTAACTAGTGAGGAAGTACATGGTAGTAATATCTTTTTTTGGATTGAAAAGCAGCCTAGTATTTTCAGAGCATTTGCTTCGGAAGCTCACTTGACCAGCCCAGAATTCCCCTTAGTAGTGCCTTTGAATCCCGGGACTATCACTTAGCCTGCACTGTGCACTCATGTTGAAAAAGAATCCAGGTGACAACATTTCACGGTCCAGAAGGGTTCTGAGTGCCTCCCTGTATTTTATGAGCTTTAGAAAGAGATATGTTTATCAAACCATATTTAAAATTCACCCTAATGGTGCTTCAAGACTCTTGCTGAAAAAGATACACTGGGGTGTGTTGGTTATAATCCATACTAAGACCTTTCTGAAGATTTAAGGACTTTGTTACAGTGGGGAATGCCTTTTTGAAGGATAGTGGTCTGGCTGTGGGACCACCAGAGCATTTGTTTGGGCTGGCAGGGTGATAAACATGTTGTCTGTGCTCTAATGCTGGCAAGCACAGGCTACCTGAAACAATCATACATTTCTTATGTTTCTGCAGGTGCTGCATCTCTAGCTGAGTTAATCCCATCAGCTGATTCCTTGTTGCTTTTCTGTGATGAACTGACGTGCCGAGCACACCATTTACACACACTTAATAGATTCATCTCCTATTTTTTTGTTTTTGATTCCAGTGCTATATGATTTCCCAACCACTTCCTGGACTGTTAGCCAAGTAGGCATGGAGTGCCATGCCCATTTTATAGATGGTACGAATGAAACTGATTAAATAGCTCATTATGTTGCATCCTAAAGTATGCATCTTTAATCATTACCATCTTCATTTAGTCTAGGTGGAGGCAGCACCTTGCCTCTGTTCTGAGAAAAATCACTAGAATACCTCTAAATTTCTTAAGTGGAAGACAACTGGAAACTCAGTGTGGGAGACGAGCTTGACAAGGTAGCCCCTCCTAATTCTCCATTATATGCTCAGCTGGCATGGAGGCAGGGGTCAGTAAATTTGCATATGAGCAAAGAAACCTCCTTGGGGGAAAGGAATATAGATTCTAACCCCTTCCCACTACCTAAAAGTGTCTGTGATGAATTGGGATGGTCAGAACTGAAGTTGTTAATAATAAAGACCACCAAAGTCTACCAAAGGGGAAATCACCCTGGTGAAGGAAGTTGGAGAGGTGATTCGAAGATGCTGAAGACTAAATTAGCAAAAGCTAATATAAATATAATACAAATCACATATGTAATTTTAATTTCCTACTTGCCACACTTAAAAAAGTAGAAAGAATATGTATACATAATTTTATACACTGCACTTAACTTAATAGAACCAAATATTATCACCTCAAGAAATAACTAATATAAAAATTATTGATGATATTTTTATATTTTTTATGTATTAAATCCTTGAAGTCAAGGGTATATTTTCAATTTCCAGTGTACATCAATTTGGACTACCCACATTTTAAGTTGTCTTGCCTGAGGTTTTCAGCCCCAGGCAGTTCACCATGGATTCAGTGAGACTGAGAAATGACAATGGAATGGAACGTTCTTGGGGAAAAGGATTTATACCTGGCTTTATTCTCCCAATGGTAGGTCAAGCACTGAAATCATGTCTTCATTCATCAGTTTACACATCCATAATCCACCTCTGTCTCTGCCTCCACCCAGAGCACTAGGCAGAGCCCTTTATATAGTGACTCAGTCAATAATAGCTTATTGCATATGGGTGTGGAAGTATTAGCCGAGCAGTAGGCCAATTATAGCTCATGTAGTTTAGGGTCAGGTGAGGATCCTGGCCAAAGAAACTTCCATTTTTCCTACACAAGGGCTCTAGCATTTGAGTGACTATGATGTTGGATGGTACAGGCTTAGATGTTCATGAGAAGAAAGACAAGCATTGACTTCAGCAACTACACACACAAGGCTGCTGTGCCTTGGAACCATGACAGACAGACAAAAGAGCATAAGCCGGAGCTGTCACCATGAAATGCTGCTGGCTACACCTCTGGGGCATCACGGGCCATGGGGATGACACCAGGGATCAACAGGGAAACTGCAACCCCACACCATGGGCCACAGGTGGGCTAAAAACTTTGCTTGGCTTTCTCCCTGTTATTTGGAAATAGAGTTGATCCTATAATCCTTGGCCAGCTGGTACGGGGGAGGAAGAAACAAATGAGACTTCAGCCAAGAATCTGAAAACAAGAGAGGGCAATGCCCTTCATTCTGAAAGCCTGTGACACCTGTCACATCAGGAGCAGTTGTGCATCAGTGTTTCCCTCCCAATACACTGTGAATGCCTGGGGTGGGGTTGGGATTTACTCTTTTATAATAATTCTTGAACCTATGCAGCACCACAATTGTTGTAAATTGGGGAAGTGTGGTCTTCTTCAGCCTCTTCCCAGCACCTAAAAGGGGACTCAGCACAGAGTTATTAGCATCATAAAACTGTTGAACAACTGGCCAGAGAGATCTGAGCTCCCTTCCTCTCCACCTGCAGGTTCCTCCTTACAAAATGCATGTGAACAGAAGGCTTCCGCTTTTCCTGCTTCAAGGAAGCTGCTGTAGGTGTTACTATCTTTACCTAACTAAATCAGTGGAAAGAAAAAGATACAAGAAAAATGATAGGGATAAAAATGTTACATTTTCATAGTGTTTCAGATCATGTGAAAGACTTTCATATGCAAATCTCATTTAAATCTCCACATTTTAGAGATTCCAAGAGGGTAAGCCATTTGGTTCAAGCTAATGACTAACAAGTCACTCATCTGTAATTTGAACCTAAGATTTCTGCGTCCAAATCCAACTCATTTTTAGGCTTTCTTTCCCTGCATCATGGCTGCCTCCAAATGCAGGGCCACAACCGTGCTAACAGTAAAATGTTCCAGACAAATGCATGACATTTTTATCACATTGTTCTCAGGACAAGCTCAGTAAGCCTTGACTAAGAAAACGGTATCATTGTTTGAAACTGCCTTTGACCTATCTCTACCTATATTAAACACAACTATTGACCCATCAGAAAACCCAGAGTGGTCTAAATAAAGATTTTCATTTTCCACATTGTACCATGATAGTTTGTCTTCTAGAATAAAATGACTTCTTTGGAAGCAGGGAGAATTTATTTCTGAAATCTGACCCAGACGTCAGATTGGTATGCTTTGTTATATGAGTCTAACTGAGCATTTTCTTAGCAGGATCTCCTGTTACTGGAGCAAGTAGATTTTGCACAATTTATTCATTGAAGCAATGGGAGAAAATAGGCCAGACCACACAGCTGGCTTAAAAAGTAACGCAAATGCATTTTTGTTCAGTAAACAATTGAAGAGGGAAAATAATTTCCTCCCAAGCTAACAGAAAGCAGGAAAGGACAAATATTTGTTCTTGCCAAATTCAGTCTGAATTATTTATTATGTGCTACAGATCTAGGTTTGCTAATAATATTGTGAGAAGCAGAAAAGTTCCGCTACCTTCTCAAGAAATAGTTTGTAAATAATGAGTTATTTCACATTGACCACTGTAAGCCATGGACAATTACAACCATGATTATACTCTCCTGGGTACTGCATTTTTAGGAAAAAAATATTAACAATTCTCAATACATTATTGAGAAATAAGTGGACTTGAAGCCCAAAGACCTGGTTTCACTTTGTAGCTGTATAATCTTCAGCAAATCACTGGAAACCTTCTGAGCTTCCCCTCTCCCATTGTTAAGCAGGCGAATAATATCTACTTTCTGTGGTTGTGATGAGAGTTAAGTGAGCTAATAGAAGTGAAATGTCCTGGTGCAATAGTTGATCTATAGCAGAAACAACCAGAGACAATTGATCCCTAGTGGAAATATATACTCCTAAATATCAGCTTTCTTATTTAAATATGATTGAGAAATAGATGTTTAATGTCTAGTGACCTGATATCATAGCTGTTCCAACACTGGACTTGAAATGTTTAAACAGTAACACACTACACATTCACTTATTCTTTCACTTTCATAGTCATTAAACAAAGATTTAATTTACTACCTACTGTGTGTGAGGTACTAGACCCTGAAGATATACTAATTAACAAGGCAGGCAATAAGGCTATCCCGATAGTCTACAAACTATAGGCTACTGTTTGGGGCTGGGAAAGGTGGTAAGAGCTGTTATGCAAGAAAAGCCTTGGGTTCCTAATATGAACATGATAATTTCAATGACCACTGTGGACAGCAAGGAACATTCTGCAAAAAGATGTTTTACACACGCATCCCCTTCATTCCAGCTTGCAGCCATGGGTGTGCCAGGCCAAGATGTAGAAGGAGCTGCAGTATCTCACAGCCTTCCTTTTTGATAAGCATAACAGGTAAGCCTCTGTTTTATGTAGCATGTTAAGGAGAAGTAAGAGTTCATTAGCAATCAAATTATAAAGGCTCAATACCTAAACAGTATTCTTTGAGCAAAACCAAAAGGAAAGATTAAGATCGTATTTCTATTAATTATAAAAACTACAGCAGAAAGCAAATATCCCAGAACATGATGATCAAGACAAACACTAGGCAAAATGGATTTTTAAATAAATGGTGCTAGGAGAATTATGTAGCCATTCGGAAAAAGATAAAATTAGATTCATATCTCACACCACACACAAGAATAAACTCTAAATGGATTAGGAGTCTAAATATAAAAAAATGGAGCCATGCATGTACTACATGGATGTATTCTTCTTTAACTTCAGAGTAAGGAAAAACTTTCCTAATTATGACTCAAAATCTAGAGGCAACAAAGAAAGGATTGATAAAGTCAACTACATATGTATATGTATATATGTATAAATATAAAAATGCATAGCACAAAGACCATAAACAAAATGAAAAGACAACTGACAAATGGTGAGAAACTATTTGTAACAAATACCATATAAAAAGGTTTAAGATTCCTAATACATAAGGAATTCTTACAAATTCAAGGGCAAAGGGAAATAAAAGATGGAAAAATAAATATAATATATGGACAGACAATTCACAAAAAAAATAGTAAGTTGCCCTCAACATATAAAAAAAAGTTCAAATTAAGTCATAATAAAGGAAATGATAATTATAACAACAGTGGGACATCATTTCTCACCTCTCAGACTGACAAAGACTTGAAAGTAGGAAAACAAATGGTTCTGGAACAATTGGACATCCAGATACAAAAAAATGAATTAGGCACAGACATTATGCTCTTCACAAAAATTAGCTCAAAATTGGTCATAAATATAAATGTAAAATGCAAAAATGTAAAGCTCCTAGAAGATAACAGGAGAAAAGTTACATGACCTTGGATATGATAATGACTTTGTAGATACAAAGGCATTATGTATGAAAGAAATAATTGATAAGCAAATTATTTATAAACACTAACATTTAAAAATGTCTGCCCTTTGAAAGACACTGTATAAGAATGGGAAGACAAGCCACAGACCGGGAGGAATTATTTCCAAAAGACACATCTGATAAAGGACAGTTATTCAAAATATACAAAGAACTCTTAAATAAGAAAATGAATAGCCTGACTTAAAAATGGGTAGAAGACCTGAAGAGACATACATGGCAGTAAGCAAATGAAAAGATGCTCCAGGTCATGTTATCAGGGAAATGAAAATTAAAATGAGATACCATGATATACCCGTTAAAATGGCCAAAATCTGAAGCACCGACACCACCAGACGCTAGTAAATGAGGATGTGGAGCGGTAGGAACTCCCATCCATATTGGTGAGAATGTAAAATGGTAGAGTCACTTGGATATTTTTGCAATTTGTTTAGAAAACTAAACGTATTCTTACCATGTGATTCAGCAATCACACATCTTGATACTTACCCAGAGGAACTGAAAACTTACAACCACACAACAACGTAGACACAGATGTTTATAGCAGTTTGGTTCATAAGTGCCAAAACTCACAGACAACCAAGATAAAAGCAGGTGAATGGATAAATATTGCGGTATCACCACAATAAATTGTGGTACATCCAGACAATGGAATATTAATCAATAATAAAAATAAGTGCACTGTCAAGCCAGGAAAAAGCATGGGAAACATCAAGTGCCTATTACTAAATGATAGAAGCCGGTCTGAAAAGGCTACATACTCTATCAGTTCTAATTATATGGCATTCTGGAGAAGACAAAACTATGGAGACAGTAAAAAGACCAGATGTCAGTGGTTAGGGAAAAGGGAAGGATGATGAGGCAAAGCATGAGGGATTTACAGGGCAGCAGAACTATTCTATATAATACTATAATTACATATTTGTCAAAATCCACCCAATGTAGAACACGCAGGATGAACTCTGATGGAAACTGTGGACTAGAGTTGATGATGATGTGTCAATGTAGATTCATCAACTGTAGCAAATGTGCCATTCTGGTGGGAGATATTCATAGTATGGAGCCTGTTCATGTGTGGGGCAGGGAGCATATGGGAACCTCTACTTCTACTCAGTTTTTCTGTAAACCTAAAATTATTCTAAAAAATAAAGTATTAAGAAAAAAAGGCAGGACAACACATCCTGTTAGCAAACCTATGAGATAACACATTCTTTTCAAACATTGCTAGCAGACATGCAAAGCAATATAACCCTTCTAAGGGACATTTGTCAAGATGGGACAAAACTATACATGCACTTAGCCCTTGACCCTGAAATTCCACTCCTAGGAAACTACGGGATAAAATACATGTATGCACAAGGTTATTCACTGCAGCATTATTTGTTATTACAAACGATTAGAAATGACCTAAATACTCAAATACTCATACAAAGAGTTACTGAAAACACTGTTACAACCACACATTGGAACAATATGTACCTATTACAAAATGATCTCTTATAATTAAAATGATGTGATTATACTGTTATTATTAACAGAATATACTGTTAAATGAAAAAAGCAAAGTTCAAGGGTGTACCTATAGCAGACTACTCTTCATGTGAGGAAGTAGAAGATATAAGAAAAATGTGAGGAAGTAGAAGATATAAGAAAATACACATGCACACAGAAAGGATAAACCAAACACTTAAGGAGATGGGTTACATGCAGAGGGTAGCTAGGAAGAGCCTGGAAAGGAGCATGAATAGGAAGGAACAGGTAGCAAAGTAAGGAAAAAGAGATGCGTACCTGAGTAGATCTCCTTGTGTAGCTTTTAAACTCACAGGAATATGCCATGAACCCTCAAAATAAATTATTAAAATCAACTAGAATTCAGAGTACTCTGAAGGGAAATAGACACAATACTAAATGATTTTAATTGCAGCAAACAGCAAAGCTGTACTGAAGGGAATGGAGAAGCAACTTGAAAAAACTAGTATTTGACTAGACAAAATACTTGGCAAAGGACAATGAGAACTGTACACAAATGCTGTCATTTATTGGATGCACTAGTTTCTCCTAGGAATTTGGGTTAGCAGTTCTGAAACTTCTAACCCCATTTCTCTCAGTCATAAAACTGGGGGTGGTTGTACCGGGTACTTCTCTGTACTATCTTTCTAGTTTCCTATGCATCTATAATCATTTTCAAAAAAATACAAATAAAAAAAGAATGGCAAAGGCAAGAAGCAGCTCTAAGAGCGAGGCTGAGATGTGCACTCTGGTGAGTTGAAGGGGCTCCAAAGCATGTATGACAAACCATACTTGCTTTGTACGGATGCGTGCATGTGTGTTTGTGTATACATACTGATACACGCATACATATAAATAGAAAGGCGATCATTTCAGAAAGGTGCTTTCCCCTGCAGCTTCTTATTTTTCTACCATGAACATATATTATTTTTAATAAGGAAATACAGAGACCTTTCTAAGAATGTTAGAGAAAAATTTGGGAATTAGTTGTCCACTTCAAACAGTTTACAGATGGGGAAACTGAGGCCCAAAGGGGTCAAACGTCTGGGCCCAAGTTCCCCAGTGACCCCGGAGGAGGGGTGGGGACCACTGCCTTCCTTCCATGGGCTTCGTCTCCTGGGCCCGTGCCAGCCTTCCCTTGGGGGGCATCCTAACACTGGTCTCCTCCCAGACTCAATGTTTCTAGAGGAAATATGAATGGCAGGGCCAGGGATATTTACACAGCCTTGTAGTCGCAAAATGGGAGTGCACATACAGTTAATACGTCAGAAAGAAATTTGATTGCCGAGGGAAAATCTAAGTTGGCAAGCAGAGGTTTGCCAATAGGTCACTCTGCCAATGAAACCATAACGCCATTTTTCTATTGACGGACCTTCTTTCCAATTAAAGCAACAGTAACTAAAAGCACAGAAACCAAAGGCTTTTTGGCTTTTTAAAAGTTGCCCATGTACCTTTAGTTTACAAGGACCGCTTTTTTCCCTAAAATTAAAGTTCTGAAGTGATCTTAAATATCAATTTCTAAAGTTAATTACAAAAGTAAAAAGCTATTCTTTCACTGAAATTCTTCAAGTTAAAGAGCTTGGTCACTCCTTGAATGCAGGAACAAAAGAATTTGGGGAATAAAGAAAATGTTATAACCGCTTGAAAACTCCAGTTTTCTTTAGAAATGGCTGCGGCTATAACCATTACAGGATAAAAATCTTATACAAAAGTGCCATTTTAAAAATACCTGTTTTTAATGGGTGAAGAAAAGTATCTATTTTATAAAAACTAAAATGAGTATTTTTTGAAAAAGCTATTTTCCATTTATCAATATGTGTTTTCAACAAGGACTCATTAAGCAACCGCTTTGGACTCCACTCCCACACGGATTCTGCGCATATATCAATGAATAAGACCAACAGAGCTTAAACTGTAAGGAATTCTTGCAGATCCAGCCCTAGGAATTTGGAAAACAGACACATGCTTCTTCCCTACTGAAGGAGGGATTGTGGAGAATGTGAGGAGAGCCCACATCTGGCTTCGTTCTGTGCCCAGAGGGAAGGTTTGCTAATCCTGGCTAAAGATTCAAGCCCTTTACAGAGAGCACGTTGCCAGGATCATGGTCCTCTTCTATGGTAGGTAATTCCTCTGTTTTACAGGCCTGGAAACTATGGTTCGGAAGCTCAAGGAACTAAGTAGGATTAATTGGACATAGTAATAGAGACATTTCATGAAAGACAGGAGGATTTTAGCTTGAGCAAGTATGCAATGGGTCTCCCACTCTCATCACCTTGAAGAATTAAAAAAAAATGAATCAATGAATGAATGAAAGGAAAGACAGGGACTCTCACTCTACAACTATTCCATGCCCATGTGTGGGTGAGTTCCATGTTCTACCGCAAAGTAAATGACTGTCCCTTAGGTTCTGGGAAGAGGTCTTTCATGGCAGTATTAAGCATTAGGAATTAGAAAGATAAGATCACTACAGGACTCTGATAGAGTGCCAGGGAGGCAGAGAACCTGGGCACTGTCCCCCTCTTATTTCTAATTACTACTTCTGTGACCTTGGTTGCATAACTAATATCTTAGACTTTAAAGCCCATCTTTAAAATAGAAATAATGAAACACGTCTTATAGTCCAGTTATGAGAAGAAAAAAACAACATACTGAATGCAAATGGCCTGGAGCTACTTGGTTAACAGAAACACCCTTCCTGAGACCCCAACTCTCAGTCAGAGCAGGACCAGCAGAAATACTGACTTGACTGAGGGCTGCCTCACTGGAGTCAAGTTCCCACAGGCACAGGGCTAGGGAGGGAAGGAGCTGAGGGACTAGGATCTGGGGGTGCAGAGTCCACAGGGTCAGGGTTTGTTTTAACAATGCCCCAAACGTAGTGATCATATTTTGCAGTCGGCCTCTGAAGATCTTCCAAAGTCAAGCTGAATATAATCCAGTGAGGTTCCACCTAGAAAGAGCTGATGTTGTCAATGATTTTCCCAGGCACTTTCTAACCCTCAGGGTCTATGATAGAATCATGTTCAAAATAGTCAGGCTTTCATTATTTTCCAGTGCTTTCATTTGTGAAGTCAGTGAGTTCACCTGATTGCTTACCTTCCCTTGCCTCTCAGTGTATTTTTTTTTTTTTTATAGAATAACCACATGACAGCCAGAAATACCTTCAGACCAGGAGGGACACCACCATCTGTTTCTCTGATAACATGCTTTGAGTAATTGTCTCTGGAATTCTGGTACTTAACAAAATGTTGCTGCAGCATCATCCAATCTGTGTATTTATAGGAAGGAGATGTGTGTATGTTACATATTTAGATTTGTTTCTTTCAGCAGGAGAAATATAGCCTCAGCCATATGTTTGCCGCACACATAATTACCTCACCACTGCATACATCTAATCTTAAACATTTCGCCATTCACATAGCAGCAGGTTAGAATCTTCCCCTTGAGTCCAGATACACTTAAACCCACCATCCTGGAACAGAAGCCCTTTGTGAGATGGTCATTAATCAGATCATTACTAACATTCAAGCTGATTCTTTAAATAAATATTCCCCATCTTGTGATACCTCCTGGAGCTAGGAGAGAAGGCCACGGTCCCCATGTTGGCCCCGAGGCATGGCCTTAGGACTCCCCCTGACTTCCCCACCCCCTACTGCTCCTCTGGTGTAAATAAATAAAGGGATTGTTGATAGGAATGAAAACTGTAGCTGCATTAAGTAAGCTCGCCCTTATGCCATGAGATGCTAAACACATACGGCCATTATTGGATTTTACTTCTCACAACAGCAATGTAGGTTGGGGTTCTTCTTATGCCCATTTTACAAATGGGAAAACTGAGACTTTGAGAAAGTAAATAACTAGTAAATGGTAGAACTGGCTCTCAAGCCCAGATGTGTCTCTCTAAAGAGAATACCATTTGGTTAAGTACTTTTACTTTCATTGATTCAGTCAATAATTACTGAAAGTCCTCTAAGCACCACACACCGCTTAGACTCTGGAAATGCAGTGTTCCACAGTGAAGGCAGGGTCCCCTCTCTGGTGGGACTAGTAATTCTGGTAGAAAAGAAGAGACAATAGACAAAAGCAAGAAACCATAGATGATCATTAGGATGGAAGCAGTACAGGCCAACCCACAGAGAGAGCCCTGTGGCGGCTCTGACTTCAGGGTTATGGAATGAGCTGAGCCAGAGCAAGAAGCTGGGCAAATGACGTGCCCAGGGAAGAATATTCTGGGCACAGGAATCAGTCGTGGCTTGGGGAGGAAAGAGCTCATCCCCTTACAGATTCCCATGGAAGACTGGTGGAAGCAGAACCTCTGTGTGGGAGGGAATCCAAGAATGGAAAGAAGTCCCCCAAGCAGGCAAGGACATACTGTGTGGGCTCTGACAGAAGGGGGAGAGACATGGATTTTATTAAGGTGTTTGGTCACTCACGGGCCAGGGGGTGTTTAAGTGGAGGGTGTTTATAATCCAAATACACTTTTCCAAATTCAAAATGTACTGTGGTTTAAGGTGGGTTAAGGAGGACAGAGGCAGAAAGACCCATTAAGACCCTAGCACAGAAACACCAGGCTAGTGGGCAGAAGTCCACCTGCCTGGGATGTGGCCAAACAGGGGGCTTCTCATCCAAGTTCTATCTAAAAAGATAAACAAGATCCACTTAGGCAGGGAAGGAGGAAGGATATTCCAATCAGAGAGAACAGTGACTACAAATGTACAGAGGTTTCTACGCACTGCATATTTAGGAAAATAGTGAATGTTTATCTCCAGACTATGGTGGCAGGACCAAAAATGCTGGGAACAGACCAAGAGGGGCCCTGAGCAAGTGTATCCCTATCTTATATGGTGACCTCACCATGAGAATGAGCAAAAGGTGCTCCTTCCTCCAGGTGGACAAAGCCCTATACCAGAGTACAAGGGAAGGAAACGTGGAAATAATGATCACTGTGGGCCTCCTCCCTGGTGTCAACCTGAGCTGCATCTAATGCAGTGTGCAGGCATGCCTAACCTCCCTCACGTAGCCCCTCACCCCACGCTGCCACCCTCTCACAATGTCCATTCTGGGCGCTTCCTCAGTCTACCGGTGCTCCATGCTAGGGTATGCCTAGTGGAAGCAACAGGTGCCCCACATATGCAGTTGTGGACCAGACCCGTGACTGAGGCTTAGATTTTCATCTTGAATGGCACCAGTACGGGTGTTTGTCATAGATCCTTGAACTTCACAGCGTAGCTCATGGAACAGTAATGCCAACACCACCTGCGAGGATGTTAGAAATACATAATTTCAAGCTCTGCCCTGCAACAGCTGAATTGGAACCTGCATTTTAACAAGAGTCCCAGGTGCGTTGCATGCACGTTTAAATCTGAGAAACACGGGTCTAGATAAACATGATATTGTCAGTGATAAGTTATGCCCGAGAAAAGGCAAAAAGAGTCTGGAACTGGGCAGAAACTTGCAATATGAGGCCAGCTGGGGCATGGGTGGGCACTGAATCTTTTGATTCCCACTTCCAGTCATGCTTCTGACACAGAGTTGCAGGCAGAGAAGTGTTCTCAGCATCCTGCCTTCCCTTATTTTCCTGGGTCTACCTGTCAAGATATTCTTTAAATGGATGTAAAGACAAAGTGGGAAGTTTCTTACGAGTAAATAAATGAATTTCCTGAAAGAAAAATGTAAGGATTTCCCTTGATTTTCATCAGAAAAACTTAAAGCACATTTAAAAAAAAAAAACGGAAGAGATGTATAAAGAAAGTGAAATGCCATCCAAATTATTTTATGACTATAAGAAATGCCCAGTGAGTTATCTATTTACATGGAGCTTTAGTCACTCTTGTGTGCTTGGGGAATCTTTTATTATGCTACATTACTGACATATAAGTGAAAGTCCCCTTTCTTCTACTTTATTTTTCATAATACTTACCATCTTTTACATAGTATATAATTTCCTAATTTTACAGTTTGGGTCTGAATATTGAGAGTATGACCTCAGTCCGAAGTGTACTCCAGTCTGAGGTCTTTTGTTAGAGGGAGCAAAATCTTAACAAACCTAAAATAGTAAATTTCTACTCTGTATACATGAAATGTGACTTTGAAACTGTGCAACATTTTAATTTTAGTTCTGGATGGCATGTCACACTGTCTTAAATCTCTGCAAGAAAAAAATCAATTAGCATCATAGAGCTGGTAATTCTACACTATATTCTGCAACAAGGAGGATGACAGAGAAAGAGCAATTTAGGCTGATAGCTACATCAACTGCAGTACAGTTGATTAAAAATTTAACAGTTTTTCTGATGAATGTCCTTGCTCAGATTTGGAAAACACTGACGGATTTAATTTTCCACTGACTAAATAATCATTTTATAAGCCATGTATAATTCATGTAATGGCAATGTTACGGGCCTGTTAAAAATGACTGCTACTAAACAGTTAATGCTCTCTAGCAAGCTGAGACTTGTAAAGGATTATTATTGGAATTAGTTGGCACCTATTAACTGAGAATGGGATTTTGCCTTCCGAATCTTTAAAACAAACTGAGTTCAACCTATTAGCATAAGTAACACCTCAACCAGCCAAAAAAAAACAAAACTGTGTGTTGGGGGAAGAATGGGATTTGTTTAGTTCTAACCCTGCTTATCAGCCAAAGAACACTAAACAAGAACATCAGCTTTCCCACGTTCACTTTCCTTCCCAGAAAAACGGTGACAGGCATGGTAATTGGGGGAAGTAAATGAAATGGTGCTTTTTTTATAAAACCATTTTAATGGGTTTATTTACTAAAACAGAGAAAACAACCCTCAAAATCATATGGAACCACAAACGATTCCAAATAGCCAAAGGAATTTTGAGCAAGAAGAACAAAGTGGGAAGCATCACAATTCCTGATTTCCAAGTACATTCCAAAGCTACAGGAATCCAAACAGTATGGTACTGTCATTAAAAACAGAGGCATGAGGCAAGGGAGCCTAGAGCCCAGAAATAAACCAGTACCTAAAAGGTCAACTCATCTTCCACAAGGGCATCAGGGATACATAACGCACAATACAATACACAATTTGTATTGTTAAATAAAATCAATCAGTACACTTGTAAGACTTTAAGGGACCTATTAGTTTACCTTAAAGTTTAAGACTTCTTTCTTATCTAGAAATAAGTATGTGTTCTAGTTTAGCTGTGGGGGACCCTGCCTCCATTTTGTGTCCACCATGTTGAATAGCTGTGTCCCCTACATGACCCCTGCCTTCATTTTGTGTCTTCCATTTTGAATAACTATGTCCCTCCATTTTGTTTTGTGTCCCCCATTTTGAGTTTCCCGCTCAAGCCACGCCCATTCCCGTGGAAACCTTGCCCAGCAACCCTCCTCAGCCAATCAGCTAAGGCCACAATAAACCACCCCCCTTGGAAAGCCCCTACCTGTTTTTTTGCTATAGTATAAAAGCAAAAAAGAGAACTTTGTTCAGGGTCTCAGACGGAGTCCTGTGTTTTGACGGGCCACTGAGACCCTAGTTCGAACTAGCAGTAAAGACCTGTTTTGCTCTTACATCTCGCGACTGAGCCTGGTGACTGCGGCTCCACACGGGGGCTCAAGGAAACGGGGCACAACAGCTGGACCCACAAAACTGATACAGCTAATGATTCAAGTTTGTGCTGAAAAATCAACTAGCTCGGAGGTCTCCTATAGGTCTTCCACTACCTGGGATATAAAGAAAAAGGCATTTAAGCAACTCGTGGCATGTCAGATAATAAAACTGAATTGCTCAACTGGGATTTTAATCAACCCATCATCATTTTCTAACATGCAACTATATGATTTATTTATTTGTCTTCTTTCTTGCTTGCTTTCTTCAGTTCTCTCTCTCTGTGTGTGTCTCTCTCTGTGTCTCTGTCTCTGTCTCTCTCTGTCTCTCGGCTTGGAATACAAAGTTGAATAAAACATGAACCTCAAGAAGTGCTCAATCAAGTATAGGAAATAGACATTTTCAAACACTTAAAGTTTAATAAGTGCTGAGAGAGCATAAAGGAGAAAGTGATTCCTTCTTTTACATTCGGAGAAGGCTTCCCAGAAGCAGGGACCTTTCACTGGATGTTGGAGAGAGAGTTCTGCATGTACAAACAAGCAAGGATCAATGTTATCTTGTACAGACAGAGCAATGGACAAGGCAATGAAAAGCTTAATAATGTCACAGCAGAATGTGAATTCTTGTTGAAACTGTTCTCATTATCACACTCTGAAGAAATACCACCAAGTATCAGGAACTATTTCAGAGCAACAAAAGGATAACTCACCCTGTCCCCTGCCCTGGAACTCATGGCTGACACAGATAGTCGCATGTACACATAGAGTGCAGAATAAAAAGGTGCAGAATACTCCAGAGGCATCCATGAGTTGCCGTGGTATCACGGAGACACTGTGACACCAACTCTGCCTGGAGAAGGGGAAGTTGTGCAGAAAGAATCACCACGGGCTGTGAAGAGTTCACCAGGAAGGGAAGTAGTTGATGGTGACATTCCAGGCAGGTGGAGCACCATGTGGCATCAAACTTGGAGGTGGGGCAGACCATGACTTCATAAGCCACAGGGATTGTTTAAAATTTTTTAATGTCAAGATGGTGACAACAGAGCATTAAACCAAAGACAGGGCTCTTCTAAGTGCAAAGGCCTTTGTGACCGCACAGGCTACACACCCACAAAGCCACCCTGCCTAGGGAGGAACACGCATGAAATTTAGCCTGTGGTTTCATTTCCTTGGACCCTTTGTCGAAATCCACCCTGAGGCCACTGGAAGTGGCTGCAAGGTTGTTACTACTTTTCAGCATAATGAAACTCTGATGTTGGAGAACCTTCAACCAAATAGCTCTTTATTGCTGCAAAACCAGCCTAGGTAAGCCCCTTGAAACTGATTGAAAAAAAACAATAGAGAAATACAAAAGGAAATGAAAACGACCACAGAGAATTCAAAAGAAACCAAGAGGGTAAAAACCCAAGGAGAGCAAGTCCTGTCATACAGAGTAATTGCCTAAGATCAGAGGAACTGAATGACTTCTTGAGTCCCAGAGTTCACTTATGATAATTGAAAAACACTTTCCTGAAATCATTGCATTTTTTTTCCCTAACATGGCTTGAAAGTAGAATGCAGGATAAACAGAAATACCATGACAAATCATCTAGGGATTAGAAGCATAAAACCTTTTATGTTTCAGAAATAAGGCCATAAAAGCAAATACCTATATTTAACTGTTCCTGTCGGTGGTAATGAGATATTTTAAGAAGAGAAAAAGCTTGTATGGCATATGTGCACTGCCTTGTTTAGATCAAGTTAGATTACAATGTAATGACTAACCAACTTCAGGTTTATGGTTAAACAAAACGTCATTTTATTTATGTGTGTATTCCCTTTATTGCTTTGCAGAATTTCTGCTTCTTAGCATTGAATATGAACTGAGACCTGGTCTACCTAAGATTCAGGAAAGCCAGGTCATTTTTTTAAAGGGATGAAATGTATCAGCTAAAATAAAATGGCAAGGCAAAGTATTCTCAGGAGAGATGGCAGTCTTCTCATTTCACTGCCTGATAGACATGCTCATTACCTGAGCCACAGAACACCTGCCCAGGCCTCAGTTTCTCCTTAGTCCTGTGCAGTGCTCTATCTCCATGTCCCCGGTTCCTCTCAGGAGGTCTACTGGTGTGGTCAGTCTGCATACACCCGGGTCTATGCAACTCCTACGCAAGTTCTTGGGAATAAAGCGGCAGGCTGATGCCCCCATTCAGTGGGGCTTAGAATATGATGTAGGAGTTGACAAGGTGCTAATTATGTTATTACAGCAATGACTAATAATAATCATCATTTCCTGAACATTCACAGGTGGCAGCTACAGGGTTTAACATGTCACATGGATTACACATTTTGTAACAATTCTACAAGGTAGGTACTATTCTTAGTCCTATTTTTAAATAAGAAAAATGAGGTCCATACAACCCTTTCCCAAGGTCACTCAACTGGTTGAAAGGATTAAAGCTCAGTCAGTTGAACTATAGAGTTTATATTATTAGCCACTGGGTCAGTGTTTCCCAAACTTTGATCAGTTTTTCCCAAACTTTGATCACTGACACTATTAAAGATGGTAGTCTTTAAACTTAAACATATATATATGCCATTCACCTATTCATTCAAGTTACAACTTTCCTAAAACATTAAGGTAAACATTCATTTATTAAAACACAAACTTTCATCCTCATTTCCCATAGATAACATCATCTTGTACACCACCTGGATTCATTTGACATATATTTACTGGGTCTTTACTATGTGCCATGTATATGAGAAAGGTATGACTATCAAAGAACAGAAGATTCTGTGGACATCTCATGAAGCCTAAGGAACCTGTCACTCTGGGAGAGTACATCTGGGTTGGGGTACAGACAGGTCAGTAGGGACTGATGAGGTGCCATCCCAGTCTGGGCACAGAGATAAAGCAGAGATGAACATTAGTAGCAGTCAAGCCAATCCCACCAGAATAGAAGCTTCCTGTGGGCAGAGAATTCTGTCTACAGTATCTCAATGCTTGGAACAGTACATAGTATGGGAGAAATACTCAATAACTCTTTGTTAAATTAATGAATAAATTAAAGCAGTGTCTGCCTTCCTTTAGGATGTTAAGTTGGTGAGGTAAATAAAAGGTACAGGTAGGTGATTCACTAATGTATGGTAAAGTCTTAATGCCATGCTAAAATTCCAGATTTGTCCTGTGGACCCTGAAGAGAGAGAGGACCCCTATTCTAAGAGTGTGACATCCAACCTGGTTTTCTGCTTGTGCCAATTACTACAGTTCCCAGAATGCCTTTCCACCAAAGTCCTTCTTCCATAAAAGTAACTGAAATGTATTGGACGTCTGCTAGTTTGAATGAATCACGTATGTTATATAATTATTTTAAAATTTAAAAGTTTAAACTAGGACTTTTTTTTTTACAACAAACAATGAAGTACATACTGTACTCTCTCAAAATTACAAAAAAAGAAATTGAAATAATTTCACAAAATTTTTTCAGAGCACACAAGTAATGAGTGATAGAGATAATATTCAAACCCAGGCAGTCTGTGCTTTAACTAGTGTTATTTTATTACTTTTTCAATGCCATGGAAGAGGATCCTATGGCAAAACGGCACAGCGGGCATCTCTTACCTTCAGAGACTCATCCTTTCACCTGGGAGCAAGTCCATGTCCACTAGATCCCATCTTAGCTACTTCCTCTGGTTCTCTTCCTTGATGGCCTCTCGCTTTAAACTTGATTCTCAGCTCTGACCTGGTCCACATTGTGGCTTGGGTACCATGCTGGTGCTCTTTTCGCCTCTCTTAGTTTGTCAACCAAGAAAACGTTTCTCTTTTCTGGATCGAATTTCTGTCCCTGGCACCTGCTTAGTTGAACAATTTGGCATGAGGTCCTTAGACTTTCCAGGAGCTAATGCCTCAAGTCCCCACTACCTGGTTCCCTTTATAAGTCAACCAGCTTTCCAATGTTATGACTAATTAGCTCATATTATGTCCGATGCCCTCTCCCTTTTTAGGATCTTTCATTCTATCTAATAAAGGACAACTATTGAAAGGTTACCAATCTGTCACTTCATTACCCCGATAATCAGAAGGAGCAATGAGTCAATGAAAAGGTCACTGAGATTGAAATCAAAAGAACTAAATTTGAATCTCTACTTTATTACATCAAATCCCTGAGATGCAGTCATCTCATCAGTGTAAATGATAATAAAAACTGATTTGCTGATATTTTAGGGCTCCAGCAAGATAATGTGCATGAAAGTGTTTGTTAATTAGTATATGCTACAAAATGTCAAATATATTATCATTTGCAGCTTCATCCTGTGCTAAAAACATTTTCTAAACAGTATTTGAACTAAGAGAGAGGATCGATTCAAATCAACATACGTTTCTTGGTCACCTGCTTCTACGCCGCAGTGTATTTGGTGCCAGGCACACAGGTCAGTGGGCACACCAGGAACTCCCAGTTTGTAGTGTGCTCAGCACCACAGATGGTGAATAACCCACATTAAATGTGGAACATACCAAAGTATACCTGAAAATCAGTGAAGACTCATTTTTCATGTGGAAAAGCAAGCTAGGCCTGAATGTCTGCAAATTAAATTATTTTGAACTCTTGTGTAAACCACCTGTAGAGAGGTGTGCTTCCCTGTGTGATGTACTGGACCTAGTTTATAGGGAGCCCTCTAGAGGTCAGTTGTCATTATTGCCTGCATTTTCTGGAAGGAGCTTAGGTCTTGCTAAGTAATACCCAATTTCCAAATGTGGACTGCTGAATCTTGGAGAATTTGACACTCACTGTCAGCTTTTAAAGACAAAAATTCTAATTAAGATTGTGAAAATATTAATTTATGAGATTTGCATTTATATTTTCAGAAACTATATATATTTGCAAAAAAAATCCTGAAACAAAATGTAAAGAAGTACAACTCATGTGACCTTTGGTACTTGTATCCCTAACTTGCAGCTGCGTTCATTCCTTGTTTAAGTAAACCTTCATTCCCCACCACTGCTTAAGAAAGATACTTTTCATGGACTTTGAAGTCCTTGAGAAAATACTATTTCTTAGACATTTATTCTTGTCCTTGATTGGCTCATATATAAATTTTCTTTCATTTTTCAAATAAAAACCTTTAAGTAACTATCTAGAGTTTAGCAAACAATGGGGTATTTTATGAGTCTTTTAAATAGCTCACAAATCCCAGTTCTCCTTATATTTATTTTGCAACAGGTAAAATTTTACACAAGGAAGTGTTCTTTTATTTTTTTGTTTATTAAATTCCCTCTTATTCTTATATATTGGCCATATAACTCATATGGAAGTTGATCCTGTGCCACCTCTTCATGGTCTTATTTTGTGTTCTTAAATATCTTTTTGAATATGTAAATGGATCAAACTTAATTTTACTCTAGCTGAAACAAAAATGTGTGTCATAAATGGTAGAAAGTCAATGAGTATCTGTTGATTGAGTTGACATAATTCTAGTTTCCAACTTCTCTGCCCATGATAAATGCCAGAATAGAGAGAAAGGTTTTAGTGACTCTCATCACCACAGGATGAATTCCCACAGATGACCATAGATTTCCTCTCATCCCGATGGTCTTGAAACTATTAATTATAGCTACATTGGGATAATGGGTGTTTATACTGGAAATGATAAATAAGCTTGATATCTTGCCAATTTGCTTTAATTTTAAATGTCACTTGTCCCAGGAAGAAGACAAGGATATTAAGACACTGGGGCAGAAATGCAAAGCCAAGAGTGGGAACAACACCGTGCTGGAAATGGGATGAGATGGGGTGGAGAGAAAAAAAAAGAAGAGGCTTCCACTGACGCCAGCTGCCCCAAAGGAGTAACCAGGTCAGAGCTGGGTCTTGTCTCATTTTTTCCCTCTGGCATATTTTCTACTGCCTTCCTTCCTTCCTCCATGATTTTCCTTACACCTAGTAGGGAAGGATCTCCATCCCCTGTAAACCTCTGTTTCCATACGGAGGAATTTGGAGCTGACAAAGAGTGTTGATGTCTCTTCTGATTCTCAGTGCTTCCCAGGAGAAGGGGAGTGGTTTGCCGGACCAGTGAACATGCGAGAAGCAACCGAGAAGGTTCTGCTCCGCGCTTTCCTGGGGATGCCTGTGGTTGCACGTGTGGCAATGGCCAGACTGAGGAGTCTGTGGAATTCCGAGGTGAAGTTTAGGCAAGTCTATTTGGCGGTTGGCTGTGAGCCTAAAGTCACAGTTCGCCCCAGACTTTCTCCTGTGTCTTATTCTCAGTGGTTCTAAACTCAGGATGGGAGTGGGGAGCATTATTTATGGCCACTGAGAACCCAACAACTCCCTTCCTTGTCCTTTTGAATTGAGGTAGATTTCAAAATTATATACCAAAAAAAAAAAAAAGACAAAATACCAGTAAGTAGAGAAACAGAGGGGAAGAATAAAGTAGTATGAAAAAATAGAATAAAGCTAGCTGTTTACCTGTTTATTCATTCAACACATTACTGAGGCTCCATGGTGCCAGGCTCTGTTCTAGAGGGGAGGTGGAATGATGAACAAGACCAGCAGGGCTCCTGCTTTATGAACTTTTTAGAGCACACAACCTTCACACCACGTAGTCCTACATTTTTTTCTCAAAGGTAGGAGGCAAATTGTGCACGGATCTTAGTAACGAAGAAAAGAGGAAAACACCCCTAACTACATGATGGACAGGAATGCTTGCCTACCCAAAAGATTTCTCTCACCCCAGGTTGCTGGAAGATACTACTGTTCACCACCTGGTTACCAATGAAACAGACATTCTCTTTGTCAGGATACCTAACCTTGGGCTCCAATGATTCATCCATATTTGTCTCTGTTTAATGCAGGGAATCCCTTGAAAGTGGATAAAACTCAAGACTTGTCAACAGCCATGATTCTGGATCAGCAACAAAGAGACAAAGTCAGTGGGAGACATGAGTTCTGCCTTATTCCAGCTTAGCACAGTCCTGTGTCCGTGGCTCAACAGTTGAACAACTTTGTCAAGCATGACTTCATTCTTCCAATAAGACACTGAGTTTTAAAATAGTTGAACTGCAGTCCTAGAGAGGTAGGACATAATTATTTGTTTGCAAACTGTACTCTTGAGTTTCATATGACATTTTCTACATATCTACCTGTCTCAGGCACCTCCTCCATTAAAAAAAATATTTTATTTGTACTTAAGTCTCTAACAATTTTGACACAATGAGCAGTCAAAACCTAAAGTAAATACTAAATCTACCTTCTGACTTATTTCCAGTATCCATTAGAATGTATCTCTAGCTTCTCTTTTCTATCTTTTCTACTCCTATCTTGTCTTAATTTTATAAATGATTTCCACTTATATATGTATTCCTCAAGCATCCATCCTGGACCCTTTCAAAAAGGCACCAACTGATGCAAAGACAGTTATTTAACTTCTCAGAACACATCAGAGGCTTAGCATTCCATCTCCTCGTGTGTGATTTCTGACTGTCATTAATGTTGATCCTGAATAATTACTAGTTGCCCTTACCAATCCTCAGCCTTTGGAGTAATAAATATTTCTTGCTCATGTAACTTAAACCTCACTGAGGGCCAGAGAGGAAATATGATCAATGGCTTCCACAGCTTGGCAGAGGAAGAAGAAAGATGCTTATATTAGATAAGCTACACAATAGATGCCAACAAAAGTTACAGCTCACAAAATAGATGCCATTGTAGTTCAAACAACATGCCTGATAAGAGAATACAGCAGTCTGTGAAATCTAGGTTGGTCTCTCACTACAGATGCCGCATTTTCATGGCAACACAGTGAATACTTTTCAGTTACTATCTAAGATTCTGATGATGGCCTATGAATGATTTCTGTTTTGAACTTTCTAGGATTATTAGGAAACCAAGTAGATTTTGTCATGTCTGTGATTAAAGAAACTGAAACTAAACTAGATAGGAAATAGAGATCTTCCTCAGATGAAAAGCAAACAACAACAAAAAAAGCTGATTTTTTTTTTAGAGTTCAGAAGGAAGTATGAAGTCTAGAACATGGCTGTGCTGCAGTATCTAGGTAGCCCACAGGTCTCAATAGGTGGCAAAATGAGAAAGTTGAGATAGAAGCAGGCAGTAGCATCAGTTGCTCAGTAGTGATGGTCATAAGTCTTGGCAGTTCAACAAAACCATACGGTCTTACCACAAATGCACATTACTTTCCCTCCCCAGTGGTAGCTCTTTTGACCAAAATTCATCATGGAATTTTAATCAATATTCAATGGAAAATACTAGACATTAACCATGACCATTGCATCAGTAATACAAAAAAAAAGTCTAAATAAGCCTAACCAAGTGTATTCTAAAAGACAGTGCTTCCTTTATAAGCCTTATGATTGCCTTTGACCAATTTTGCCCATGTCAAACAAGACAAAACTGTCATTGTATATGACATATTCCTTGAGACACTATCTCCAGGCTAATTCCAAGCCTGTATCACCGAAGGTGGCCCCAAATCCCCATTTCAGTCATTTCACGAAGGCGAATACATTCTCAGAAAACACAAATGACCCAACATTCCAGAATCTGTTCACATAATTGCAAACTGTCAGGCATCTGTAGATTTTTTATAGTCATCTCCCAAATTCTGTACGATTCCATCTTCTTGGCAGCCATATTTTGCTTTTGGTACAATCAGATTTTTTGGAACCTGAACCTCAAAAATGAGTCAGATGCTAAATGGCTGGGACATCCTGAGAGCTGGAGCTTAAAGGCAGACAAAAAAACATAAGACATGATTCATGTCCATCAAACCTATGAATTGTTCTGAAATTAGGTTTCCATTCTCACTGAATAGCTCTACAGTTCTTTGACAGCTGTGATTCCATTGACTTCAGGGTAGTTTAGCAATGGGAATTAGGTGCGGTCTCAAGTCTCCGTCTGCTTAACCCACATGTCCAGTGTACTCTAGAGTGCCTGTACTTCCTCAAATCAGCAGAGTTGAAATACGTATTTTCCTCTTACTGCATAAAGTTGGTCAATCCATACCTCTGCCATAGCAATGTAAAAACGCAATCAAGGAAGGGCTTTGAGAGTTGGGTCATTCGAAGTCATGTGATTCCCTCATCTCTTTAATCTGAAAAAGCAGATCAATAAACCTTATCCAACTTTTTCCCCGATTTAGTCATCCATCTGCAATAAATAAAACTGTTTCAACTTCTTTCCAAATACACAGGTCCAAGCATGCAGAAAATTCAGTCTTAATCTCTTCCTCTGTTAAAACTTGCAATGAACCAGACTTACAAAATTCAGACCTTTAACTCTTCTGATGTTTGGGGTAATATAAATGAAGCTCACCAGTGTGCATCTGTGATTCACATTTAATTCATAGATCATCTTTTCTTCCACGGTAAGTTCCCCTGTAATAATTGGGCTCAGCCTGTTATAGTTCAGACCAAAAAGCTCTGGTTCCTTACAGATAGGTAAGTTCACATATTCTAGTCAGTAGGTACTATGTTTCCTTAGAATCCTCAAGGTGAATGCATTTGGCCTCACATTGACCATGCCTGCCAGGTGTCAGAAGGTGAGTAGGGAAGAACTAGCTATTGGAACTGGGATCCCTGCAAATGCCTTTGGCCCACAGTATATGATATGAGACACTGAGACCTGCCCCTTTACGAGCTGTTTCTTTATGAGAGAGACCCTCAGGGGAGCCAAGCCAGTGGCCATTGAAATAGCTTCTCCAGGGGTTTGCTCCTGGGTAGCCTCTTCTCTTCAACACTCATCAGCCTGGATTTTTAATCTTTTGAGTTCGGATACCTGCTATCTATTGCCTGTGTTCATATTTGGTAACTCACTTACCACCTGATTCTTCAGCCTGCTTTCCACACTTGTTTTTGGTCACTGTATGTATATTGTGCTTTGGTGAATTGCTTGAAATTCCCTGGTGCCTGAAACTAGACTGCAGCTCATTTAGAACTTTGCCGTTTCTAGGTGCTTGTGGTTGCTCCAGTGGCCCACCCTTTGACCCAGGAGGAACAATGATAGTCACCATAGCATCGCAGCAAAGAACATAAGCTGGAGAGAAGTCAAACATAGGTGAAGTCTGGGCTCTGTCCACTTGCCTGCTAAGGAAAATTGGGTTTGTTTGTCTGCTTACTGGTTAGCTTTTATTTAACTACGTCTGAAGGGTTACATTGAAACAAAGTCTCTGAAGTTAGCTTCATTTTTTTCCATCTCATGTTAAGCTCAGATATATCACCTTGTACTACCTAAAATATATATACTAAACAGAATGAACAGTCTCTGGAGTCAGGAAGGCCTTGCCCAAACCTGCCTGGCCCCTTCCCCTACTCTGAAGCCATGAACTAGTTCTTAAAGCTCCCTTGTGCCAGTTTTCTCACTTAGAAAATGGGGATAAAAAGTTATATCCAATTCAAAAAGTGGTATGAGTATTAAATGTGAAACCATGTATGGAGCATCTAGCAGGAATCATCATGACCATAGTAACCTATCGCATTCTTTGTGGTGTTACTGCTTAGCAAGCTCTATTCTATAACACTTTACAGAGATGTGCTCATTTAATCCTCACAGGTGTATGTTTACTTCACTGAAGGGATGAAGAACTATGTTCAGGAGGTTAATATAGGTTTCCCAAGATCACAAAGCCACTAAGTGAAGGGGCTGGTCTTTAAGACCAGATGTCTTTGGTTTCATAAGTTATACTCTAAAAAAAGTAGGGCTTAAGAGCAGAAAAGTTAGGCATCTGGGAGATCTTTCTATTAGGTGGTCACCTTAATAGTGGCAAACCGCTGGTGAGACCTTGTGTTTAGAAGCCAATTTTCAGATCAGGGTGCTGTATAGGATACTAGGAGAGGAGTTTAAAAACTAAGGGTAAGATATCTAAATTCTTAAAAGTAATCTTTGACATTCCAGGAGTCTTGAGGCTATGTGCAATTTCATGGAATTATATAATAGTTACCGAGTGTGTGTGAACTCAGTTCCAGATAGTATAAGTCACCAAGGATACAAATAGGAATAACTGTGACCCCCACCCTCATTTTCACGGGCCCCATTTCCTGAACCATATCCTTTATCTTGGTCTTTCAGTGAAGCCCATCAGTATTAGTAAGAAGTTTCCCAAGTGTTAGAATAGGAAGAAATTGACTTGGATTTAGGCCTGGTATCAAATCATGCCAATAAAACCTGGTATTGAGAATCCTATGCCTCAGTTTTTGTCAGTTACAGAACCTAGAAAAGCAGCGAGCATTACATCCACTAACTCTGCTGTTCTGACCTGAACTGGTCCTCTGAGGAAAGCTGGGTTGAAGCCCTAACCCTCAGGAACTGAAAAGGTAACCTTATTTGAAAATGGGGTTTTAATGAGGTCATTAGAATGAGCCTTGATCAAATATGCCTGGTGAACTTACACAGTGAAGGAGATCTGACACAGACAGGCAGGGAGAACCCCATGTGAATGCACAGAGACACGCAGAAGGCGGCGACCATGTGTGCATGGAGGCAGTCACTGCAGTGACACAGCTATGAGCCGAGTCATGCCAGGGACTTCCCACAGCCACCAGAAGCTAAGAGAGAAGCAGGGAGCAGATTATCCTGGAGCCTCCAGAGGGAACCAACCCTGCAGACACCTTGATTTTGGACTTCCAGCTTCCAGAACTGTGAGACTTCAAGTTTCTGTGGTTTTCAGCCACCAGGTTTATGGTATTGTCAGAGCAGCCCGAGGACACCAGCATATCTGCCAAGTGACAAACGTGGGAAATGATTATCTAGGGAGGCTATCATTCCAAAAGCAGGCAGAGACATGATTTTTGTATCAAATAAAGGAAGCTAAGTGACAGTACACTGAAACCTAGGATCCAGCGGAGATGAGCAGACATGTCATTACCACTCTCCCTAACCCATGCTTCCCTGGAGGCTTGTAACACTCACACCCACCAGTCCACCAGTCCCACTTTTCTAATATGCACAGATGTCTTCACTCACCTACTTTTTCCCTTAGAATTTTCTTTTTACCTTTTCAAACTGCTATTCAGTCCACCTGTACCCTCAACCAAAGTTCATCTACTTGACACCATCTCTTGTCATTTTAACATGAGCACAGATGGGCTACTATTATAGCCAAAAATTCATGTTATCCTTTCTATTTGTCCCTCCAAATGGCATGTCCTTGGTTCCACCAGCTTTCATATTTCACTCACTCCTAGAAATGCCTGTTTTAACACGTTTCTAGATACAAAGGAACTGGTACCTTTGTTTGACATCTAAGATATTTTAATCAATCCCTGGACATTTCTCTCCTTGCTAAGAAGCTAAGAAAAAGGGGAAATGGAAACTACTTTTTCATATTAGATAAAGATGAGCTTTGACGGACCCAAGATTCCTATTTTAATGACAATAACAATAGCAGGACTCAGGCAACATGGTTTTGAATCCTTGCTCTGCCACTAACAAGCTCAGCACCCTTGGGCTAATTACATAACTACCACGTGCCCCAACCACCTGACTGTACAATGAGATAAAAGTGCTATTTGAGCTAAAGAACTGTTGTGAAGGCAAATGAATTAGTAATGCATATATACTTCATGCCTGATACTTACTAAAGACCCAGTGAACATTAGCTCTTCTTATTTGGTAAATATTTTGCTTTTACCATAATGCATTCACAGAATTGTGTCTACCCCTTGTTTAATGGAGGTCTTTGCATAAAGACTTATTTTCTATTCAATCTCTTAATAAGAAATTGAAGTGGTGAAATTGAAGTATAAATCAATGAAAAATAAAATAAAGTCAATGCCAGTAAATCTTGGTGGAGTGCTTTATAAAAAAAACGAAAAACCTTGGCTTGCTGCAGTTGATTTTACACCTGCATTTTCTGAAGCATATTTCATTTTTTAAAGTATTCAATTACACCGAATAGGTGTACGAGTATAGGCTGATAGCTATGTCATAACTAGAAATAGAAGTAAATCCACATTTAGGAAAACTTCCAAAGTGACTGAAAGCATTTCCTTTTTGTCTGAGGTTCTGCATGTTAGTAAGAAAAGGAAGGAAAACATTGAGGCTGTTCTGGTGGCCAGCTGTATTCATGGCATGAAATACAGGATATGAGGGTGCAGGGAAAATAGTCCACTGTGCCAGGGTGTAGCTGGCTGTGTTCGCTGTACAAACTCCACACATGTTATGGATAGAAATTTATCAAGTGAGTAGTTGGCCCCCTTGATGGATGAATGGTTGGATGTATATACACATTCATAATTCTGGTTCCTTCAGATATTCTCAAAGGCAATTACCAGGTACCTGGCACCTAGTAGGCACTCAGTAAAACAGCTTGACTAACTAACTGAATCTTATAGTTCCCTTTTTCCTTCCAGATACATAGTAAATTCTGTACCAAATAGAAGAAGTTGGCTGCCTGTTGGCCCTCCCCTGGCACATATCTCAGAGTCTTCTGCAAAGACAGAGTGACATGTGCCAGTGCCAATGTGGAGAGGTCCTGCTCATCTAGGTCTACTCCCAAGAAGAGATGAAAATGCAGGAGGTGGAAGGACCGAAAGAGAGGGAACTCTCCTTTCTACCCCAAAAGGCATTTTAATGGAGTAAGGCAAGTATGGGATTTAAAAGGAGGAGACATGAGTATAATGGCCATGCCTGTTGCCTACTTGCTCTTTGAGATTAGGCAAATTTCCTTAGCTACCCTGAATTTCATGTTTTCTCACTTGTAAACTGGAAACTATACCTTCTCAGAGGTTTAGCATGAGTATTCAATCAAAAAATGCTGTGTGTTAAACTTTTAAGTGCGCCCCCCTCCAGATTTAGTCAACATCACATTGGATGCAATAGGGAAGGTCAACTTTGTACATTGCAAAAGTATAAAAAATATTTTATAAAAAATAAAAAGAGAGACCTTCCCCAGACAACTGAGGTCTAGAGTTGTGACCTTCCAGGACAATATCGTTCTGCTGATACATCATTCAATCTTTTGTTCTTGAAGGAGTTTGTATAAAGTAAGATTAAATAGCAAATCTTGGGACCAAAGGAATAATGAAGGTATATTTCAACATACCTAACATCTTGCAAAATCATTCCTACGAATTCCAAGGCCTATTTTACTAAGTAATGGGGGAGGTGCTTTTTTTTCCTGTAAAAAAAACCCATCAGCCACAATCTAGACAGTTCCTGGAATCTCAGTTGCTGTGCAGAACATGAATACATTATAAAACATCAGTTTGCCTCCCCTCAGTGCAGCTTTATTGCATATTTATGCCTGTGGCTCCAGTGTGCTTCTGAGACAGGAGATATGCTTGTTTACTGTTTGGACTGGTTCCACTGCCAGGTTCACCTGTGCTGAGCTTAATCTGACAGCCCCCTTCTGAGCCCAGGAAAGCATTTTCTTTTTTGAGCCTGAAGGAGTCTGGGAAGTCTGCATAAATCCGAAGACTCCGCATCAAGCACTGGCAGGAAGAACATGCTGAGCTCTGAGGTCTTTCTGGAGCTTGCAGGATCAAAAACATCATGGCAATATTACAGGCACACAGCATCAGGAAAGACCGCAGCCAAATCACACATGCTAATCAGAACGCCTGAAGGCTGGCAGAATCCAGGCGGTGGTTTCTCTCCCACCCATCTCCACTCGACTTTTCTTGGGAACCAACAGGGAGATGTTGGATCTGACTATTAATGAATCAGGACACACTTTATTGGTCCTAAAGCACATTTGTCATGGCAATTTACATGAGTTAGCACCATGTTTCCAAAGCTTGCTACAGAATCTAGCAAGCATTCATTTTAATGAGCTAAAAAACCCAGAACAACTTGTACTTTTTTATGGTATTTATTACATATTGTCATAAACACTATTAAATTAAGTTATGGGACCATTTGCAAACTGAAAAAAAAAATGCAGTGTTCACCATTAGAGTGAGAGAGGATCTTAAGAGACGCCCACTCCACCAGTTCACTCTGCAGGGTGTAGAAGAAATTCTGCTGCTATTCTTTGCCTCATCCTAGCTAAAAGGAAGCCCACAGGTCTGCATATGTATGGACACAGTACTGGAAGTCTGCGATGGGAAGGTGGGCCTTTGAGCTCCTACGAGGTAGAGCCCAAGAGGAAAACCAACTTTGATAAAGTGGTCACCAAATTATCGATTCTTCGGAGTTAGGAAGGAAAATCTCCGTGATGGCAGAATTGGAGATAATTCACCAGAACAAAAGAATTCAGCATGAAAAGTGAGTAGAACACACACTGGAGAGCCTTCATGAGTAGGTGAAACACAGGACCAGTCACAGTTTTTGTTAGATTGAATCCTTCCTATATAACAAGAAGCCCTGCCACGTTGGACTTCAGCTTTTCATAATAATTATTAATAATACCCTGGTTCTCAATGTACATGCTTCGTTGGAGATGGAATATCCTGGTTTTGTAGGCCCTTCTCTGATTTGATGAAACCTAACGTTCTCGGGCATTCCAGAGTGCTGCTATGTGCCCTCCTCCACATTTTCACTGATCCCCAATACTCTGAGCTGTTTCCTGGTGCTGCCGCCTTTATAGATTAGTGTGCATGGTGCTTTAAGAACACAGTCTCCTGGTTCAAATCATAGATCTGCACCTACCAGCTATCTTCCCTTGGGAGACTTAATTAACCTCTGTGTTGTATACATTTATAAAATGGGAACAATGATAATAACTATCTTTAGAGTTAGTGTGAGGATTGAGTTAAAATGTGCCAGGTCCTTTAAACAGAGCCTGGTACTCCATGGATTCAATTTAGGGGTCTCTAATATTAATTTTCATTTATGTACCTCCTCTTGTGTCCAGGGCTGGCCATGAGGGGGAAGGCAAGAATAACAGGCTGAGAGTTAAACATGAAAAAGTTAATGTAGTTTTCAGCTGAACATTATTGATTTTTACATGTGACATTTTGAAATAAAGGACAATAAGACACACTGGTATAAGTAAGTTGAATCCTTTCATAGGTGTGTTAAATTAGAGACTCAGATCATGTGAACAGTACTGTCATCATTAATGTGATTTTTCAAAATGGTGATCAGATCGATGACTCAGAGTAAAATCCTGAAAAAAGAAAAGTACAATTGCTTATTGATTTGCACATTCACTGCATTGTTGCAAATCCAAGATATAATAAAAGTACACAAAAAGTCCTTTGGGATTTTATGAAATACAGACATATGTTCTGGGTCCACTCAATTATAATCAGGTTTACATTTACACGGGAGTCAGCATAAACGTTCAAAATCACACCGAGGCTAGAACAATTCCCTCCCTGTGAGAGGCACCACCCTACGCCTTGCAGAGTCGCTAGCCTCCCTGGGTCCTGCCATCTACATACCAGTAGCTCTCTTCCTCCATTCTTCATGATAAAAATATTCCTACAGAATTTCAAAATGCCTCGGAGGATAAACCACTGACCTACAGAGTGGTCCGAACTGAGAAGAAGTTGATTGGTGGAGTGCAAGTCACAAACATTTGCTCAGGGGGTTCATACAGAGTAGCGAGGGACCAGGGACAAAATCCAGTGGAACACAAATACTTAATGAACAGGAATGGGTGAGAAAGAGTCCCCAAAGACCGGGAACATCAGAAGGAGGACTAGGACCAAGGTCAAAGGAGAAAGGGAAAGAAAAGAGAAAATATAGTTTAACGCACTTAAAGGTATGGGCAGGGATTCCAAGATGGGGATAAGGTCTATACATGCTCATTTTCCCGCTGTAGAACTCATTCAAGAAAAAGAAGAGAACAGTCAACAGTGCTGAGTGGGAGAAGTCAGTTACTCAAAATCAAGCGCTGATGTAAATCTGCCAAATCTGAAACTTAAGAGGTCATTTCTGAACTACCCCAAAGCTTTCAGTGCTGCCTTTTTGGGTAGAGGAGATACTGCAGTCAACGTAAAATGAGCGTCAAGAACTGTTATCAACACTTTCTGAGAGCCTAAATAAGAGGGGAGGAGGATGGGGGTGTAGCAACTGACACGGCTCATTGGATGAAGCGCCTGAGCTTTAACTCACATTTCTTCACAGTATCTTCCAGAAGTACTTTGCCTTTCCATGCTTATAAAATGCACAAGCAATGTCTGGCTTCAAGCAAACCTTGCAGATGCATTTTTGTTCATTTGTTTTTCAAAGCAATGTTGTTTCAAGTTTAAACAGGAGAAACTTTTTCTTGAATGAGTTCTACAACGGGACAGTGAGCATGTATGGAGCTTGTCCCCATCTTGGAATCCCTGCTGATGCCTTTAAGTGTGTTAAACCACAGATCATGTAAACAATATAGCATGTTCCTTTCTATTTTCCCACCATTTACCAATCTGGTACATTTTCTGTTTCCTTCCAGGTGAAAGAGGTCAATCTTGCTGTGTCTGAAACCACCAACTGTGGTTTCACTCCCAATAATTGTGCATCCCGTCAGAAATGTCAATAGTTTCTGCGCAGTGGAGAATCTGGTTGCCAAAATTTGTCTTCAGTCTTGCAGTTGAAGTGACAAAGGGCATGTTTGGGATTTTGTTTTAAGAGACTTGAATACATCTGTATTCTAAAAAGGGCAAGGTAAAGAAGAAGGAGCTGATAGAATGGGAGTTAAAGTGGTAACTGATGGAGTAAGAACTTCAATAAAGTTCTAAGGGAAAGGATCCAAACACCCATCTTAGACAGAGGGAGCGACTCTGTCTTATTTACTAGGAAGAAAGCAGTACAGTCACAGCTAAGGTGAGCGGGACATAGAGAGTAAAAGGGGACTTTCAGAATCTCATATACAGGCCTGTATGTCTAGGATGCTTTGACATATGTCCCAAGTACATTTGAGTTAAACAATAAAAATACGTATTATCTCATTTAAGAAGTTAAAAATAGCCAGATTTAGATCATAATAATGTGAAGCAATGAAAAGAATTATCTGAAAATGACCCTAAAATCTCACAGAGTTGCTAGAAAACAGACCAGCAACGATGAGGGACTGGGAGAGCGGCTGCTACGTTCTCCAAGTGGGAGAAGCAGTGTCCATGCGAAGCATCCTGAGGGGTTGTGGATGCTGGTGACTCAGGGACTGCAGACCATCTATTGAAAACCACTGGTTTACAGAAATGGCTCCTTTCCCCTAGCACTCCCAGACTGTTTCTGTAAACCAGTGTTTTTCAGTAAATGATCCACAGTCTGTGGACCAACAGCCACAGCATTACAGGAAACTTGTGAAACGTGTAACTTTTCAGACCGCATTTCAGACCACTGAGTCAGAAACTCTGCAGGCCAGTCATCTGTGCTCTAACAAGCACTGCAGGTCCAGGATGATGTTGGAGAATCACTGTTGTGAACTGCCGATACCCAAATCCAGATGCAGGGCCAGATCGCTGAGGATTTCAAAGGCAATCCACTCTTCGTATGGACAAGCAGGAAAATAGCTCTGGGTGATAGCCGTACCACGTGACTAGTAGCCACTCTCTTGCAGCCATTACCAATTCATCCTCAGGTTTAATTAGGGGAAGTGAATATTGCTAGTTTTTAGCAACTGTAGCACAAATTTGATCAATCTCAAGGGTATTCACAGAACCATTGAGGAGACGTTCTAAAGGTCATGCTGATTCAGTTTTGCCTGATAATTTACTTCAACGCTCTAAAGCTCAGACATTCTTCTAGTAGGAGAACACAGGGCAGACCTAGGCTGGCATCTGGCTCTGCCCTTGACTAGCTGTGTGACCTGGGGTATCCTAACCACTCTGAGTGTCACTTTCCTCAAAAAGCTCTTAAAGTTATTGTGAGAGAACCAGGGTCCTGTATGCTTACAGTGCTTGAGGTGCCCTGGTAATAAGTGATACCCAAGAAGCTCATCACTGTGTGGTTTTTGTTGAGATTCTTGTGGTTTGGGGTGCCTGCTGTAGTGTGATCCCAAAGGCACCTGGAGCAATGACAATAGATGAAGGAGGTGTATAGAGAATTGATAAGAAACAAGCCTGGGAGAGAAGGGACACAAGAACGGCTTCCAGTAACATGATGCCTATAATAAATCTTGACAGATAAGTAAGACAAAGAAGAAGGGTGAGGCAGGGGGACTCAGAGTAGAGGGCCCAGCAGGCGCAGAGGCCTGAAGGCTGAAAACAGCTCTGCCTTTTGGGGAATGCTCAGGGAGTGCAGCTTGGCTGAGTAGGATTCATGCCAAAATGGGATGAAACTGCAAAGTAATCCGGAGAGCCTGTCAGGCAGACCCGACTTGGCCTAACTGAGGAACTGGACAAAACTGAGGAAAACAGAACGAGACCTGCTTTCAAAACCCTATTAAAAGGTTTTTTAATAGGAATTGTATTGGAATGGAAAAGAACTGGGAATTAAAGCTCTGTCTGTAGCATGTTACCGTAAGTCAGGAGAGCACAGGTGCACGCGAGAGGACAGTGACATATCCCTTCTAGAGATTGTCATGGAAAAGATGCTTTCTGGTAGACAATGGAAACTCATGATCAAGACTCTCCATATTAAGACAAAGGGATACAGACAGTGGATCCCTTGAGCACATCTTCTGGAATAAGCAGTGTGCCAAGAGCTTAATTTAAGACCTCATGGCCTCCCAGAGAGAATAAGCCCCTTGTACTGGGCAGTGTTGGAGCCAAGCGAGGCAGGTCCTAAATGCTGTAGGCAGGCTAGAGACCCAAGTAAAGCAGGTCTTGCAAAAAAAAACAAAACACTCCAGACCCAACACTTGGAGCTCTGGTATTACTTTATAAGGAAAGCAACGTTCAGAGAGGTAAAGGTTTGCCTTGAAGGATGGGACCCTGGGCAAGTCATTTCTCCTTTCTGGCCTTAGTTTCTTTCTCTGTATAAATGATGAGATTGGAGTGAAGCTAAAAGGAAATGAACCAAGGCCATGCTCCTCCGGCCAGAGCTTATGCCTGCCTCCTGGCACACAGAAAGTTAAAGGAAGATCAAACAAGGTGTGTCTTCTTAGAAAAGGCATTTTTTTCTGATAAAAAGTAACTCAAAACATTACTCTACTGTTAAAGTAAACAAAGATGATTTAGCATAAAATGCAAATAAACATACATTTTAAAGATAAAACATAAGGATTTAAAGACATATCTGCCTTGTAGGCAGATGACTACAAGGCCCCACAGTGGTAGCCCCACCCCGTGAGTGTAAGCTAGGCCTAGGGACTTTCCACTAAGGAATAGAACACAGCACGAGCAATGGGATGCAATTTCTAAGATTAGATTAGAAGAGTCTGTGACTTTCTTTCTCTTTCTCTCTCTCTCTTCACATAGTCACTTCAATAAAGCCTAGTCCCATGCTGTCAGCTGCCCTACTGAGACATCCACACGGCAAGAAGCAGCCAGAAATGGCAAGAAACAGCCCCAAAGGGATTGAAGCCCATAGTCATCCCATCCATGTGTAACAGAACCCTGGTAGTAACTGTATGAGTGACCATGGCAGCATCCCCTTCCACATTCAAGTCTCAAGATTACTGAAACCCTGGCTGACCTATAAACTGTGAGAGACCAAATAACCCCAATTAAAAAGTGCCTGGATTCTAGCCCCATAGAAACTATGAGAAAATAAAGGTTTGCTACTGGCATATTTTGTAAGGCAGCAATGGGTAATGAATACACAAGGAACCACTTTGAGCTGTAGCCAGAGATACCCACTGGCATGGTCTGTCCCCTGCCTCTGCCATTAGCAGCACTTGGTGGAAATGTCTACAAAACCTCCTTAAGAAAAGCAGCCTTTGATGGAGTGGGGATGATGAGTAGAGGGGTGTTCCATTGCAGGAGTAAACACTCAGATTTCAAGATTCTACAATGCAAATTTCTCTGGATCAAAGAAATGTAAAGGAAGCTAAGCTATTTGCCCAAGATTTCCTGGCTGGTTAATGATGAGCTGGAACCAAATCCAGGTGCAATGTCAGGTAGTATTATACCAAATGACTCTAAGCTCTAATATACGTTAATATATATGAATATATACGGTTACACTGATTACTATTTACATGACATATACATGTAATTAGAGTCCTATCCTTATTGAGTCCACAAATTATTTTCTAGACATTTGCTTGTTTGCTTGCTAGTCTGCGGCATCTGAGTGCAAGGTTGTTTCCTTTTTTCTTTTCTTTTTTTTTCTGTTTGTATTCAGTGACTCCTAAAGGACGCTATCAAGAATCTTTGGACAGTGATCACAGAATGTTGAATTGAAAACATTTCCCAAAGCCCCAGGACATATTTCAACACTCACCTCCAGATACCATTGTTGCATGGCTGCCCAAGATAAGGCCGGCCCTATTTTATAATTCGACTTCACTTCAGGGCAGAGGGAGTGAGGCAGAGCGTCACAAACCCAGCAAGCAGAATGTGTTATAAAAGCCCTTGTTCTTGTACCCTAAGGACAAGCTGTAGAGAAATGATATGGTCAATGTGAGTAGACAGTCCCTACTTTCAGGGAACAGTGAGTTCATGGGAAAGCCAGTGCAACCCTCACAGCGACTTTAATCGCCACGGACACCCAGGGAGCGGGGCTGGAACTTCTGCTGATTTTGCCGCTGTCTGGCTGCTGCTCCGTTCTTGTGCCGCTGCTCTTTTATTGTCCCTCCGCATTTGGCACGATGTCCATCAACCAATCTGGGAATAACTCAGTCATGGGCATCCCAATGCTCTTTACTTGTGTGTTGTATTTGTCAGGATGACTTGAACTATGCTGCAGTAACAAACAATCCCCCAAACCCAATAGGTTAAAACCACAAAAGTTTATTTCTTGTTTGCTCTAAATGCCTGCCACTGGTTAGCTGGAGACTGCTCTAGGGTGTTCTCACTGCACAGCCCAGGCTGACCGAGCAGCCCTCTCTTGACTGCTGCAGGTCATGATAGCAGGTAAAAGGTGACATAGCCGTTGTGAACTGGTTCTGAAGTGTTTTCCCAAAGGCGAAACCCTGCACTTCATTGGCCAAGGCCAGCCGCACAGCCGTGCCCACCAGAAGTGGGGGTGGGAGGAGAAGTGCGATCCCAGCATATGCCCACAAGAACTACAATACTTTTTGAGGAGTCCGAATGTCCACTGGGCACAAACCCTCAAATTAAGGTTATATTAGAGGCTAACAAGCAGAAAGTATATGAATATACACATCAACATTAAACCTGCAGATTTTATAACATGGCTGAGTGGCTTACAAAGTCCTGTTCTTTCTGGTCAAACGAGGTTCTCCTGGCTTCAATCATACTAAGTGACTCAAATGCAGGCAAAGTAGCAAAGCTTTGCTTCTTGCTACTTTGGATAAGTTCTTCTTTGCTCACAGCCCACATTCTCAGTCTTATCTCCCAACTCCATCAGGAATTCTGTTTCATCAAAGTCCCCCTGTCTTTTATATCTCTAGACACATCCTGTACCTGGCATCCCCCATCCCAGCCATCATGCTCTTTCTTTCCATCTTTTCACAGCCACGAATCTTAAGAGTCGTCAGTGTCAGTGCCCCCTAACCTCTAACTCTCTAACCTCACATTCATTGTATTTACAGGTTCTGCCCGTATTCAAACAGGAGGACACTAAGCAAGGGTGAACATCGCTGGGGTCATCTTAGAATTCCACCTGCCACAGCCAACAAAGGGCCAGAGATGAAGAGAGGTCAGCTGTAGGCGTGAGCCGTGTCTCACTTGCTTAAAATCTCTAATCCATCAGATAATGCCTGTCAGATGAAAAAAAATGACCAAGTCACTGAGACCTCTGGATCATCTTCTACACCGTTACCTCTACCCCTTCCAGGTACTGACCTCATGGGGGTCTCGTTATCTGAAAACCCTGGCATCCCAACAGGAATGCTTCTCCTTCTCTTGCCCTCAGTGGAGTCTAATGCATGGGCACAAAAGCTCTGGAACTGGAGGGCCCAGGTTCAAATCCTCCCCCTTGCTTAATTTGCTGCTTTGTCATGCTACCCAAGTCATTCAACCTCACTCAGGCTAAGACCCTTTCTGTAAAGATAATAGAAATAACTCCTTCACAGGGTTTCACAAGGATTAGCTAAGATGCCGTAAAGCACACAACCAGGTGCACCCTGAGTGCTGCCCACATGCTAGTTGTTATTAACATTCCCACCTACTCTTTTATTTCATCAGCTTCTTCTCTCGCCTCTTTTCTCCCTCTAGTTTTGTCCTTTCATAGCAGCAGCCAGAAGCCTGTTACATTTGCCCAAGTACTAACATGAACAAAGCAAAAAACACCCTTAGCTAACATACTCTCCCAAGAGGAGATATGATTAATTAGTGTTCTCTCCCTGCCACCTCCTACCTGGATCCACACCTAGACCACAGGGCAGAAAGTTGAGGGTTTAAAACAAGGGATCTGAGTATCCTTTTTCTCCCTGTGTCTGAATACAGTGATGTGGGCAGAAAAGTCCTCAAGGAGGCTAAAGGTCTAGAAAAGAAAAACACAGATGGTTTATTAGATATGGTTTTTCCATTAACCATCTGTCTGACCTTGGGCACATTGCACTCCCCACTGCAAACCTGTGTGCCGTCCCCCACAAAAAGGGGAGCTTGGCCCACAAGATCTGACTTCCCACACTGACATTCTGACATTTCTGATCTGAGAAGAGCTTCACAATTAGCCGGAGCCTCCTGTGCAGGAATCAGGGACACGTGCTGATGACTGAAGCAGGTGCAGCCCATTCACACAAGCAGCTATGTGTTGTCAGCAGAGGAAAATAGTGCCTCCCCGAGATGAGGGTAAAAGTCAAGGGGCAGAAGGGCCTCAGGCAGTGGGACCTCATGTCAGTACTCTCTTCTTCTGAATGTTACACTGGGTTTCACAAAGGGCTTCCAGGTTCATTGTCAGTGTGGAATTCACAAACAATGCCGTTGTAACTGGAATGGTTATTATCTACATTTGTGAGAGAGACTCAGGTGCAGGTTTTGTCCAAGATGACAGAACAAGGAAAAAAAAATCAGATAGAGCATGGTAAACAAGTTAAGATTTCACGTCCACAGTCCGGGGTTTATGCCTATTGTCCCCTTGTTAGTTGACCTTGAAACTCAGCCATTAACAAATTCTCTGCTCTGAAACCTTATGCTTTCCTAACATGTAAAAGAGGAATAGTCATAATGATGAAGACCCAAACATCAGGGCCTGGCTTGCACGGCCCACATCGGATGTGTATATGATTTCACTTCACAGAATGAACCATCTGTGTTTCACTGGTTGTGTAGAGGTGTTCCGGCACCTGGACCCACATTCCACCCCACCTTCCATGCATGACGCTGCAGAGGTGGGCAAAACAACCCACATAGTCTGCCTGGCAGAGTCATACTCCAGAGGCTGCTCCCTCACCCCTCCCTTTCTGCATGTCACACCACCTGTTTAGCAAACCCCATCAGTCTCCTTCCCAAATCCATTTCTTAAAAGCTGTCATAAACGTCAACCTCACCAAGAACCCTTATAGAGAGTAGACCCTCCTAATTCAGCCACTGACCCCTGCTGTGAGCTGGTTACCTGTAAGTTTGGCCAGGTGGGCAATGGCACACCCCCTACCTTGTCCTTGACAGGTCAGAAGTAGCAGAAAGAAAGCAGATTTGGAAGGGTTCTGTTGAATCTTAGCTGTGCCCCTAACAACGAGGGGACTTTGGAGAAGTCACTGAATCCACTGGAAACAGTGTCCTTGTCCACAAAGCTAACAAAACAATCCCTGTCCTCTGGCCCCACAGATTTCTGAACATCAAGAAAGGAGAGGTGGTAGAATGGCTTTATTAGCCACGGATTGGTGGATAGTCCTTACTTTTGCTTTGTTACTTAAGTAATAGAATTGTATTTAACTTTTTATTAAAGTTGTATCCGAGAACACACATCCAGAAATGATCTCTGACTCAATGAACTTTATGATACTTTTTCAAGACAGATGAAAGATTTCCTGGACACCTAATGAAAGCCAAGTGATATATTAAATGCATTAAGTTTATTTGTATTATTTATCCCATTTTATTCCCAGAACAACCCTCTGAGGAGAATATTACCATCCCCTTAGAGAAAGAAAGTGAGTCTCTTGGGTTTCTGGCCAGGGTGGCAGCATATATAGGATGCCAGTGACAGACACAAGAGAAAGAGGGGGAAGGGGGGCCCTGGAGCAGACCTGCAGGAGGCCCTTGTGGGTGCCTAGGCTGGCCCCCTCCAGAGTGGGGCAGAGCCTCGGGTCTGCACTCATGAGGGGTCCTGGCTGGGCCTGGACACTGGTGACTCATCTGTGAGGAGGAAACTGAGGTTGAATGTGCGAATGTGATCAGCCAGGGAAAAGGAATAGACAGAAATCTGAAGAGCATGAGGGGATGCTGGGAACTAGCATTTTAACAGGGGCCGAGGAACAGGGCGAGCTGGAGAGGGGTCGGGGCAGCTAGGGGAGTGGGGCATGGTGGCCAGGCGCTGCCACAGAATTCTGAAGGGGACAGCATTTCAAGTAAGAGGAAATGTTCAACAACACTTCCCACTGCTTGGTGTTCCTAATGCAGAGGTTGAAAGGGGCCCAGCAAATTTGGCATGTGGCTCTTGGAGCCTCAGGGTGTCCTTCCTGGTGGTGCCATGATAGCAGGAGAGGAATACCTCACAGTGGTGACTGGGGAGTCAGGAGGATCAGACAGTGATGTTGTCAACTCGCTGTGACAGTAAAGACTCTGAATGATAAGCAGGGGAGGATGACAGCTCCACGAGAGATCTGGGTGCATGAAATGGCTGATAAACTCTCAGAGACCTGGAGTTGTTCACCGAGGAACCATCATGTACTCATTAACTCTAGGGTCCTGCCGCCTTCCATGAAGCTCAGAGATACTTGGAGAAACATGGTACCATAGGGCCCCAGAGCTACAGAGAAGCACAGAAATGTTAGAGCACACCCGCATAGGAGGGGAACATAAGAAAGAGATTCCACCTTCCTACAATACACAAATACATACAGCACATGCTACAGCAAACGTATAACACACACAGCACATAACACACTACACAACACACATCACCTGCCCATCAAACACACAAACCATACAACATGCACCATGCGCATAACACTCACCACACAGCACGCTGCAGATAACACCCATATGTGTAAACATGTGCCACACACATGATATGCATCAAAGACACATGTTACAAAACACTTAAGACACACACAGGAGGCATACAACATGTAACACATGCACATCACACACATCATCTAAATAATACACCCGCATATCCCATGCACAACACACGTAAACATCCCCTGCACATGAACACATATGATGCATATGTACATATACACACCATAAGCAATATGCACAGGCCACACATAACACTATAGCACATGCATAACACACACACCACAGCAGAGAGACCTAGCAATGCAAGGCTGTACATGCCACGGGCCTTGTGAGTTGCAGGGTGGGAGGGCACAGAACCTGACTGCTAGTTCTCAAAGGGCTACACGATCCAGATCCCGTATCTACCCAAGTAGAAAGGAAAAGGGAATGCAACCAAGGGAATAGGGCATGAGAACAAGGCGTGGCCATGCCCCCTCTCTGCAGCTGAAACCGCAGTGCTCCCTGGGGAGCAGAGATGGAAGCCCTCTGAGCGCACCCTTGGATGTCCAGCCCCAAGTCAGAGCAGGCCTCAGCTGCTTTAAAGGAGAGCACATCCCCTTACTTTGACTGGCAATGAATGAGTGGCCTCATCTTAGAAACTCACACACATCTAACTTCAGAGTCGCTCTTCAAAAGGCCAGAGGCCTGGGAAGGCCAGCACAGTGACCACGGGCTCTTAGTTCTGGTAGGAAAGAGACCTGTGGGAAGGGGCCAGAGCTGAGCTAAGAGTGAGATGTTTTCTGTCATCAACAGGCACCTTACTTTACACTATGATGATCCCATAATGACCAGATGCTGAAAAAGTCTTTTTTGGTTTTCCTGACTGATGTTTTTATGTAGGAAGAATCCCAGCCAAATGGCAATATGCAGCTCCTTTCTTTTGAGCCTCCGGTGAAAATGGGTGAAGGTGTGGGGTGGCGGGGGGGGGGGGGGGGGGGGAATCACCCTCTTTAATTTGTTTCAATTTCCTATTTTCCTTCTAAGAAAGAAAATTCCAGAAAGCCTCTCCAGGCTCTCCGCAGTGGTATTTTGGTTCCATTTCTTACTGCACTCCCTCTCTTTCGCCCAGGTCCCTTCCGACGGTGCCAAGCTGCATGCTGGGCTGTCATAGAATATTCTGAAGTCATGCACAGGAAACTGGCAAAAAAAAAAAGGTTTTCTCCTACCAGCTTACATTAGTCATTGTCTCCAGCAGGAATGTTCATTCCCTCTCACTTTTCCTGACTTCTTTTTCTTCTTTTTGTTTTTTTTCTTCAGTTATTCTGATGTGAGCTCAGTGTACACGTCCGCCCCAGAAGGGTCCAGCATGCCAAGCATGATCCTTGCCAACAGAGCCTCTAATGGGGCCCCTCCCGAGACAGAGGGTTCGTCACTCTCCACATGGCTACAGACGCCTCGTCTCCCTCCTGTCTGTTCCTCTCTGGGCTTCTGCAGTCACGTCCCAGTAGTGCTCAATGATAAGGTGTCCCAGCAGGCGTGCAATTGAAGATCCACAGCGTCCTCATTGTCGGCTGCTAGCCAGCTTGCTCGGGGACTGTTTCAAGGTCTGCCTGCCTGGAGCTCAAACACTGGCCCAAGGTTCATCCATTCTTTGAAAACACGTGGGCTGAACATCTTTGTTCTCAGTCGCGTGCAGGCCTGTTGTCCAGGGGTAGTTATGAGCAGCTTCCATTTCACTCTGAAGACTGCTCGTTTGCAGTGATATCGTCCTTCCACCAAATGAGGCCCAAATAGGCAGCGTGGATGCAAAGATGCCAAAGCTGGATCCTTGCCTCCGAGGAGTTCAGGCTCTTTTTGAAAGATGAGCAAATGGACAATTATAATACAACATAAGAGGTGAGATACAGGTGTATATAGAGGCATGTGGCTTTGTCCCACTGTGCCTGGGTCTTGTGTGTCTAGCATGGTGCCTAAAACAAATAGATGTGTGATGCATTTTGCTGTTGGTAGTTCTGTTTTAACCAAGTCTGTGTTCTGCGGATAGGAAATCCCACACGTGACCTACTCTTCCTTCCTTCTCATCTGCACTCCTTTCTCCCTCTCTCTCTTCCATAACTCTTGAGTCTGCTGGACACATAGACTCAGAGTGGGTGACGTCACAAGGGTAACAAGCGCACATTCCCAGGTCCCTCCTCTACCTCTGCAGCCAAATCACCGGGGTCGCTGTTGCTGCGCCTGCTCCGGCCCTCCGCCTTTCTCTAGGAGACCCTGTGTGCTCACTGGAAAATTCCTCATGGTGGGTCGCACTGGTTTCCTGCTGTAGCCCTGAGGCCCAAGGTCCATCCCCTCCTGCTCGCCCCCATTTGTAGCTCTTTCTCCTGCTGTTTCTGCTCCAGCTGCCTGGGCTTTTCCTACCATAAGCAGGTCTGGCTAACAAGCACTCAACACCAGAGCTGAGAGTTTCATCTGCTTGAGGGTTTGACCTAAAGGTCCCTGTTATGCCCAGGGGAGGCTGGTCCTGCCAGCGGCACTGACTGTGGCAGGGTCCTTCAGTGGTCACCCACAGGGCCGTTGCAGAGGTGAGGGGCAGGCCATCCTCCACCTCAGCTCCAAGGCTTCTTAATTCTCTGAAAAGGGTGACTTCAGTAATGGTTTTCTTCTAAGATTCTCTTCTCAGGCAACTCTCACGTACAACTCCCACAAATGAATCATACAAGCTGGGAGGTTCCATCTGAGTAAAAATGCAGCCTCCCTCTACAAATGTGAAATGTTCCTGGGCTGATTATGTACGTTTGATTTTTATCAACTTTTTAATTAAAATGTCATTGCAAAGAGAAGGAAAGAGCAGGGACAGCCCAGTGTGAGAGGCGTGTTAGAATGTATCCAGCTTTGTAAGCTATTTCTTCATTTCTTTATCCTCAAAGTGTTCTGAATTTCTGACATTTCTGTATTTTTAGTAGTTTTAGATCTTGAAGTTTATGGATTGAAAAGCGTGAGGCACTGCCGCGCCAAGTGGCAAGGAAATAAAAACAAATGATAAACAGAAAAGCTAACAGGATAATTGTAGTTCTGTGAGATAAAGGCTAGGGCTGGGATGAGGGTGGATCTCTGAGGATACAGAAGACAAGGTGGGGGGCTAAGTGGGGGTGGAAGAGGGGGAAGACGCAGGATGTTACTATCGATCTTGACTTTTTTGTAGTTGCCTCGTAAGACATCTTGCCTCCTGAGACTGTACCTTCTTTCTGGAGAAGAATGTTTCATTTCTTGGCGACATCATCCATATTCCACAGCACGGGGCTTAGCACACTGTAGGAGGAAATGAAGTCATCTAGAAAAGTCCAAGAGTAACAGACATTTACCCTCAAATCTGCAGGTCTGTCTCTATGTGACCTTGGAAAATCATTGACCTCTTGTTTCCTTCGGCTGTAAAATAAGTAGGACCAGATAATCACCAAGCTGCAGACTAACTTTAAGGCTTCGTGAGTCTGTAACTGTGACTGTCGGGTCAGGTTGGAGGAGAAATTCTAGAGCTTAACGGCTTATGTGCAGAAGTTGTTTGAAGAGGTAAATTTGGACAGTGGTTTCTTTCTGTATAAATTGAAGGACATTTGAATAGGTGATCTTTCTTTAATTCTGTCTTGCTCTAACATGTGAGAAATATCTGAACCAGAATGCTGAGCCACCATCCTCAAAGATCAACCCCAAAATGGCACTTTATCAGGCCTCAAAATAAGGAGGAGGAATAGGCCTTATCCACATATAATTCACTGGCTCGTTGAGAGGAGACCTGTATTTTCAATGGGTTCATTTTTATCTCAGCCATAAAATCTCAATCCTGTCTCAAATATGATATTTTCCCTTTCAATATAAGAAGCAATTTATTTTATTGTTACTTGAAACTAAAGGAATCCAATAAACTGGTTTGAAGCCAAAGAAGACTATAATGACAAAATGATTGATCTTTCTATATGCCTTACATTGCTATCCTCAAATTGGAGAAATGCAATATAGAAGATACTCATTTATACCACCAACCGGTATTTATCTCTGTAATAGAATGTAACGGTCCTCTGTATTTATTAAGTACCTGTCACCACTAGAAATACACAGTAAAAGGGCTTCACTGTTAATTCTCAGGTGTGGTCAAATATTAGTTGTCACATCTCACTGATATAAGGGATCTATATGGGAGCTTGAGGCAGAAATATCAGCTCTGCTACATAGTAAGAAAAATAAAAGAGTTTCATCCAAGATCCATCAGCAGAAATGGAAGTTAAATAAACAAATATTATTCAACAGGACAAAAACAAAGTGTTCTGAACAACAGGAGTTGTTCAGCAACGGGGCTGCCAGCACTTGGAAGGGTCGCTAATGAAGATTAATCCTGCAGTGAGCTTTGTATTTTGAAAGATCTTGCTTATTACACAAAATACATAGTTCAGGTAATGATACTTAATTTATTGATTACTATTTGTATTAATCAATGGCCTATGTCACTGTCGTTTGGAAATTATGATCTGTTGGAAGGTTGCCAATGCCTAGAAATTGCTGCAACTCATAGGCAAACCAACAAATGCAGGGCGCACACCCCAGCCACGTCCTCTATGAGGCTCTCACGCTCTGGGCCACCATCCCCACCCACCCTCACCACCGCGGGGCCAGGTACCAGACAACCAGGGACAGCCCTAGTGCCCTGAAATTACTCAAACCAGCCAATCCTAATTCGCTTGCCCTACCTTTCCTGTTCCCTCCCACGAACAACACAGTAAAGGCTCATGCCCATGTGTGCCCCTCCATCCCTCTGCCTCCTGAGGCTTCCTCTGTGAACCCCAATAGTGGGGAGCGCCCCCGGCTTTTGGGAACTCTGAGTAACAATCTTCTCAGTGGCAGTCGCCTTCTGGTCCATTGGCCTCACCATGCCTGGGTAACAATAAAACCTACATGTTAAAACCCTGCCTCTCAAGGTTGGGTGAGACGAAGCCCCTCAAGTCATGCCAGGCATGTGGAGCCTTGAACATTTATTTGTTCAACAAATGTTAGAAAAGACTCATTCATTGATTGTCAAGGTTTGAAGGCATTTTGAGGAAGACTACAGCTGTTGTACTTTGAGTATAAACCTCCAGAGAAGTAGATTCTGTGACAGATGTGCACAGTCATTTTCCGCCTCACTCACTCACTCATTCTGTGGATATATATTCAGCATCTACCCTCTTCTCCAGCAGCGAGCAAATCAGGTGGAACCGCCCTTAGAACTCACCCTTACAGATGAAGGACACTGAGCGAGGGTGAATCTATAGCCGTGACATATACTGTGGGCACTAAATAAATATAAGTGGCGACTGGAACCTCCTTTCATTCTACCTTTAGGGGGAAGGGGACAAATAATTAAGATCAATTCTTATAATTTAGATAACCTGTTTTCCTATTTAGCCTACATATTCCTATTATTTACAGGATTATGACACTTCTTTAAGTAATATCATAATCATCTGAGTAATAATGACTTAGACATAACCTAAATAATAATGCCTCAAATCTGTTCAGTGCGCTCCAGTTCACAACCCACTCACACATATTAATGACTGTGCATGTGGAATATTAGTTGACCAAGTGCTTCCATCTGGCCCTCCCCTAAAATCTGGGTGCTCAGATCTGAGCAGATGGGCCAAGAGTGGTGAGAGCCAAACCGCTGAGTGCCTCCAACTGTCAATATGGAGAGGCTGCGATTTGGTGGGATGGTGCTGGCGCTGGTGCTAGTCGATAAATAACAAACAGCCACAGCCTAGTTTCATGCCTCTAGAAAAGATGCGATGAAGCCAGAGCCATGTGAAGTCCCTTTCCTCCTTCATATGCTGTGATCTTGGGGATGTTGCACATCACACTTTACCCTACCAAGAATTAAGTCCGCAGGAGGAAGGGGGAGCATCCAGGGCCAGGGCCTCTCCAGCTGTGAAGCATGACCACACACAGAACTGGGCTTATGCAGATGTTCAGTTTGCACTGCCTGCACCAGCTTCACTCCAAGGAAGTGAATGGTCAAAATCCAGGTACCTGTAGCAGCTGTCTTGTGAAAATAAAAGTCTCAGGCTGCTTAATCTGTAACCAACATAGAACTGCCCTGCCAACCTGCAATTACGGAGTTCTGAATACTATGAACCAGACACTCAGGGCCACACAGCATCCTGACCTGCACTCCTGCAGTTGATTCGGGCTGCTTCAATCTCGAGTCATACGAGTGTCTTTATAGCTAAAAGACGGAGGCTGACCTGCCAGCAGAATGGGGCCCAAGGGATGACGGAGGAAACTCCTAAAGTCACCCAGAACAAGAAATCCAGGACTTTGGAAAATCTTCATAACTGACACATTCTCACACAGGGAAATTTCATGCACATCAAACTGTTAAGTTATTTGTAAAAAAGTGCCAATTTCAAGGCATTTAAGCCATACTTGACAGCACCATGCTTGATTGAAAAATAAAACATGGTGCTCCCCATGGGCATACTGGGCTGACTTCACACATTGCTGAAGCTGGAAGGCCAGGGAGCCCTGAGGCTCAGCGATGGGTGAATCTCCTGAGGTTTAGAGTTCAAGTTCAGTTCAGGTAACAGCTTAGCTGCTTTTGTGTTTCCAGAAGCTGAATAGAGTCTGGGGGAAGAGGCAAGGAGTTAGAAAAAGGGAACTGCTTTGAGCAGCTCATTGCAAATGCACAGATCAGAAAAACAGCTGGGGAGGCATGATCTCAGCTCCGAGATGGCACGCAGCAGTTCCAGGATGACCAGTTGTTAGCTGTAGCAAGTGACAGTTGGCAAGAAAAGGTGTCTGCTCTCTTGTTTCTTATTCTAAGACCTTGAATCAAGTTAAAAGAGGAAGGTCGTGTGTATAGTTTCCTTTGAATCACCTCCCACATACACTTATAAATGTGCACATCACTTCTGTCTACACAGCACTTAGTTGGTTTCTCTAGAATAGTACTGACTTATAGTCATTCATGCATTCATTCATTCAACAAACATATGTTTAAGAGCACCATGTGCCCTGTAGTATTCTAGGTGCTGGCTCTAGAACCAGACTGCTTAAGACCCAAACCCAGACCCCGTCACTTATTTCCCAACTATGCAGGTGGAAAGTGCTAGATGCCAGTGACCTTGGGCAGGCTATTGACCCTCCCTGTGTCTCAGATTCTCATCAGTAAATTGGAGATAATAATAGCCCCTACCACACAGGGCTGTTGAGAGGATTAAATGAGCTAATATATGTAAAGTGCTTAGAATAGCACCAGGCCCGTAATCAGGGCTACATTAGTGGGGAAAACAGAGACTGATCAAATAATCACCAAGAAAATGGATAATTATATAAACTGAGATCTATATTATGAAAGAAAGGTATGTGGGTCTGTAAGACCTGGATTAATCTATGAGAGGGAGAATCAAAGAAGGCAGATGATACTGGAGGGGAGAGACCAGGTTGAATAAGTATTCACAGAAAGGGAAGATTCAGGAGAGGATTTCAAGTTGTTCCACGATGCTCTACCTTCCACTAGACCCATGGTTGTCAAACTTTTTTCTATAAAGCACCAGCCATGTGGCCACGGAGTCTCTGTTGTGACCACAGAACTCTGTTAATGCGATGCAGAAATGACCATAGACAATACAGATCGCTGACCCTGTCACTGAGCCATAACTTCCCCAGGACATGGACCTTGTCCTAACCACCTGTGTATCAATCGTCTCTGATACTCAGGGCTCACAGATGCTTGCTGAAGGAAAATAAGCAAGTAATATAGTAAGTATCTACTCAGGAGAAAACCTTGACCCTAGAGTTCTGTTAGGTTCCAGAGGGATCAAGATACAACTAAAATCCCACCTATGAAAGGATGCTTTCCCTTATACAGCCAACCTGCAGGGCTCATTATAAATTACTGTCCTCTTGAAGAACCCCATCTCCAAATACAGTCACATAATGAGATACTGGGGGTAAAGGCTTCAACATATGAATTTGGGGAAACACATTTTAGCCCATAACAGATGTGACTATAACAAGGAAAGCAGTCAGGGTCACAGATAAAATATGTGTCACAGTCTCATTTTGTGCCCAGGAGTCTGATTTAATACCCACGCTCCTCCACACACGTTGGCCTAATCAGCAGGTGTACACCTAAGGGCATACTCCATCCCTCTATCCTTGGCACTTGACCACCTCTAGGTACCACCTCTAGGCTGTTTCCCTGAGAAGCAGCCACAGGTCCCAGTTGCTGCTCCATTCCTGCTGTCCCTAAGCCTCTGTGCAGAATCTCCTGCCAGCCCACTCTCCCAGAGGGCTCTGCAATAGACAAGTCTTTGGAGCATGCTTTTTCTGTGGTTATGCTCTCCTTCTGGAAAAAACAAATTCAGATCCTCCAGGGACTAGTCCGTTCATATAGTTGTGTCAATAACATCATGCCTAGAGAACAGCCCTGTGGAGCCTTGTAAATGATTCACACAGGATATCTTACATGAGAAAACTAGGCTTTGCATCTTTTTCCTCAGTTGCTTCAGCATTGTGTCTGCTGCTGTCCTCGGTTCCCTCTTCCTATTTCTTGGAGTAGGAAATAGCTCCTCCAGTTCTCCCTTAGCTCAAGATGAGCTGGCCCTAGTCCAGCCAGAAATATATGTCACTGTGTTCCTTTCTTCTCAATCCTTGTGGTCTCCGACCTCAGTAAGACCTTCAGCTTTCAGTGCCTTACAACTGATCTCCTTGTTTACTATTTCCCCTTCCAACCCATCTTCCACTCAGGTCACCAGAATAACCTGTTGCAACTCAAATCCATGTCACTCCCACACTTCCCCATGTTACTGGAGGAGGTGAGGATTATTATCTGTTTACAAGGCCTCAGGTCCTGCCCTCCCCTGCCTCACACCCACAGCCAGGACCTTCTCCCAGTCATTGCCCCTAACCTAGGATGTCTCACCTCCATGTCTTGCTTACCTTGCCCCCTCTGCCTGTGATGTTTTTGCTTATCTCTTTATCATTCTTTAGCCTTGGATTGGAGTCATTTCTGAAGGAAGCCTCCCCTGGCCTCTCATACTGGGTCAGGTCCCTTCTCTGGTCATAATTCCCTATTCGTATCTTCCATTGCAGTTACTAGATTGCATCGTATTTCCGTTGCATGTCTATCTTACCCACAGGATGGACCTGAGCCTTCACCCCCATGTTCCCAACCCATAAACACAGGGAATATTGGATTGGAAACTAATAACCCCTATCAGAAGTCTTCAAACCAAGATTTGCAAGGAACTTGGCAATAGTCCCCAGATCCTTCTTCACTTGTCATATCTGTTGGCTCAGGGACACAAATGCAAATCAAATCTTAGGAACAACTCATGGTAGTTCATCATTCCCCAAGGTAAGCCTGTAAATTAAGCTCAAATAATGTCTCTGTATTTTTCCAACCATGGAATTATGCTGAAAAGACAAAGAAGGGCATATAACTCTCTGCCTGCATTTTGCCTCCATTGACAGTTAGTGTGGATTCTTGAGATGCCCTGCAACTCAGTCTCCCTTTCATCTGAATATCACCCTTATTTCCTGATCTTGGCTTTGGACTTAACTGAGAAATAAAGTGGAAATCGGTCACTCAAATGAAGTTTGGGAAGAGACCTTGTTCTCTTCCTCTTTCTGAAGCTCTGAGTTTCAAGGAGGGCAGTCCCTCTGTTAGGCAAAAATTTACTGTGAAAATGCATCTCTCTTAGGCATGTCCAAATTAGGATTGTGAAAGACTAAGGCATCCCTTTTGCACCAGTGCTGCCCAGTTATCCCAGGTGCTGATATTCTAGCTCTCCCTTGCCTCCTTGGGAAGACAATTTTCTAATACAGGAAATACGAGTCTTGACAGTAGAGAGGGAAAGCACTTTGCTTCTCAAGCGCCCTGTCAAATGAAGTTTGCTTCTCTGGAAGGCAGTCAGGTCCCCATATATCTGCAGCAAAGTTATTTCCAAAGAAGTTTCTTGCTTCAGACTGAATGTCTGAATCCCCTCCAAATCCATGTGTTGAAGTTCTAATTCCCAATGAGATGCTATTAGACAATGGTGCCTTTGGTAGGTGAATAGGTCATGAGGGTGCAGCCCTCCTGAACTGGATTAGTGCCCTCATAAAAGGGACCCAAGACATAATATGTGCTCTCCACTATGTGAGGACACAAGAAGTCAGTGATCCGCAAACCAGAAGAGAGCTCTAGTCGGAACCTGAACATTCTGGCACCCTGATACCAGACTGCCGGCCTCCAGACTATGAGAAATTAATTTCTGTTGCTTATAAGTCTCCCAGTCCGTGGTATTTTTGTTACAGCAACCTGAGCTGACCATGGTAGTTCTGGACGCCAGCGGTCCTCTGAGTTCTCTGGAGGCTCAGGGACATGACCACTTATCACTGGAGGCACCAGCTCTCCGACCTCCAAGCTGTCTCACAACTGATAGCAGCAACTCTTGTCTCAGAGCCAAGAGACAGGTCAGGGCACAGCTGTGACATCAACAGGAGTGTGGCCTTGGGCAAGTCATGTTCTTCCTTTGCATTCCATCTTCCCCACCTCTAAACAAGGTATATACTCAGTGTTAGTCAACATGTTATCAGAAGGAGGTTGGGGGGACGGGGGGGAGGTGCAGTATCCCAGACTTGATTGAGAATCCAGAGAAGAGCAATTTCACTGGGAAACAGATTTTCTGAAGCCCGTACACCGGTCGCATTACAGCCTGCCCCTGTAATCTAGAGACAGAACCTCGAGGATAGATCCCCATCTGGCAGCAAAATTCTATGACTCTAAGTGGGAAAAATTGCAGAATTAAGCAATAACAAGAAAAACAAAACCCCAGGAAGCCTGCAACACAACCCTATTTTTCAAAAGGCTTAGATTTCTGAACAGGATGATTGGCCTTAATTTACATTAAATTTCCAAATACATTTCATTGTATAAATTCTGGGTGACTTGATGGATAGATATCTCCTCAGTGTCTGCACATTCTGCAGCACCCCCACCCTGCTCTGCATGCTGTCGTGGGGGCAGGGGGGTGGGCAGAGTATGTGGGGGATCCGGTCAGGCAGACCTGTCCCATTGTTTCCTGAAAGCTCTCCAGACCATGCCTTCATCCACCTGCCCTTCTCCCCATCACCACCACTACTCAATGTCTGCTAAGCAGATGTAGATCCCTCTTCTTTAACTTATACATTTTACAGGTGTCTTAACTTTTCATGAAACATATTGGGAATGACTTCAATAAACTTGAGAAAATTCTCAACATACAGAAATAGACACAAGACTAAAGGAAGATGGAGAAGAGCAGCATTTGACCCACCGGTGTCAAGAACATTCTTTAGTTATGACTGTGATTTGGCTTTGCAATTCCTTGCAGACAGAACACAAAAGAAAATCTAACATAGTCCTCTTTACAGGAAAAATAGAAATGGATGAATTCCTCATGAGACAAAATTGTCTTTTTTTAACCTGCTACTAAATTGTGAAAGAGATTTCTCCTGTGAGCTCTTATGAAAATAACAGCACAGTAGAATAAAGAGTATGGTTGGAACATTAGCAATTATATGCACGCACATTTCTTGACTTGTATTGAGAGCATGGCAGGCTGCTGGTTCCTGGGGATCCAAAGGGAAAACAAGGGGCCCCAGAAATCCATGGGATTTATAAATGAGACTGATTATAAAGTGATTAATTCCAGAACAGTAAGAGCAGAAGAAGGGAGTGGAGGAAGATTCCACAGAGGATGGTACATTTTTCATTTAGCCATTCACAAGACCTTCCTGTATGGGTCAAGCATTTCTCAAAGCCCTCAAGATATGTCAATGAAAGATGGACAAAGTCCTTGCTCTCTGGGACTTACATTACAGTGAGGAAGTCGGAAAGGAAACAATTGATGTGTGTGTGTGTTTATTCTATGAAGTCAATGATGAAAAAATCCAGAGAAAACAAAGCAAAAGAGAGAGTGAAAAGGAGAGAAAAAAAGAGACCAGAACTGCCGTTTTAACAATGATGATCAGCCCATACCCTGCAAGCAGAATTTTGATCAGAAGCCTGGTTAATTGAGTAGCAAGGCATGTAAATATTTGAGGAATGAGAGTTCAAGGAAAAGAGTCAAAAATTGCAAAGACCTTGTAATGGACTGAATTGTGTCCCCCAAAATTTTGTATGTTGAAATCCTACCCCCAAGTGTGGTAGAATGTGATTTTGTTTGGAAATAGGGTATTTAAATTAAGGTAAAATGAGCTCATTAGAGTGGGTCCTAATCCAATATGATGGGTGTCCTTGTAAAAGGGGGAGATTAGGACACAAACACACACAGAGGGGAAACCACATGAGGACGCAGGGGGAAGAAGCCACTACACAGGCTTCCTGAACACAACATAGAAAGAGACTGAAGACTCCCTGTACCAACAGAGGGGCCTGAAGCTGTTCCAGGTACTCCCTTGACAGACCTCCTTTGGTCTTCCACATTTTAGAGATAAACTGGCTGCAACACAGCCGTTAGATGACTCCCTCAAGGACACAGAGCACAAATAGCAGAGCTAGAATTGTGGAACTAGTGTTTCTAACTCCAAATGAAGTCCACATAAGCACACATACATTCACACATTCTGTCTCATACATACACACACTGAGAAGAAAAATAGTGACTAAACAAAAGCTATAATGCCTGCCAGGGCTGCAATAGTATTCAAGTATCAGATAGTGAATAGGACGGAAAGCAGGTCCATAGAGGGCAGAGGGCAGAACTAGAAGCCTGCAACCTGGATTCCAGTCCAAATGTCACCTATCACCAGAGCAAAACAATGGAAAAGTTATCTAAGTTCACTGAGCCTTTGTTTTGATCTGTACAATGGGAATATAATATTTGCTTTAATCTCTGATTGAAGGTGTACTGACCAAATGAGACAATGTATGTGAAACTGCTTTGTTAATAATGAGTCACTATACAAACTTGATGATATAGGCAGAAAAGATCTAATAGATCCTTAATTTCTGTTCTGTTGTTCTTCCCCAGCAGATACACACACACATACAGGTGTACACACAGACACACACACAGACATGCCCTTACTACATACCTGTCACAGTTTTCAGCCATTGTTTTAGAAGTCCTCACTCCCTCCTAAAATCACCATTTCAGCAGAGAGTACATTGATGCCTGTTTGGAAGGTCCTGCTACTGAGCTGGTTTGTCTCCTTTTATCATCTACACACCTGTCCTCTTGATTTTTCTTATTTGTGTTTAGCTATAAACAGCTGTATTGCCTTTGAGGTATCCCTTAGGCTTTCTTTGCTTTGGTTTCCTCATGTGTACGAGGAGTGTTTGCATAGGTATTCTTGAAGTATCTTATTAGCTATAAAATTCTGTAGCCCTATAAATGGAGATAAAAAAGGAAAAAGTTGAATGGCTTGTTGTCCCAGTCTGGTGTCCAGCAGGAATTGCAATAATCAGACATGCAAGGGGATTCCATGGCTAAGAAGCAGGTTCATTATCAATCAGTGGAAAGTGAGTCCCAGCCCTTCTTTGCAGGGTAGCTGAGGGGTTTTGGTATGATTAACAGAGCTTCTCTTCCATGAAAGCCATAACTGAACCAAAATCCACCCTATATGCATTTTTAAACATAGTCTCGTCAAATCCCAGCTTCTTTCCTGCCACTAACCCAAAATGGCCAAGAAAAGGAGCTCTCAATTGCCCTGTAAATGCTTGGAGAGAGCACCAGAATAGAAGGAAGACCCAGGATTTCATTAATTCACTTAAATAGTGCCTGACACATAGTAGGTGCTTCTAGAGTCACCTCCCTGGGCTTCAGAAAGAGAAGTGAGGGTAACATGCAGTGTCGTCATCTGTAAAATTGGACAATAATCTTGCCTGGCCTGCCTCACACAGCTGCCAGGAAGGTTATAATAATTACCCAAGTTTTTAACTCTACTTTATAGCCTATGACACAACCACCAGTCTTCTGGACTACGTCCAATGGCACATGACCTTAGTGTGATGAATATGTTGGAGAGCTGATGGGAAAGAGAAAGAATCAACATTTGAAATGCTCATCAGTCACCTTCACCTTAGCAGTGATAAGATCCTGATCCTCCCCTACATGAAGATAAGGCCACAACAATAATAAGCGAAGAGGTCTAAGGCAGAGAGCGAGAAAGGAGAAGTACAGGTAAGATGCAGGGAAGAACCCTCTTTCTCCAAGAGGCAGCCATGCCCCATAATATTTTAGAGTTAGACTAAACCTCCTTCGAGTTGCCAGCTCCATTGCTGTACAGTGTGCATTTAAGCTAGTTATGGAGCTCTCCTGAGCCTCGGTGTCCTCATCTGTCAAAGGGAGCTGTGTGTGGGTAGCTGGGAAGATGAAATAAGTCAGTGGATATGACGAGCTGCCTTGTGGATGGCAGCAGAGAGAGGGTCTGGCGAGGCACAGTTCTTGGCCCTCTTGCAATGCTGTCTGGGGCTGGCCGCAGTACTGTAAGTGATCTTGTTTCTAGATTATTAGAAGACTGAAAACTAGGCAGGAATTCCAATACCACACATTTTTGTATAAAATTCGGGCCCTGATTTGACACCTGTGTCCTGGACCCACCTTTGCCCATAATTGCTCTCTGCTTTGGGCAAGTGTCACCCTCTTCCCGAAACCACATTTCTCCATCTTTTAAAAGGGAGACTGGATTACTTCCCCATTAGATCTTTTTTAGTTGTAGCCATCACCGATCACATTGCATGTACTAACACTGGCCTTGTGAGAGCAAATGTTTACTTGGTGTTTACTATACCGTGGTCCAGTATCTAATATGTTTAAACTCATTTAATCCCTAGAACATCCCCAGAAGACAGCCTCTCTTATCTCTATTTCCCAGAAGGAAACAGAAGCACAGAGAGATTAAATTACCAGCTTAAGGTCACAAGAAAGTGAAGTTCCAAAATTCAAAACCAGGCAACCTGGAATCAGAGCTCAGATCCCCTTTTGCATAAATTCTCCCTTTGAGATAGGTGTTTATGCAGCCGTGTTTTACAGATGCGAAAGCTGAGTCTCTGATATTCCCCTGGGGTCTCAGACAACTGACACAGAACTTTAACCCATGACTTGCTACCAACACCTGCTCTCTTGAGCACGATGGGAAAAGACATCCTTGCAGGGAATTCTGCCCCAGTTGAAATCCCTGTATCTCCTCCCTGGAGCCTGGTCTCTCCCCTCCTTGCTTAGGTCGGCCCCGACTGGCCTTGTCTTGCTCTGGAGGCTTCTCCTCCATATCAACTCCTGAGCTGGCTGAGAGGGAAGGAGTCTGTCAGTGAACAAGTACAGCCTCTATTTTAGATTTATGAGATTCTGATTCAAGTCCCCAAAGCAGCAGATTAATCACAAGAACTTATTTTCCTTTTAATTAAAAAATATTATCTACAGTGGCTCTAGCCCTGCTGATTCTCAGAGCAGACAATAAGGGTGAGCATAGCAAGCAGGCGATATTAATTTTCCCCAACTAATTTAAAGATAATATCCCTCACATGTGCCAATGGCTAACAAGTTTGTGCACCAGGTCGTCTGTTACCTCTGGGCTCTGCCTATGTTTCCTCTCTTTTTATTGACTTTGGTGACATCCCCAAGGAAGGGGACATGCAGAATACATGGTGAGGGATGTGATTAGATACAAGCATCCTTTTTAAGAGTGATAGTCATCTTGGAAGCAGAAGGGATGCAATTTTCAGCTAAAAGCCAAGAGGCTACATGTTTCATGGAGAAAAGCCAGAGCTCCCAGACTCAACTCTGTCACCGTGTGCCCATGGTGTGGGATGAATGACAACCCCCAAAATTCATATACTGAAACTCTACTTCCTAGTACCTAAGAAGGTGAGTGTATTTAGAGATATGCTCTTTAAAGAGGTGATTCATTTAAAATGAGGTGCTTAGGGTGGGCCCCAATCCAATCTGACGAGTGTCCTTAGAAGAGAAGAGATTAAGACACAGACAAGTACAGAGGAAAGATCATCTGAGGACACAGTGAAAAGGCAGTTAGTTATCTACAAGCCGACGAAAAGGACTCCTGAAGAAACAAAACCTGCCAACACTTTCACCTTGGACTTCTAGCCTCCAGACTATAAGAAAATTAATGCCTGGTGTTTAAGCCACAAGTGTTATTTTATTATGGCTGCCTCTAGCAGACTAATAGAGGAAGGCATATCTGTCTGCTCCACAGGAAGACTGAGAATTGATTTACAGAATCCCTGCTGGTTCTGATTTTCTTAGCTGGGATATCAGGGTGGCCATGTAGCTTTCCTAACCAGGAAAAAGAGATAAAGGTCTTGAATGCTTAGTCCAGTCAAGGCAGGACCCCTGTAGTAATGGAACCGTCATTGCCTTCTGTTCTCCATGAGGCTCAGAAGCCCACCCATCCCCAGGATTCACACCTAAGTGAAGCTTTCCCTGATCCCTTCTCATACTACTTCCCACTACCCATCCCGTCTGGATGTCCCAGGTTCATAAATTATCCTTCCTCTGCACCCTGTAGCCCACCACACTTAACACACCACTTTGATATTGCTTGGCACCTTTGACAGATGGCTTGCATAGTGGCCACAGTTAATGGACATTTGCAATGTATCCCTGCACTTTGCAGTGTGACTTTGCACCTTCTCCTGTCAAAACTTTGGGTCTATTTGTTCCCTGGCCTTTTGAATGTTAGTTGACCTTGTGACTTGCTTTGCCTAATAGGATGCAGCAGAAATGACCTTGTGCCAGTTCCAAGTCTATATCTCAACAGGCTTGCACAGCTTCTCTTGTTCTTTTGGATTTCCATTTCTGCTATGCAAACAAGTTAAAGTATCCTGATGATGAATGGAAATCACATGGTGGACAGCCCAGATGGCCCAGCCAAGGTTGTTCTGCACTAGCCTCTAGCTAGTCAAACCCCAAACAAGTAAGAAAATCCAGCCCAAATAAGCAAAGCCACCTACCTGATGAAAGAAGGCCACTGAATTATGATTGAGCATGACTGAAACTAGAGCATTCCAACTGATCCCAGCCTGAGTCACCAACTCCAAGAATCATAAGCTAAAGAAATAGTTGTTTTTAAGGCATCAAATTTTGAGGTCATTTGTTACACAGCACAACCTGACTGATGAGACACTTTTCTTGCCTCTCCTGCCAGAATGTTGTGCCTTGAAAGCAGGAAGCATGCCTTCCTCATTTGCAAAATGTGCACATTGTATATAGCAGGTGTGTAAAGAAAATTTATTGAATTGGTCACTTCATACATTCAGCTGTTGCTATATGGTTCGTGGCAGATTATATTTTCCAAGCTAGATACAACAGTATTCCCAATCCACATGTTTTTCTGCAAGGTGACTCCCTCAGCCCACCAAAAGGTAGGTTTTCTCAACTACTTTGAATCAATGAGCTCTGTGATTGCTTTGACAAATAGAACAAAGCAGAAGTGACATTGTGCCAGATCTGGACATAGCCTTTAACTGTGCCACATGCATCCTGAAAGCCAGCTGCAATAGAAGAGATACTACCACCTTGATAAGCCCAAGTCATGCAGAGAACCCGTGTGGGATGACATGACACATGGAAAATGAAAGACACCAATAAGCACCAAGGGACCAGACATGGGAGTGAGACACCATTTTGGAAGTAGATCCTCGGGCCTTAACTGTCTCAGCAGGTGCTGTGTGGGACAGAGATGAGCTGCCTAGTGGTCTTTCCCAAAAACTTGACCCACAAAATTGTGAATAAATAAATGGTTGTTTTCAGCCACTAAATTTTGATTGTCTATTATGCACTAATAATGTCCTAGTTCATTAGTGTTGCTATAATGGAATCCAGTAACCTGGGTGGCTTATACAAAATAAAAATTTATTCCCCACTGTTCTGGAAGCTGGAAGTCCAACAACAAGGCACTGGCAGATTCAGTTCATAGATTCACATTTTCTGGTTCATATGTGACTCCCTTCTCTCTGTGTATTCTCAATGGCTTACTGGGTGAGACAGCTCTCTGAGGTCTCTGGTATAAGGGCATTCATATGGACTTTGATCTCATGACCTAATCATCTCCTAAAAACCCCATGTCCTAATATCACCACAATGAGAATTAGTATTTAATATATTAATTTGAGAGGATGCAAACATTCAATCCCTAGCATATAAACTTTTAAAAAAATGGATATCATGTTGCAGTAGAAAATTTAGCTCTAGAACCATTAAATATGGACTTATATCCTGCCTTGATTTCTTATAACTATGTGATGATGGGTAGCTGGCTTAAATTTTCTAATTCTCTGTGTCCTCCACTATAGGCTAGGGATGCAGTCACTCGCTCAATAACACTGTTGAGAGCATGGTGGGATCACAGTGAATAAGCCACAGTCTTTGCCTTGAGGGAATTCATAGTGTGTTTGAGGAAACGAGGCCAGAGTCCAGAAATTCACAGGGTAGAGCCATCACTTCTCCTGTTACTCTAAGTACAGCAAATCCTGCAATGCATGGGGGGACTGGGAGGATTCCCTCCACGGGCTGGTAGGAGAAGTGATAAATGAAGTAGAATTCAACCTGGGGCCAACAATGAAAAAGGCAGGCTGGGTCAGAACAAGGATGTGTAAGAGAAGGGAGCAGCATGTACTGAGAGGTCAGGGCTTAGAGAGAGCATGGGGCCCTAGAGAAGAAATAACCAACTGGACTGGGAGTAGCTGTGAGCATGCGGAATATGTATATCCATTTCACGTCCATTATCGCAGACTGGACCAAGCTAGGAGAACTAAAATGAACTTCTCGGAAATGAATTGTGTGGTCAATTTTAATCTTTAGGGAGGACATAACTTGATGAATGTGCCATGAAAAAGGGGTATTTTAATCATTCCTGGGAGAAAAAAATTTCCACTTCTAGAAGAGAAGATGATTTTGCAATTCAGAGATGTGTTGGGGGAAGCAGTGGAGAAGACATAAGGCGATTAAGTAATACAAGCTTGTTTTGTTTTAAAAAGAAAATGTATGGCCCAAATAGTGCTCAAAAGAAAAGATTCAGTTTGAGTTTGCAAGGGTAACTCCCTGAAACAACTAACAATGAAAATGAACATTATTTGACCCTGTCTCAAGCTCTGTGTAAATTGCATTGTATGAACTTCTGGATTACACCCATTTAGTACAGGGTGAGAACAGAACAGTAGAATGTTAGTTGAATCAGGGGTCAGGAGGTTCTGATAAGAAGTTGTACAAGAAGTATGATGCCCGAATCAAGGCTGCATTGATGATTCGTACAAGTGGTGGGGCTGAGGTCCAGGAAAGCAGAGCCTTTGACCCAAGGAAAGTGAAGTCAGAGGGAACCCCACCCCATACACACCCTTTACTTGGAGTCCTTGGGTCAGGCAGGTGGATGAGATTATTACCGTATCATCCGCTGAGTGATGCTGTGAAGCTGTCTGGGCTCCTGCCTTGAACCAGCTATGAACCTCTCAGAAGGAGAAAATATCAGGAACATAAATATTGCAAGTAAATGACCTTAAGGAAATCAGTGTCCTTATCTCAGGTATGTGGGTTCCAGCCTGCACATTCTCTTCTACACCACATTGTGAGTTCTACAAACCTGGAATCCCATCCGCAATGGCCCTGAGCCTACTTCCAGGACCTGCGCAAGCCTCTTCTGTAGGTCTGTCTTGATAAAAATTACTCGGGAATGAACTAAAATGCTGCACACACAATGATGTTTTGACTTCAGAACTTCTGGAATTGCATCTATTCCAGGGTAAGCCACTGACTAAGAAAAAGAAAGTTCAGGGAATTTCCCCTTGAATTCTGAGTTCTCCAAATATAGACTGGTTCCAAAATAATTCAGCAGGTGTCATGACCCTAAGTATGAATTAAAGGAAGCTGCTTAGTCAGAAAGAATCAATGCATAGAAAAATTAAATCTCCCTGGGAGGATGAAGCACAGAATAAATAGATTTAAGTCTGCTTTTCATGAATGTGTGAGGAGTGCATATAGCAGCAAATATTTGCAAAGTGCTTTATGTGCATAAGCAAACAAAATTGGAACTAGTTTATCCTGCACAAAGGGGCTACAGTTTAGTGACCTTCCAAATGTTTAGGTCACCTTTGTAAGATTAAATTTGGGAAATTGGGATGGATGAGGCCCTCCCTAGAAGTAACTCATGATCAATAGCCAGGTTCCCCAGGAGATTTCGAGAATCTTAAATTGAGATGTGGAGAAACATGACTGGAATTATCCCTGAGATAACTTGAACCTCACCAAGTGAAAAATCCTGTTTTTGAATTAACAAATGAAACAACAGAGAAGGGATGTTCTGCACAAAGATGAAAAATGGAGGGATGAAAAGGGGAACTGACACCTTTTCAGATAAAGCGCCTATCATGTTCTGGGCATTTAGCACAACTACTCAGAAACTCAGTGATGTAGACAATACGATTCCCATTTTATAGGAAGCTGAAGCTCAGGAAGATACCACCTAAGAACACAATCCAGTTATTAGCAAAACTGGGATTTTAACACAAATGACATAAAACAAGAGTTGGAGGGCAATTTCCTTATTCAGAGGAAAGGACATCTGGATGAGATCATTTGACAGTAAGTACCTGTAACAGGCATGTGGAGAAGAATACTTTGGGCTTTGTAGCTTGAAGACGTCAGTCATTATTTTCACCTCACTCCCATATCTTGGACCCCATGATTAGTCACCAAATAACAATATGAATGTCATTTGGATTTCCATAGACCAGCCAATAGGGGAAGAACTGGCTACTCAGTGAATCTGAATGTAGAAGACACACCCAAAGATGACCCCGAAGGAGTCATGCCCTTGCACACTGCCTGCCCTTGGATGTCAGCTTCTAATCAATACCTCCGGCTTGCTAATAATCAGTGGACTCCAGCAAAGATGATGGATGTCATTCTTGTGATTAACTTTTGTTATCTAGACTCCATCTTAGCAGAGAGGAATTAGAAGGATTCCCTGGCTAGCTTTGGAGAAGCAAACAGCCATACAATGAATGTCTCTGGAGAGAACCACATGGCAGGGCACTGTGGGCAGCCTCTAGAGTGGAGACTGGCCTCCAGCTGGCAGCCAATAAGAATCAGGGCCTTCAGCCAGACAGCCTCAAGGAAATTAGTTCTGCCATCAGCCTGACTGAGCTCAGTAGCAGATTCATCCCCAGTCAAGTCTCCAAATGAAAACACAGACCGGGCTGACATCTTGACTGCAGACTGGAGAGTTCCTAAGGCAGAAGACCCTCCGCTGTTTTCAGACTCCTAATGCACGGAAATCATGAGATTATAAATGTGTTGTGTTAAGTTGTTAAATGTTTGTTTTTTCTGTTATGCAGCAATATAAAACAAATACACTGTGTCTCAAATCTACTCGCTAGAGCAACAAGCAGGGAGGATGTGCTCTCTGTGGACTCGTAACAGCCAATGGCAAGTGCAGTATGTGTGCACGCAGGCACATGCAAGGCTGACAAACTATGCTTACGAACACAGACTAAGTAAAGGCCTAATACTTAGAGAAGTTGATAGGATGGAGAAATGCATGAAGAAAAGTAAGGTAAATGAAAAGGAGCACTTGGCATTCATGAGTCTAAGATGCTTTCCACCATGATATTGTACACATCTTAGAAAAACAGTTAAGAGCCTGCATTTGGATGTGAGGAGATCAATTATTTTTTGCTGTATGACTTTTGGACAATTATTTAAACTCTATGGCTCAGTTTTCTCATCCTGAACGTTAGAGTGGTAGGAGTACCTACCTCACAGAGTTGACAAGTGCATGAAATGAGCTAGTATAGGTTAAGTGCTTAGAAGCAGATCTGGCACATAGTAAATTCTACATAAACATTAGCTATTGTGAATCTGCAGCTAAAAAGTAAAGGTGTTGATTATTGAACCCAGGAAGTCGGATGCATGATCTCCATATCTAACCTCTATGTCCCAGTGCCTGCAAGAAGGCCCAGGAAAAAGCCAATCAAGCTTCAACATAATGGGTGGAAAAAAATGGGTCCTTGAGCTTTGCACAAACCCAGACACACAGCCACACATACATCAACTTTGAGATCTGTTTTCTAACTTGTCCACTGTGTACCTGCTAACAGCAAATAAAAACAAAACTAATATGAGAGTAAAGCAACTCCATCTCCTGTGCATAAATGGATGGTAATAAATCATTCATCAGCAGAAAAAACAAGTGAGTGGTCATGCATTTCGGAAAATAAATCAGTAGCAATGTTTCTGGAAACTGAAACAAGAAACATCTGCAGGGAATCTAGCAAGCCTACCAAGATGGATAAGTCAGGCACACCATTAGTATGAATTATAGTCTCATTGACTTTAGGGTAAGGTCCATCTCCTGGCTGATGACTCCAACCTCAGGTGTTACTCTATAATTTGACCTTGTCTGACTGAAAGTAGAGTCCTAAACAGTCTATTTCCTGGCATGTAGAAGGAAGTATAAATGATATGAAAAAGCAAACTTCTTGGTCATCAGCTAGGAAACTGTACTTCAGAGTCCATTTGGACCTGAGATGTGCTTCTGACACATTTTGATATAAGTTGAAAATCAGAGAAGTGATTCTGAAAAACCAAATGCAGTTTTAATGATGAAACTTGTCAACCTAAGGAAAAGATTTTTAAAATTGCCCATCAAAGTAAGTAATAAAATCTGAAAGCTGGAAGAGACTTTATAAATTAATGAGCTCAGTGATAATATGGTAACTTAAGGTAGTTTTTCCCCAGATCACAAAACTAGTGAGAGTCAGTGCTGGGAATGGGGACCCAGTCTCTACTTTCCAGCCTAGGCTAAGATATAGGCCTGGTTCTGGGTATATGAGAGGTAAAGCTTCACAAAAGATAAGGAAACTGAAGCTCAGAGTGGCTAAAACTTACAGTCAAACCATGAATTGGAGGAAGAATTAGGGCTGGAAGTTATGTTTTTCTAATTGTCATATTCTTATTATTAATACCTTCATTGTAATACCTCCACTGCAAGGATGAAAATTGCTGGTTTATAGCATGCATTCAATAAATAGTACCTAACACTAAAATTATAAAAATGAAGAAGGATCCTATCTTCACAGAGTATTGTCTCCAAGATGGTGCATCAGCTATGCTTTACCGCATATTCCAACACTCTACCAGTCCATCAAGTTCCAGATGATGCAACCAGTAGGTCCACAGCCCTGGACCCCTGCTTTTGCTCTCATATCTATTTTGCTATAAAGAGGTAAAGTGAGTTTTCTGGTGAGATGCTATGTTGTTCATGATTATATATATATATATAAATCAGCATTCTGTGATCTAAACAGTACTGAGAGGTCCTGAGGAGGTGTTCTTCTCAAGGTGCACTTGCAGTGAGAAGTGCGTCTGCATGGTGCAAGGGGTGGACTGTCACAGACACAGACATGGACCTCTCAGTTCCTCCTTCAAGGATGAACCTGCTGTCCGGATGCCTCCACCAATTAGTCCCTCAGGGTCCACTTCAGCCAAGGTCACACTCTTCAGAGCTGTACCCAGCTAACGACTGAGCTTAGAAGGTATGGTAGCTAAGATTACAGTCTTCCACGGGGAGTCAGTAGTGGTGCTAGGGTCCACCTGTTCCGAACACAGGACCCCTCTAACAGGCCATCTCGACTCCAGAGCTCCCTTACAGACTGTGGATGGGGATGTTGTCTGAGAGTCTGACAGCTTCTCCTGTCCAGTCCTGAATCCTTCCTTTTCATTTCATGGCAATAAGATTTTTGCACTCCAAACTCTATGCCTGCTGCTCAGTAAACTGACCCACAACTCCTGCATATTTACCAGAAAAGATCTGAGTCTTCACTTTCAATAGTATTTATAAATCCGTCACTGAATATAAACTCTGTCTCTGCCCTGGATTAACTGATTTCACTTTTATCTAAATGTACATTCATCCCCGCATCTAGCCTAATTTCTCTCATAAGCTCTTAGGAGGTTTGGAAAGAACCTGTATCATTCAAAGGGTATGTAGCGGGAGTTAAAATTCCAGCATTAATATAAGTCACACTTACAAATAAATGTACATGTGAGTTACATAATATGTATCTTTATCTTCTTATATTTGTGAGAATTCTGTAGAAGTAGAACATTTGACCAATCATTTCCAGTATAAAAATAACCAAATAAAATGGATAACGGGCTCATTCCAAATGGACAACTGTTTCATGAGAATCTGGTATGATATTTCACATCCTATCATTGGTCATTGGGAAAACAATGATAAGACAGAATCCATGGCATTAAATGGCTCACAGGCCAGAGACAGAGGCAGGCTAACAGATTTTATCAGTCTACTAAAAAGCTTATTTTGAGTTTGGAACTGCTGGGTGGTGGGGAAACTCCAATTTATTTTCACCCACACTTTTTATGTTGTTTCATTCTCCAGTTATGCCTGTAAAAATGAAAGAGCTAGGAAAGTCTGAATGCTAAATGTGAAATAAACTTTGCTGTCAGGAATAATTCAACTATCCATATTTTATCATCTTCATCAGTCAACTATTTCAGTTGTCACGAACTCACATTTGTTTTAGCCCTGGCAGCTTCCAAGAGAGTCTTCTTCCCAGAACTGTTTTCTAGTTATCAAAAATTACCAAGGTCTGAGACAATTAAACTCGACAACGGCCCGAAGCAAGGTTGAATGGAGATGGCCTGAGTTTAAGCACATTATTTTTTTATTTTTTTATTTTTTGGCTTGGAACAGATCAGTTGGGACCAGAAGTTCTAAAAAGTACATTTTTTGTGCCATGTGGGGCAGCACTCCAAGGGGATTATTTTGGATCATAAACAGCAGGGTTCTCTAATCCAACACCATTCTCCTGCTTCCTGCTGTAGGGGCTGCACGGGTATCACTAAGCTGCCAGCTGACTTGCAGGTGAGCACGTGGGTCCTGCTTGAGCCGGGACCCCTTTGATTTTTCTGAGGCAGTAGACTTGCCTCTGAGTGGTGAGTTACTGGAGCCTGGTTGCTTCCAGTTTTCATATCCTTGTGATCTCATGGGGTTGATGGGACTTTGTTATTAGACTTGTTCTATGACATGCAAAGTGAAGCCCCTTTAGCAACAGCCATCCTTTTTTGATAGAGTCAAATAAATATTTTCCTAGTTTCGTTCTTCTCTCAACTTCATGTATTAAGGACAGTTGCCTGGGGGAGGCATATGACATTACTCATACATCCTCCACTCCCTGCAGTTTCTCAAAAAGAGGAAATGGGGAGGAGAGGCCGGGAGAGGAGAGGAAAGTAGAAAAGTGTATGGTGATGTTACTCCAACTGTGCCCTAGGGACAACCACCTTATAATGGAGACTCCAGGGTAATGTCCCAAAGGGGGTTTTCCATTCATTAGTCATACGGGTCTCATTATTACCATCAGGACAGAACTACTGGCACATGGTAGGTGCTCAAGTTGTGAGAATTTCCTTGTTATTTCTTTTGGCCACCCTTTTACCTTCTTCACATAAAAAGTGACAAAACTTTGTTTTTCATCTTGTCTTCATCCTATTTGTTTGAGAAGATGAGAGAGATTATCTTTCTCTCCTAGTCTGTACTGAGGGGATGCTAGAGTCAGAAGAGTAGATAAAGGACAGACGTGGAGCAAGTCTTCCTAGGGTCTCTCAAACTTTACCAGAAAATTGGTTCAGATGACTGTACATGCCCATGGGCCACGTGTCTGTCAGAAAATAATTTACTTTTCCTTCTTGTTAGAGAAATAAATAATTATATTCATAAATCCTGCAGGGAGAGTCAATCTGGAACTAAGCTGCTCTTGTTATAATCTACTTTTCATTTGGTTTGTAAGGAAATTGAATAAATTACCATCTGACAACATTTCTCCTTTGCAATGTGTTTTTGTCCCAAAAAAGTCTTGAGACTCATCTTTTCAAACAATTAGAATGGAGAAAAGATGAAAAGACAAATTCTGCCACTTTTTCTGTGAGGAAGGTAAAAGGATGGCCAAAAGAAATAACAAGGAAATTCTCACAACTTGAGCACCTACCATGTGCCTGTCACCACTATAGGTGTGTTTATATTGTAAAAATAAATGAAGACCATCCAAATGAGAACATGAAAGGCCATTTATTCAGGTTTTGTTACAGCAAAGGAGTCAGCCACTGTCAGGAGGCAGACGGGTGGGAATGCTTTGTAGTGAAAATAGGGAAGGCTTCCAGTGTGGTCTTATTGGGCACTGTGGGCACAGGGAAGATGTAGGTGGGCTAACAAGAAGCAGGGCATCCTGTGTGATGGGCTGAGTGCAAATCTGGCCTTCTCTGAATGGTCCTAAATTAGAAGCAGGAATAAAAATTAGGGAAACTCTTACTTATCAAGTCCTGACCATTTGGGTCAATTTTTACAGAGGTTATTGTCTTCCTGGATTGTTACTAGAGATAGCAGTCTGACCTCCTGCAAGTCTGACTTCTAGAATGCTGGCTTCCAGGTCTGGTTATAGTATATAAGGGGGCTAGCTTCCTGGGGTGGTTGCTGCAGGCTGTGGGTCAGCGCGTGATTTTATATGGTCTGGCCATTGTCCATTGACATATTCAATCTTTCAACATGTATTTTCTCATTTTGTTTTCTCCTCCATCTGTGAATTGGAGACTGTCTTCCTGTCTTATGAAACACTAATCCGAACCTCAAAAGAGGTCAGGATCTTGACTATCACAACTCCACTGGCAAATTCCTGAGTAGCAAATTTAAGCCATATTTGTCACCAAATTACTCTTTGTGGAAACAGGAAGCTTCAGATTGGTCCAGTGTTTTAAATCTAGACTATCGAGAAGCACAAGCTTGTTTCCTGGAGAGTGTTCACATAGGCGTTCCTTAGGGCCAGCCATTCTAGGTATCATACCGCAAATGCTTCCAAAGAAGATTCTAGATCCAAAAAGGTCTAATGGATGTGGAGTTGCTCCTCTCCATTAATGGGCATCTGTTCTCTATCCATCCTTGCTTTCCGCAATTCTTCAGTTTGATACAACAAAGATTAATTAAGGACTTAACTGCTATGAAACATCAAAATGGATTAATTCATAGTTATAGCCTATGATTTTTCCACATTGTTGCAGGTAGGAGAGATATTTAAATATAATATTATAATCACCTAAGTGCCTTGTGAAAAGCCAGACCATTGCAGAAGCACCAGGTCAGGCACATCATTCCTAGGAGGTCATCAGGCCAGGGTCCAGGAAACCAAGACACAAGTGAAGGCATTCAAGTGGAGGAAAGGCATGGGCCTTTGTCCTGAACTATATCCTTCAGATCTATTTACACCTATTGCTTAGGTAACTCACCCTCTCCTAAGGCTAAGCTATTTCTTATAAACCTTGGCATCTTCCTTTGCTGGTTGCTATTTCCAGTCTTGACCTGGTATTTCTGCATGATCTGGTGTCATTTGCAATAGCTGGTGTTAGGCAGGTCTTGCAGTAGAACCCTGATCTCATCATTTCTCTGCTTCGAGAGTTCCCTGCCACAGGAGGTATGCACTGGAGCTCATGGCGGCAAACACAATACTACTCTGCCTTAGAAAGGGGCAAGCATCCAATAATTATAACTTTCTGCAGGGCTCCTAGGGCAAGCGGAAACCAAAAATCAAGGTCTGCTAGGACTGCCATAACAAAGTACTGCAGCCTGGGTGGTTTATCAACAGCAAAAATCTATTTTCTTGCAGTTCTGGAGACTAAAAAGCCAAGATACGGGGTCAGCAGGGTTGGTTTCCACGGAAGGCCCCTTGACCTTGACGTGCAGATGGCCCGGCCCGCGCTGTCATCACACTGTCTTTCCTCTGCGTATGTCTGTGTCCTCATCTCCTTATAAGGACACAAGTCAGATTAGTTAGGGCCCATGCTAGTGACTATTTTACTTTAATTACTGCTTTAATGGCCCTATACCTATGTACACTTACATTCTGAGATACTGGGAAGCAGGACCTCACCGCAGGAATTTTGAGGAAAAAAATTCGGCTCATAAAACAAGGCTTAGGCTAGGACATCAAAGTGAGATTCCAGAAAGCTCCATCCCCTCATCGCAATGACTAGATCTGCTTGGTGGACTTTGGGTCCTTTTATGTAGCCCCCACTGCATGGACCAGAAGCTGGAATGGAGAAAGCTGGACACTTGCTTCTGTCCAAACAAGTCTTGCCTGAATTGGAGGCTAGTAGCTAAGATCTTGCCCAAAACAAATATGCCCAAGATGTTAAAGTGGGAAGCAAAGCAAGGCACCCTGACGTTTAAAGTGCAACATCCTGCCCACTAGAAAGGGGAAATTGAATAAATTTCCAGTTCTGAACAATCTGATGAGCAACTGTGCCCCCATGAAGGAAGAGTCAGAGGCTCAGTGGGCTAGGGAACAAAGGAAGAAATTTAAGCAGAGGTTTTCTATTTAATTGTCAGAGGCTAAAATGGGGGGAACAGGACAGGAATTGCCCTTCTTGCTCTGCTCAGTGGTCCCTGGCCATGACCCACCTGCCTCAAGAGCACCCACATTGTCCTCCTGTCTCCGAGGGGCTTCCCAGCCCCGGCACCCGCCAGACAGAGCCTGGCTGCTCCTGCTCACCATGCAGCAGGGTATCTTCTGTCTGTTTCACAATTTAGGAGCGAAGCATCCTCATCAACTCCTCAAGATCCAAATTCTGCCAGGAACTCGCTCTACATGAATTGTATAGATCAAAACCCTGAGGAGTTTGACATTTATGTTTTAATAGATTTTTTTTTTTCCTCCTTAAAACACCCACAGGCTGCGACTGAAGTGGAAATGTGTTTGCTTTTAATTGCAACGTGTGCCCCATCAGCTCTGAGGCTGCGAGTCCTCCCTCTCCTCAGAAGCCCAGCGTTTGTATCAAACTGAGCTGGGAATGTGGAGAGGAACAAAAGGTCTGAAATGCCACGCGATAAGAAAAATTCTTTTAAAACTCTTCAATAACAAAAATCTGGAGAGAGTTTAATTCACAGAGGAAGAGGTTTTAGGAGACAGGGCAACTATACACCCTTCAATAATTGTTTCTTGCAACCCTTAGCCACCATTTGGAGACCAGTTGCATATTCCTCATCTGAAAGGTAAATTTTGCCAAGTCTGTGGCCAGCATATTCTGCAACACTTCCTGAGTGCCTCGTTGGTTCTGTGGGACATAAAGATGAATGACATATGGCTTTAGCTTCATGATATATCCAAAGGATTCTCCGGATAGCACAGATGCTCCAGGAGAGACAGAACAGGAAACCCTTCCCCATCTGAGTCCAGGTGGCCTCATGACCATAGTTCTCCTAAAGGTTTTGCTCAAAACAGTTTCAAGCAACCTGTTCATACATCTGAGTCTAATACTCTCCTCTGTGTTCTGAATCACGATTAGTTACAAGTATTAAGAATCCTGCTTGCTCGAATAAGAGGATTATAAGCATTCTTTAGAGGTCTTAGAGTTAAATTACTAAAATCTCTGCATTATAATAAGTATTATTTCTTCACCAGCAATGTTTTCATTATGATGAGCAAGGCTAAGTTGGAGACTGCTCAGGAGATATTATGTATTTCCAGCTCCAACCACACCCTCTCAATAGACTGAGCAGCACTTTTGAAAGGCATCCCCAGATAAGAGTCAAAGGTGTGCAAGAGACGTGCCACACTCCCACCTCTTCTTCCCAGTTTCTGACTTTGCTGTTCCTTTGCTCCGCCTCCCTGATACCCAAAAATTATCTAGAGCATCTTTATATCAGAGAAGACTCGGCATATATGCACAGTCCAAGGCTGGCCGTACCTTGCATTCAGACTACCTAAGTACTAAGCTAAAATGACATGGCACCACCAGCCCAGATGAGTAAGAGTTGCACTTATTTTCATGCAAAGCACGTGGATTAGGCACCTAATGTACATGATAACCTGTACTGACCTCCCTGAAATCCAAGCTGTGGAAAACAAGCGCTCTCTCCTCAACAGCACCCTGGTGGTCACACAGAAACATCTGGTACAGCTGGTTCCTGCCTTCCCATAGCCCAGCATTTGCTCTTTCCCTCCACTCCTTGCCACCTGGGCCAGCAGATGTGCTTTGCTAACACTGTAAGATAGATCATGCATACAAACTGCATTTTTTCCATTTAAGAGATGAGAAAACTGATGCTCCAAGCATGTAAGTGATGTATATGTACATATGCACAGTGAGTAGTTGAATAAATTCTGTTATTCTAATTCCAAAGTTCATAGGCTTTCTCCAGTATTAAGAATTGATGGTGTAATAATAATAATACCTTGCAGTTTAGAGCTTATAGAAAAGACATATTTTTAGTAATATTGTCTCTTTTTGTCCGGGAAAGGCACCATGGCCCTGCACATAGGAAATGTCCTTGAATGGGCACTGGAATTCAACATTCATGGTTTCCAATCTCAACTCTATTCCTGACTGGCTGAGAAAATATGGATGATCCCTTATTACATCTGAAACTCACTTTCCTTATCTAAAAGAGGGAGGTGGGAACATAGAAATAATCCTCCCTTGAAATGCTAGCCTACAGAGTAAACTACAATGAAAGCTGAGCATATTCCCCAGCACTCAGTGGGCCAGTTGGGTTTAACACTCTTTGCTCCTGCCGTAACTCCATACCGGGCCAGACTGAACTGGGATATCTAGGTTTCTTTCCAGGTTTAAAAATTTATTAAAATGTCCTTAGCCATTTCTTAGCCCCTTCCTTCTTAAAGCTGAGTGACTATCTATTGTTCACAGATAAATTCTTCCAGGAATTTGAGCAAGATTAATAGACTAAACCTGGGATTTTAATCCCAGCATCCATGCATGGGCTACAATTGTGCTGCTTCTAGATGAAACTAAGTGACATCAGAGGAACTTCCCCCTCCTCCTCCACCTCCAACCACCCAGGCTAATATCATTAACATCAGCCAGAGGCAAGGAAGTTATAAGTACAAGCAGTGGACACTGTAAAGGAATTATCAAGCTGCTTAGTCCTTGGCAGTGAGGCAAACAACCCAGCAATTCATCATGAGTGAAACTCTAAGTTTTCCCAGATGAGTTGGCATGGTCCCCAACTGGATTGCGTTTTCAGCCTAGTTTGTAAAGAAAAATTAAGGATATTCTGTTCACAGTTTCTTTCTCCTTTCTGTTTTCTTCCCGTTAAAAAATAAGTACTTATTAATTTTAGTGATCAATTAAGGACTAGAAAGGAAGCTTGATATAAAGAATAGAGAGAACTTGAGGTTAAAATACAAGGTCTGAATCAGTCCTGCTTTTACATATTGATGCCAACGTTACCCACGGTTACTTGAGGTTAACAATTGATGGAGTTGCTTAGATCTCCCTAACTTGGAGATTAATTCTGTTCCTTTGGAAAGAACTCCACCATTTAGGCAGGGTTATACTCCACCAGGCTTATTTTCTTTCTTTTCATTTAATCTAATTTGATGGACCAAATCCTTTGCACCAAATCATCTCCATCACCCACTTCCTCAGCCCAACAAAAAAGAAAAATAACAATAGTTGAAAAATGCATCCAATCAACCAGACGCAAATGCATTTCTAATTAAAGATCATAAATATGGGTCACCCTTTAGAACAAGCAAACACAAGTAGAGCATCATTCTTCTTGATTTGTTCTGGGTCATTGTTCTCCTCTGCCTGGCTGCAGAACACTAATGGATCTTCTTGATAAGAATTAATTTTTTCATCCATCTGTTATATCATACTTTTAATGTCAATTTCTCCTAATGTATCCTGATTTTGCTCCAGCCCCAGCTGCAAACACACCACATTTTATTAAACTGAAGTCTCATGCCTCCAATCCTCTAAATGAGGGAAGTAGCTGCAAGACCGTTTTCTACCCCTGCATTTGCAGTTTTTTAAGTTTCAGGGTATGTTAGCATAATGCTTGCATTCAATCCCACTTCCAAAGGCAGAGGCCCTTCTGAATCAATTGATTCAGAACCAGGTCAAATCAAATACACAGTATGAAAAAGAGGAATCTGATAGCAACAAATGTCAAAGGCAATAAAAAAGAGACTATTTCATTTGGGCAACAAATTCTTAAAGCATAGGAAGTTGTGGTCTAGCCTAATTAAATGGGGACATGCAAGAGGCAAAAATCCTTTAATTTTTCCACAAAACTAGGACTGATGAAAGTTCTTAAAGTAAGAAAGGCACACACAGGTTACTTCCCAAATTCACCTATGAATTACGAAGTTAGATTGTAACTAGATAGGCAGAGGTGGCCTTAAATAAACCCAAGCTTCAGCATCCCATCTCTGACTATAAATCCAGATGTTCAAAGCAAGACCAGGGGCAATTTAGCAAAGTGTCAGAAGATGTGACAAAGATACACAGCCACTTAAGAGGAGAGGCAGGGTGGATAAAGTTAGACACAGCTGACAGGTGAAGACACGGAAACATGGGGGATTTAAGTGACGTGCTGGAAATTAACATAACAAAAGAATCAGACCGTTGAAGCTGGAACATAACTTGGAGACTTTGGGATGTACTGGAAGGATTTTAAAGGAACACATGCTAGGGACTAAGAAAAGTAGTGTGTTGAGAAAAATGAATGAATATATTAGTCAAAGTTTTCCAAAGAAAGAAAACCAATAGGGTATGTCTGTTTGTGTTTTTTAATTCACTGGAGAATCTAAACACTGCTTATTGATCACTTGATCCTATTCCTCCCAGCTACCGCCCCACTCTTGATGTGATATGGAAATAACATTGTATAAGTTAATATATGATAGATTTAGCAAAATTATATGATACTAGAGATAAATAGCTATGTGATTAAATCATTCATTCAACCAACATTTATTGAGTCTGCTCTATTCCTGGCCCTGCTAGTGGGAATTCAGGGAGGAATAAGATGCAATGTGAAGGAGCTCTCAATAGTGAAGAAAAACCATAAATAGCCACTAATTTTTAAAATATGTAAGTCCAACGACACATGTAGGCCCAGGGTGCTATGAGTACCTAGACAAGGACACCTAATCATGTAAGAGAAATGATGACCAGGATGGATCTTAAAGGTGGCTTTGTTAGGCGGGCCCATTCCAGGAAGGGGAAAGATCATGAGCAAAGACATGGAGATGAGCAATGGTGTGATACCGGCAGGGACTATCCAGCATTTGATAGTAAAGGTGGAGGATGAGCATGAAGGAAGGGGGATGGAAAATGACATTGGAGATGGAAAGGAGGCCCACATCACTGGTGACCTTGAATGCCAGGCAAGAGTCTTGGACTTCAAATGGCAGGGACTCTAGAGCCCTTAAAAAAGAATTAAGCAGACTAACCAGATAAGAAGGGACACAGACAAACCCATTGCCCTTCACTTCCATGACCACATGTGTGTAGAACATTTATTTTCAGGAACAATGCTTTTCAGAAAGCATTTCCTCAGTGCTCCTCCGTGTTAAGTATCATCAGCTCACATGCATCAGCCAACCAGGGAGGAGTTCCAATCCACGTGAACAAGCAATCTGGCTATAAAAAGACTGAGAGCACCCTTCTTATACCTGCAGCACAGCAGTTAGGCCAAATCACCTGAATATGACAAGAGAAAAGCTCCTCTCCTTCGGCTTCTCACAGTGAATCCAGTACAGAATTTGGTGTCAGTAATTAGACTCACCCAAAGTAAAGTCAGGCACGGGGTATTTGTCAAGTTTCTACATATGAATGTGTTCCAAGTAGCGGCAGCCCGATCCTGCCAAGCTCTGGCTAAGTTCTAGAGCTGGTCCCAGTTCAGAGCAAGGCGGCTGGTCTTGCACACTCCTAGACAAACCAGACATTGGCAAAGCCCTCCCAGAAGATCTGTACACTCTCAGGGACTTCAGGCTGTCCTTGCTGCCTACAAACCAGCTGCAAATACCAAGGGTCTCAGGGGTAGGTCCTTGGAAGCAAAGAAATACAGAAGCTGGTACAGAGATATGGAGAGAATGAACAGATCTGAATCTGGGCACAGCGGGGTTCTCTAGTGCCACAAGGAATCATAGCCTAGTGGGGAAGAGAGACATGTCAGAGAGGTGGGTATAATCACGAGTTTTGTATACTATGAATAGAAATGTGTTCACTATACCCTGAGAACGGAGACTGAAGTGATCAGCTTTCTCAGGTGTTTGAGGAAAGCCTTCATTATGGAGGACATATTGGTTTGCTATCTGTGCCAGGGTGTTTTATCTTTCCAGGTTTCTGCCCTATGAAACTTGATTATTTTATTGACAACTTCTGCTAGTTTATAATCAGCCATGTACAAAGGAACTCCTGGAATTTGGGTGATCTGTGATCAATGCGACCAGCGGGTATTAATTATCTGTCTCTGTTCTTCGCTTGGTAGAGCCTTCCTGTCACCAAAATCCTTCAGGTGCTGCAAATAACAATTGGTCATAAACATTCAAGTCTATCTACAAAGCTGCTTTGAAAAGCGCTGCTACCAATAAAGATTCCAAAGCTTGTGACAGGACCAGGGCCTTTTCTCTCTCTGTTTCATGTCTATCAGTGCCAAATTCAATTTGCAGATCGTAACTAAAATAAATCCTTATTGACTCACCCATGTATGGGTCTTTCAATCTGATCTATAGCTTCTTAGCATCACTATACATATTCGGCTAAAGATGAGATACTTGTTTACACATTTAATAGGAACTCCACAGTGATATTATTTTCTTTCCCAATTAATCGATTCTATCCCAGTCAGAATCTGACAAGATTAAATGTCTGTCTCCAAAATTGTACCTATTTTAATTGTGCATATTTTGACTTGAAAATTGTCTCACCCTTGAATGAAATAAAGTTGTATTACATTTACTCTTCATGTATCTCAGAACACAGAAAATTGCAGTCCGGAAGCTCTAGAAAATTTGTGTGAGACATTTAGGCTAGTATTTGTTACAGTGAAGATATAATACATCTCTGAAAAATAGTATTCTTCCACGTGGTGACTTCCCATAAACATTAGTTTGTGTGCTTAGCATTTTTCCCACAGATTTCCAAAGATTTGGGGGCAACTTGTAAAATATCTTAAAAGATGTCAGGATTGCAAACATTAAAGGAAAGAGTAAAGAAAGATCACATACAAGGACAGGGACAAAGTGAAGCTAATTAAAAGCACAAAAGAGCATATTATAATGGCTTACATAACTATTGGGGTAAAACTAACAATAGGACATACTAGTTTGTTCCAATTAGAATCATTCTTTAGGAATAGGTGGACTGATCTGGGGGAAAACAGACTTCGGCAAAAGCAATAAAAGAAAAAAATGGCATCTATAAGATGTAAGAGAAAATTAACATCTGATTATTTGTATAACTTTCATCACACAGGCATAACTTGGCTTGCACATAGTTGGAAGAAAACCAAATTCCATTAAAGTTAAAGCTGAGTAAAGATTAGCTAATGACCCCCAAAACACTTCTTATCTTAAAAAGACATGGAAGTTTTTTTTAAAGTTTGGAATAGGTAGTTTTGTGGAACCCTTAGAAGGGGGCACAAACTACCCTAAGGAAATCTAAAGAGGGATCAAAAAAGGAAAGATTTGAATTGGAAACAGATATGCTCATCTTAGCATCTGAGTGACTGAAATCTTAGGTGGCACTGTCCTGCTTCTCTCAAGGGCCCTGGGTAGGCAAGAGAATTAAGAATCAGGGGATTGTAAATACCCATAAAACAACAGGCTTTATAATGAGTAAACTTCATTAAATGGGAAAAGATGGAGCTTTGTGCTCCTGAAGCCTTGGAAGAATTTGCTTGATAAGCAAAACCTAGTGTGAGTGAATCACAAATTTAGCTCTAAGCTTTCTAGCAAGCAGCACAGAAATAGAAAACTTCTGTTACAAGATTTGAAATATCTATGAAATAAAAATAAGCTAATGGCTCTGGAAAATTCCAACTTTCCTTGATACTAATATCCTATAGGAATCCTTTCTAGGGATTCTAAGGAAGAAAGGAAGGAAGGAAGGGGAGAAAATAAAAGAAATATTGTGATATGATAAAAATGATGACCTATACCACATCCTTACTAAGGATAAACCCCACTAAGGTTTCAGAAGGCTATTTCTTATATCAAAATAGGCTAAACAGAGATTACAGCAAAATGAAATTCAGTTTAAAACATATCTTTTCAGTCTTGGGCAAAATTCTCTGGTTATCTCTGTGATCCAGGGATATACTTAAGGATATCTGAAAGAGAGGGCAGTCTAGTATATCTCAAGCAACCCTCACTGAATACCATTTCTCTTGGCTGATCTTTGTGCAAATACAGCAGCAATCAGCTTGGTATAGTTTCTCCCCAGCAGTTGCGTTGAATTCAATTTGTCCATGTTCTCTGCAGCATACTAAACAATGTGCCTGGGAGACCCACAAGCGAAGGGCCGGGAAATAACCTTTTGTGGGAACTGAGGAGACAGGTTAGAATGAGTGCCTGCATGTACTGGAAATGAGGTGAAGAAAGCTGGCCCAGGGACAGGATTCACTCAGAAGACTGTTTCCAAGCTTCTCATTGAGGACACATGTCTAGCTAACTAAGAACCCCCAGGTTCCCCCGGAATCTGCATTACTAAAAAAAAGACAGAGCCAAATAAATACTCACCCAGAACAAAACAAACGTTTTAAAACACTTCAGTAAAATACCAGCCAGGTATGTAAATTTCAGCTATTTGCCTTTCTATAGGACTTGTCCAAGGTAAACCATTTAGGAGAAGTACAAACAGATAACTTTATAAGAGAATTTATTGTAGGGGATTATAATTTATAAATAATGTTGAAGGACACTAATTTACATCCCCACCGTCTTGTTAGTCTAGACCCTTGCCAACACTCAGAGGATAACTATGCCATGTCTTCCAAAAGTAAAATGGGCTTCCCTATTTACTCAATAATTCCATTTCTAGGAATTTGCCCTATATATATATACATACAAACATGTGACAAAATGAACCAATTGGAATGTAAACTTCAGCAAGAAGCTGGAAACAATTCTAATAATCTGTCCATAGAGGACTGATTAAAGTGTATTCATACAATAGAATTCTGTAAGTACTACCACCAGAGGGGATGAGATGAGTTAAGTCTACACAGACAGATGTGGAAATATTTAACTGTTACATGATTAAAGCAAGGGGCACAAGTGTTCATGGTGTAACTATTGTGCATATTGAAAAATTTGCAGCAAACTATAAAGAGAGAGATAGTTGCTGTTAAATGGCAAACCAGACTCAAACGGCCCGTGGGGCTTCTCACACCAAAATCTGTGCTGTTTCCACTACACCAAAGTATAGACGTGTCTGGACTCCATTTCCCACCTGCTCACGCTCAGCTTGTAAACAGTACATGGCCACGAATCAGGTGGCAAGCCCCGTGCACACTTATGCCTCTCACACATTGTTTCCTGCAATCATTGCAGTATTTTAGTTTTTTTTAAATCACTACAGAATCAAATCTCCTAAGGGGCAAACCCAGGGATCTTCACATCAAAGACGCACCATCCCAACTCCTTTTGGGTCAGGCTTTACTGGGAAAGGGCCTCATCTGTTGCTACCAACTCCTTGGTTCATGAGTCACCACTACGCCCTGGGCGAGTAGAGCTGTTCGGTAAGAGTGCCCCCGCACACACAGCACGGGGGGGCCTGGCCTCGATCTTACCGTAAACCTCACACTGCTGCTCTTGTGCACCCTCCCATCTCCCCCATTTCCTCATGGTTTCATTCAGAAACCCTGACAAGCGTCCACATCAGCACCCGATTAGCCTGATGACTCACACTGAGCCGGCATTCAATAAACCTTTACCCACTGATATCCATCCTGCCATTTTGAGCACAGCCTTATGAAGTTATTAATTTGTCTTGTGTTTTTACAAGGATTATATACCAAAATCGCACAGAGGGTGAAAACCAGAACGGGTCTCAAATACTCTTGAGTAAGCACAAGTAAAGTAGTTGGTTAACTTTAGGGAACATGTTTTACAAAAAAAATACTGACAAAAATAAATCTTAGAATGATACTTGTTATTGTGAGTCACACACACTGCAAGATGAAGAAGGGAAATGGAAATGACTGAAGCATGAGCAAAGTCACCTAGGATGACATGCAATTGGTTTTCAAAAGCTCGAACATTTCTGAAAATTCAGTTCTTGAGGAGAAGCAAAGAGCAAACCTCTCTGTATTATGATGCTAAAATCTTTTTTGTATTTCCCAATTCACTTTGTTCCCAAAATAAAGCCATAGTCTATTTACTCTAAATGCAAAAGGTAATTTTTTGGTAAATTTTAACAACTAGAGCTTCTATTTTGATTAGTAGATGTCTTCATCTGTTCAGGCTACAATAACCATAAACTGGGTGGCTTATAAACAACAGAAATTTGTTTGCTCACAGTTCTGGAGACTAGAAGTCTGAGATCAAGGTGCGAGCATGGGCAGGTTCTGGCAAGAACCTCTTCTGGGATGCAGACTGCCATCTTTCTCACTGTATCTTCACCTGGAGGAAAAAAGACACCAACCCCATTCATGAAGCCTCCACCCTCATGACCCAATCACCTATCAAAGCCCCCACCTCCTAATGCTATCACACTGGGGGTTAGGAGTGCAACATGCACATCTGGGAAGGAAACATTAAATCCATTGCAGTAGAATATTTAAGCTTGTTTGGATGCAGTTATGATTATATGGGCCCAATGACAATTTAATATTTACTGTTGATGCATAGATTTCTTAATTCACCAAGAACATTGCAAATGTATGATGTTATGTTCCATCAATAATTGTTTTCATATTTTTATCACAAACATAAATTTTCTTTAATTGTATTTTCAGTAGCATTTACAATGTCAGCTGTGTCATTTTTGACAGAATGAAATTGCCAAAGCTTCACTCTGATGTACTGAATAAACAAATAATTGAACAATATTGGGATGATCTTACCTGATTCTTATTTTACTTGAAAGATAAAGTGATATCATTTTATTGTCTGCCAAGATCTTTTCCTTCTAAGGAAGCCAACACATTAACAGCTATGCTTTCATTTTTGGGGAGGGGTAGGTGGGGATAGGGTGTATATACAAGAAAACAAAATCAAAAATAAGGAAAATACTCAACCGATCTCAATAAAAGCCGTGTTGCACCATCTGCAGTTGCAAGTGTCAGTTTGTCATGTCTAGCCAGAGTCTGCCGTCAGTGACATCTTGATGACCTTCTTGGTGCATGGCTAAATGTTAACAATATGTTGAGCAAGTTCCACAATCCCCGTGAGGTTTCTAGAGAAATGAAAACCTACCACTTAATTCCTTGTCAAATAGGCACTTTTTTTGCTTTTTGAGCTCATTGCTGGCAAAAAAAGTTCATTTCAAAACAAACAAAAAATTAGTCATCAAACAACAAAATAAATAAAGTAAAAGACTTAGACCACAAAATAAATGACAAATGCACTGTAGCAAGGGAGTCATACCACTCCTAGATGCTCTCTGGCAGTGCTGTTCAGTCACCACAGCCTGAAGGTATTTAAAGAACACGTAGCCTATAATTTCCTGTATTCTGCACTGACCCTGCTGACTGGTAAACCGAGTATCTGCCAGGAGAACCAGCAACAAATACTCTCCCACCTCCACTGACGAGCAGAGCAAATTGGCCATCCCTACCAGCAGGAGCATTGAAACACTCCATTTCACCAGCAAGGGCCCTGCATGCTGTGCTTGGAAGGGAGGTATTATTTTGTGACTGAAGAGGATCAGGAGAAGAGAGAGGTTATCACTCATTGTCATTCAAATTTAACCACATGATGAGGAGAGAACTCTCTTTAGTATAGGTAGTATCAGACATCATGGCAGAAAATGTACTTTTTTACATAAACACAACTTGATTATCTGGAGGTTCATAGAGTGACTGATAGGCTGACATGTGACATTTTTATAGAGCAAGGAACTGCTTTGAAATGTGATGGAGCCGTGGGCACAAGATCCTTTTAGCACTCGGTTCCGATCCTTTGGGAGCTGCTACCCTGATGGAACGGGATGATGGGATCGTGTCTTGAAGACAAAGCTAATGCACCAGTTTAGAGATGATATCCTGAAAAGACGCGGCTTATACCTTAATTCAACAGCACCTGGTGTCATGTTCTCCTGTCCAGGAAGCTAGGTGTAGAAGCAGTGTTCTTACTAACCATCCTCCCCAGTGACCCAGCTGAGAAACATGCTTTCTCTCCTCACAAATCTTGGCTCTTTGAGGGTAACTTCTCATCCTAGAAGGTGGAAGACTTTCACAGGGTGCACAGGGTCTATCTCACTCGCCTTAAAGCCTCTTATCACCTTGGGCTCCTCACGCCTGTACGTAGCAGGCAAAGAAAAGGATTTCCTTACTGGTGGGGGTAATAGACCCTGATTACCCTAAGAAGGTTAAGATTGCTGTTACATAGAGGAATATGAGATTAGAGCACTGGGTGATCCACAGGTACCCCCCATGACCAGTTTTATTATAATTGGGCAAACAGAGCAACCAAGAATGAGAACTCAGAGTCAAGGCAGGGAAGGAAAGAGTAACTGTGAACTCATAATACCATCTATCACAGCAAGTTTAACCAAAATACCACTTTGATTTGCTCTGGATTGGAGCAAATTTCCTCCAGGTTCTACTTTGGGATTTTAATTACTTTCTATTATCATTAATAGTTGCCTTACCAGAAGCATTAATTTCCCATTTATCCTCTTACAATACTAGAGCAATACCAGATAATGCTGCCCAGGCTCAGCATAGCATTGGAGAAGGAGATTAGAATGCTACACAGATTATTATTTTCTACAGAATTACTTTCAAGACAAATTGAATTTCATTGCCTGAAATGAATTTTTATGTTTTTGCACAGAGGGGACAAATGGATGTGAGCCATTACAAAGTACATGGAAATGACATAATTGAAAGAAATCAAACAGATTTTTATACATGAGATGTAATGCTATCTTTGAATGAGCTTTAGGAGGTTTGTGTCAAGGTCCAAACAAATGATTAATCACTGCAGAGTACAGGTGACAAAATTAAGATTACTGTGTTTCAATGGTAAGATGAAGGCTAATGCTCATAATTCCAGCTACTTTTCAAACTCAAATGCCAAGACTGCCTTGAAGATATATTGAATTAAGATGTCTCCAACAATGATTCCACCCAGGAATGCATATTTGTCCAACAGTATTGGTTATTACGAACATTAAACAGGGTTTAAAAACCCAATAGCATCAATGAAGATATACATCATAGAAAATAGAAAAGCGTCTTTTCATCATGGAGGCTGAACAAGTCCTGTTATGCGGGCCTAGTCCTCGCTGAGATGTATCCTTCCACAGTCTGAGGGCCACTGAGAATGGTTGAATACTTCTTATTAGGAAAAAGCAGTTTCACTAATCCCTACCCATGTTATATTGGAAGAGGATTGGTTATGGGTGATGAAGGAAAAGAAGAATCGAGACTTTCCCCCAGGTTTCTGGCTTTGAGCTACTGAGTGAATATAATGCCATTTGCTCAGATAAAAGGGGCTAGGAAAGAAAAGAAATCATAATACTTTCATAAATCATCATAAATATACCTTCCTACTTCTTTATTGAGAGCACAGAGTTCTGCTGTTTCATCAGGTTTTGCTGATGAAAAAAGATGTGGCTTATACCTTAATTCAACAGCATATGGTGTCATGTTCTCCAGTAGATAAAATACACTGGTTCTGGAAGCTAGGCATAGAAGCTGTGTTCTTACTAATCATCATTCCCAGTGACCCAGTTGGGAAATGTATGTTTTATTGAGAGCTCTCTTCTGCAGTTCTCCTGATGGGACCGTCTGTCTGAAACCCTCCCAACACTGATTACGTACCTTGTTCTCTGCCTTCTCTGCACTCATCAGTGTCTCTCAGACTATTTTCTTTTTGCCTACATTTGCAAGATGGTCTTTCAAAGAACAGACTTTCTGATGGAAAACAGAAGACGAAACAGGATTATTTTCAGACAAGAGAAGTTATATGAGCACAGGTGACATATCCAGTACCAAAAGTGGCCTTATTTGTGGCCAAGAAAAGATAATTAGAAGATAATTTCCACATCTGACTTTTTATTTTCAAATATGAATCCTATTGCTTGTCCTTCATGCACTTCAGTTTTGTCCTTTGGATCTTGAAAACTACCCTTCAATAAAGAGGATTTTCCCCTCCTTGAGAATCGCTCCAAAGACCATGGTCCAGGAAAATAAACATACTTGCCCTTGAGGACAGTTTGTCCAGAAGATGGCCAAATCTTTCCTTCTTATTCCCTAAAACAGTGCCAGGAATTGGTTACTCAGAGTGAAGTCAAGAAGCAATATCAAGCAAACAAGTGGCACAATCTGACCACGAAGATATTGTTGAGATTGGTCTTAAGAGATTTTACTCTTCCCAGGAACTGGCAGCCCTTCACCTTCTTCCAAGGATTGGCAGCCCTTCAAGAATAAGAAAGGAAGAGGAGAAAGCAAATATTACAACATTCTAACGAAACAACAGAAGGCTAATAGAGCTCACAAAGTCCTTTCATATATATTAACTCATTTAAACTTGACAACAACCCTTTGAGAAAAGTATTAGACAGGAGGTCACAGAGGCTAGAAAAGTTACACCCTGAGTAGTGGGGTAGGCAAGATGAAGACCCAAATCTCTCAACATCTAAAGATCATGCTTCATCACTGCCTCAAGAGGAGAGAAGAATGAACTATAAACCTGGGTCTTAAAGGTTTTGAAGAGTATTAAACTACAACTATTTTCAAAAGAAGAGGTAAATCCTCCACAAATTTGAGAGCTAACCCCTTACCTACAAGAAACATTTATGAAAGAGGTTTACTGAGAGAAATAGAACCAATAAGGTAGGTATAAATATAGAGAGAGATAGCAATAGGTAATATATATGATTTAATATAAGAATTGGTTCATGATATTAAAGAGACTAAAAAGTCCAAAATATGCGATGTGGGCTGGCAGGCTGTAGACCCAGGAGATGGGAAAGCCAACAGTACAGAAAGCTATCTGTTAGAGAATTCTCTCTGGCTCAGGGAAGCCAAGCCTTTCATTCTATTAATGCCTTCAACTGACTAGACAAGGCCCACTCACATTATGAAAAATAATCTGCTTTACCCAGGTTCACTGATTTTAATTTTGATTTCATCCAAAAATACTCTTACAGAAACACCCATAAAAAAGTTTGACCAACTATCTGGGTACCCTGTAGCTCAGGCAAGTTGGCACATAAAATTAACCATCACAGGAGATTATAATAAAAAATGGCTGAGGACAATTCCACAAATTGGGAGACAAGTAAAATAAAAAGGATATAGGGAAGGCAAATATAAAGATTCTAAAAAGTGTGTGCATGTGTGTGTGCATGGACAGAGACACATTTAATCTCCAGTCCTCTTCTGATAAGTCTGCTAGAGCTCAGAAAAGCACCCATCAGGCAGAATTAACCCACTAGGGCATTATTTGTATCAAGACTATGATACTATCTCAGCTGAAGCATAAGCCTCCAAGGAAATGCAATTATAAATGAAACTTACGAATCTTCCACTCAATACAGAAATCCTATCACCTATCTCATAGAGTTCCTTAGCTCTTGTTAAATATCTGCAATGAATGGAGGATCACCCAACTCAGGAGCTATCTTAGGATCTCCCAGTAACCACCTATTTTTGTTGGATAGCACTAATTACTGAAAGTCTTTATTTTGAATGCGAATTTCCCTTTCAATAATTTTCACTTACATCTGTCCTCAAGAACCACAAAACTACATTGTGAATGTTTGCTTATTTAATAAACACTCTTCTTTCTGATTTTGTCTCCAGGCCTAACTGCCTTGCGCCTAACTCTGCGTGTGTTTTCCTTCACTAAAATGTCCACCACGCTCCTTATGATGGACTGAATTGTGTTCCCCCAAAATTCATATGTTGAAGCCTTCTATGTGACAATACTTGGAGATGCACCTTTAGGGAGGTAATTAAGGTTAAATTACTTCATAAGGGTGTGGCCCAATCCAATAGGACTGATGTCCTATGAGAGGAGGAGGAGACAGCTGGAGTGTGCATGAGCACAGAGAAGATCATGGGAGCTTGCAGCAAAAGGCAGCCACTTGCAGGCCAAGGAGAGTGATCTCACCAGAAACAAATCCCAATGGCACCTTAGCTCCCAGAACTGTGAGAAAATGTATTCCTATCATTTAAATCGACCAGTCTGCAGTATTTTATTATGCCAACCCTAAGTCACTAATACACTCCCCAAATCTGCTAGCTCCCAACCCCACCTCCACTCTTGCTCCCTATTCATTCCAGGGAACCAAGTGTGGAGGTCATAGCGACACAGGGAACTGGCAGGAGGCTCAGCAAATTGCCATTCAAAGAAGCACTGGACAGAAACGTCCCACCTCAGAAGTCATTTCCTAGAGGAGAGAGGACTGACAGAGAGGTTGAGAGAAGGGATGATCACACGCCCTACAGAGGTCAGCTCTGTTCCTTGGAAAAATGATGGTCTCCACTGAAATAGGACTGTAGGTTAATTATGAACACTTTCAAGGTTTATGAGTGCCTACCTCACAGCCACATTGAAAAGATTCAATGACATGTCAAATATAACACACATTAAACAGAACCTAGTGTAAAGAAACATCAAATATATGTTAAGAAAAAAATAAGTGCAAAGTGGCTCTCTGGCTTCACCCATCTTGGTCTTCTCTAGCCTCCAAAATGACTGAGGCCATTAACTGATGTATAAACTGTGCATTGCCGATCACAAGTGTACATTTTTCCTGTTTATTAAATCTCCTTCTGTATAGCACTACTTGTTTTCCCATATCCTTTCTTCCTTGTTTCTCTCCATAAATATTCATTCAGCACCAACCACATGCCAAGTATTAAGTAAGGTGAGGGTGAGGTCTGGAGTGATCTGAGTCCTGGACAATCAATTTCTGAAAACCTGGAGATCTCGTGAAATAGTAAGTAATCAAGAGTGATGTGTGATAAACAAGAAAAAGCTTCTTCTTATCTGACAACTGAACCCTGCGAGGTAACAGACGCACTAGTCCTTATATCTGAATGAATGATTAGTAGTCAGACTTTATACCCTTTCAAAATAAAGGGAGAGTTTTGTATGTGTGTTATATACAGTCATGAGAATTCTGGTAGCTAATTTATTGGTACATACACTTAATAAATTACTTGAAAATTGTAATGACTTAAAACAAGAATATTTATTATCTCACAGTTCTGTGGCTAGGAATTCAGGTACAGCCTTCAGTCAAGGCAATGGCCAGAGCAATGTTTATCTCAAGGCTCAACTAAGGAAGAATAAGTTTCCAAACTCATTTACATGGCTGTTCACAGGAGATAATCGGCTATGACACTAAGGGGCTCAATTCTTCCCTGGCTGTGGACCAAGGCTACACTCAGTTTCTTACAATGTGTAGCACGATGTGACAGCTGGCCTCCTCAGAGCAAGAAGTCTAGATATTTCCAGCAAGATGAGAGTCTCAGTCTGTGTCATATGCTTTGTGTTATAACTAAGCCACTAGGTCCCACCCCTACCCAAGGGCAAGGGATTACACAAGCCATGACCAACTGAAAGTGGGGATCGTTCAGGCCATCCTAGAAGTCTGCCCACCAGTCTGCTGAGAAGTATTACATGGCAACAAGCCCTCAGTCAGTACCTCCTCCTGGCAGAACACTGTGGATAGTACATCCGTATTGAGATTTATGGTAATTCCATTTTCCCACTTCCTCTCATACTTTTGCCCTCACTACCTCTGTTAGTGATGGTAAAGAGCCCAGAAAAATAAAGGTCTTAATATTTGTCATCTCTAACCAGAAATGCAGCTCATTTCAGTGGCTTATATCTTACAAAGATATGGGTCAGAGACATACTATGTGGTGATTTAACCATAAATTCCATTTTTTGTCTTCTGCAATTGTCTTGGAATTCAAAGATGCCAGATACTGATCAGAACAAACAAAAGCATTCTAAATTGACACCTCCCTTGCACACACGCGCACACACACACACACACACACACACACACACACACACACAATCAAGGAAATGTATGAGAGCTATATAGATATAGATGGGTATGAGTATGGATAGGGATACAGATATGGATAATACAGATACACAGATATATGTATACACACATAGAGATGATGATGATAATGATAGTGGTGAAGAATTGGTACATATTGGTAACATAAGGCATTTAAAGAATCATTTCTTTGCTTCTTGACTTACTTTTATTCAAAGGGATTTACCCTTTAAAAATCTAAATAAAGCATAATTAAAGAAATGATATGACCTCAAATTATTGCTCAGAACTGATGGGTTATAAAATAAAAGGGTTAGTGTGAAACATGAATCCCGAATCTGGGGACATGTCAATTGTCATGTAAATGAATAGGGAATTCATCTGGATTACAATATGGTATCACTGATGAATTGAGCCCTCTGACAATAATAAAGAATATGGAAGGTAAATGAGTGAAACTAGAGTCAGAGACCAATCAGGAGCCTTCACTTGTGGCTGAAACCAAAAGATAGGGGAGCACATGCTATGTTCCAGGCCCTGTAAAATCTTCTCGTATACTAATTCATTTAATTTGTGCTAGCTTAATGAGGTAGGTTCTATTATTATAGTCTTCCCTATTTTGCAGGTGAAAAAGCAACACACCAGCAAGTTAAGTAGCTTGCTCAAAGAACAGGGCTAAAAAGTGGTAGATCCATAATTTCAGCCCTAACTGTAGAAACCATATCTTAACCACTAAGCCATGTTAAGTTCTTATAGTTATGATGAAAACGAGACAGGACTTAGAGACTACCTAAGACAGCGAGGGAAGGAAAGAGGACTTCAGTTGAGTTTCAGGGTCTAGATTGGATGTGTTGGAGAATTACAGTGTCATTACCTTAAAGAGGGACTATGGGGAAGTCAATATTGTTAGGGGCTGGAGAAGGAAATAATGAGTTTAGTTTTGAAAACTGTATTTTGTAAGACATCCAGGTGCAAAAGAAAGACTGATATACACACCTAACTAGTAAACGCATCAACAGGGTATACTTTGCGTTTAGAAGGAACATTGTCTAAGGATATAAATTGATTGTTGGTAAACATGTTTAATCCCCCTGATGAAATAAATAATGCAGTAAGCATTGCTCTACATGTGATAGGGTTCCAAAAATGTTCCTAAAGAGCTGGGAAAGTATTGTATGCAAAAGTCTAGTTAGCTTTCTAGACAAATCCACACAGGGGAAATACTCTACTTAATTCACCACAGTCCACAGCCTAGCCCTCAGACTCACAAGCTCAAATTCTTGATTTATCAGCTTCGGCACTGGGATCACATGAACTAAGCTTACGAAGCCCATGTAAATACACCATGACCATTTGCTAACTTACAATGAGGAACATAACCGTCAAGTAGCGCAAATGCATGTATGCTGATGAGCACTTCTCTTCCTGTAGACTTGCACTCATTCCAAAGATTGATTGGTAAGCATAGATTCAGAATGAAAGAAATTAGAAGATCCAAAACTAGTAAGGTACCAAGCTGAGATGTCCTATCAGGCTCTGGATACTGAAAGATCTCAATCTGAATCTCAGTTTTGAGATATACTAGTTGTTTCAAAGTAGGAGTGGTATCCCACTTTCCTCATATGTTTCATGGCAGTAATAACTATATCTCATGGGGTTTCTGTGGTGGTAAACTGAGATACTATATGTAAAAACACTTAATAAAAGTCTGATGAAAAGTGATCAATATATGTTGACCATTGTTATGATGATGATGATGATTAGTATAATTATGACTTATCTCCCCAAGGGCATATTGAAGGGTCACATTATCCTCTCCCCAAGACCAGCCTCCAGGAGATAAGCACAAACTGTATCCTTTTTAATGGATGTCTCTCTCCTTAGAAATGCTTAGCGTCTCGGTCAAAGTCAAGATGACACTAGTATGAAATACTGTGCAGCCATCAAAAATGATGCAAATATGTATTTTTTTTTATAAAATAACATGTTTTCCCAGTCAAAAGAAAAATTAAAAGCAGTTCTCACTCTTAATTATAATATTGTGTAGACTCTAATCTTTCCAAATTAACCAATTTCAATTCTGCATCAAAATTAAGGGGAAAAATATAACTCCAACCTGGATTTATTAAAATATCAGGGGCAAGGGCTAAACATTTGTATATCTGAGGAGTTCTGAGCATGAATATAATGTCCAGCCAACAGTGAGGAACTATCACTGTAATTGGAAACTATTCAGAGGAAGCATTCCAGTGTTTTGAATGATTATTTATGATAGATGTGCTTTGGGCACTTGAACTTAATTTTGCTTTGTGACAATCATATGACTTTCCATACTATGATTATCTCCACTTTATGAATGATGAAATTGAAGCACAGAGAATTAGTGTAACATGCTGATGAGTACAGAGTGCTGGCAAAAACTGTCCAAAAGGAATACTCATCCTCAGCATTCGTGCTAGGTGGCTTCCCAATAAAAAATTCATAAAACCAAAAATGGTGAAATAATTGTACACCTATAATGAGTTTAAAGCTGTTTCCATCTTTTTTCCCCAAACTTTTAAAGACTGATCTCATCCTCGGGGATGGATGGCCATAGCTTGGATTTGAGAGAAGGAAGAAGAGAATAAATAACAAAGAAAAGAAGAAAGAATCTGAGGAAAGATCTGCAAAGCTGCATGGGACTGATCCCAAGGAGAGGAGGAAAACAAAAGTGCCCTTTCCTGATTAGTCCTTTTCTGCGGTCAACTGGAAATATTTGTTAAGTTTCATAGGCTTACAAAAACAAAATAAATAAGGGGCTTCAGAGAGGATTCTTGGAAGATGATAAAGCAGGAAACACCAGAAATGTCTCTACAGTTGCACTAGGTGAATCCTCCGATGTAACTATTTTGGAACTCTGGAGTCTCCTGAAAGCTTGCAATTTCCAGGGGAAGTCTTTGATGGCAAAAATGCAATTTCAGCTCCTAACACAGTAGAAGCTACCCATCTCCCCACCTTTCCACCCTGTGACACGCAGCTGTGCATATATATGTTCCCAGAGCCGCTTACACACAGCTTGCAGGAGCCAGAGTGGGCAATAAGGACTCTGCCTTCCAAATATCAGATCTGTGCTCTGACTGCTGATTGTCAATGCTGGCAGTAAAGTGCAAAGAGGCAGTGCCATTGTTATTGTACCTCTTTCCATTATTGCAATCCCCTACACCTCTGGCTGAAGTGACAGCCAGGGGATGTAAAGAGCCCGCACCTTCATTTTCCTCTTTTAATTTTCCTCTTTTTCTTTTTTTGGTAGACAGACTTCAAAGACTATGATGTTCCAAGCAACGTCATACAAGAGAGAAAGTAGAAATTGACCATGCATGCCCAGGAACATGCAGACTCAGAAAAGAACCGAGAAAACCAAGACTTTAACTTTACACCATAGGCTGATCTTTGGCACAGAGATAAACCTGGAATGAATGTAAGAACACGTCATTAGATTTAAATATTCAGTTTTCAACAACAACAAAGAAATCACAAGTCTCATACAGAGAAAAAGAACATATGGACAATGCAGAGGGAAGACAACAGAAACTGCCAGAAAGAAGACCTGGGGGAGGCTCTACTCCACAACTAAGACAATGACCTTAAAGATGTTCAAAGAACTAAAGAAAGGTATTGACAAAGTCAAGAAAATGATGTATGAACAAAATGGAAATAAGAATAAAGAGATAGAAAACCTTTAAGGAAGCCTATAGAGGTTCTGGAAATGAAAAGTATAACTGAAATGCAAATTTGCTAGAGGGATTCAAAGGAAGATTTCAGCAGTCAGAATAAAGAAGAATTGGTGAACCTGAAGACAGAACAATAGAAATTATCATCTGAAGAACATAAAAAAAAAGATTGAAGAAAAGTGAGTAGATCCTAAGGAACCTGTAGGTACTCTCAAGTGGACCAACATATGCATTTGGGGAGTCCCAGAAAAAGAGAGAGAGAATAAGGGGCAGAGAGAATATTTGAAGAAATAATGACTGTAAACTTCCAAAATTTGATGAAAGACATGAACAGTGATTTTTTTAGCGATGACACCAAAAGCACAAGCAGAAAAATCACAATAGACACACTGGATTTCATGAACATTAGAAGATTTTGTTCATCAGAGGATACTATGAACGGAATTAAAATCAATCCACAGAATGAGAGAAAATGTTTGCAAACCATATATTTGTTAAACACGTAATATCCTGAAGATAGAATTCATAAAACTCCATTAACAGAAGTGATTTTTAAAAACAAATTAACAAAATACCTGGTTCAAAAATGGACAAAGAATTTGAAGAGATATCCCTCCAAAGATGATACACAAATGCCCAACAACATGTGAAAACACAACCACTGTCACTAATCATATTAGGGAAATGTAAATCAAGACTACCTGGAGATGCCACTTCACAGCCTTAGGATGGCTACTAGGAAAAGGAGAAAATTACAAGCCTTGGTGAAGAGTGAAGAAATTGATGATTTCTGTGCACTGCTGATGAAAATGTAGAATGATTATAGCTGGTGTGAAAAATAGTATGGCAGTTCCTAAAAAAAATCACCAAACAGAATTACCATTTGATCACTAATTCCACTAATACACTCAGAAGAATTGAGAGTGGGTCTCAAAGAGATTTGCAAGGCCATACTCATAGCAGCACTATTCACAGTAACTGAAATGTGGATGTTACCCAAGCATCCTCAGTAGATGAATAAGTAAGCAAAAGCAATTTCACTTTATAAGGGAAGGAAATTCTGATACATGCTACATCATGGATGAACCTTAACAACATGATGCCAAGTGAAATAGCCAGTCACCAAAAGACAGATACTGTATGATTGCACTTTTATGAAGTACTTAAAGTAGCCAAAATCATAAAGACAGAAATCAGAAGCATGTCTCCAAGGGCTGAGGGAGGGGGAAAACAGGGAGTTATTATTTAATGGGTATAGAGTTTTCATTTCTCAGGATGAAGAGAGTTCTGGAGATGGATGCTGATGACTCTTGGGCAGCAATGGGAGAGCACTTGATATTGCTGAACCATATACTTAAAAAATCGTTTTTAAGAAAAGACGAAAGTTTTTTGGATTTGAAAGCTGTCACGAAGAGGTGAAGTAACTTTCAAAGTTGAAACATCCGAAATGATCCTTATTCAGCTGTTCATAAAATACTTACTGAGATTCTTAACCTAAAAAATAAAACAGCCAGTTATTTTACCAGCAAAATGGGTTGATTTGGGAATTGCAATTCAGTACCTACAGGCTACTATAAAACCGTAAGCAAGTCCAACAAAGGAAAGGAACATTATTTTATGGAGAAGAAGGAAGCTGGGACCAGTTGTTTTCAATGAAAGCGCACTGGGAAAAGCACATGTTCAGTGGGATGAGGGTTTCTCATTGGCTGAGTTTCAGGGGTGGTCAATTTCTTGTAGGAGATACAACATAACATCTTTCCTTGTTGGAGCCTGTAATTGGTGACACTTTCCTGTTGAGGATTCTCTGGTTGGATCTGTAATTGACAATTCTTCCTGTAACTGACCTTGAATGGTACTGGCTCTTCCTTCAGCCTCCTAACTCCATTTCAGTGAGGTTTCCCTTGATTTATTTTCACAAGGATGTGGGAGAACACTGGAGGTGCAAAGAGATGCCACCAAAGGGCTTATAGTCCAATAGGTCAACCCAGAAATCACGGTGGGATGAGGTAGTTTGTACAAACAGATCAGGAGGGATAAATATGATTTGGAAATAAAGGTGGTGTCAAGAAAATCTTCATGGAAATGTGTAAGAGCTCTAGAAGGTTTAAAATAAACCTAGGATTTCACCAAGAGGAAGAAGTGAAAGAGGCACCCCAGGCAGAGAAAATAGTCGTACCAAGGTCTGAAACACCAAAGGTCAACTTGAGCTGTGCACCACATGGAAGGAAGTCTAGTGTGGCACAAGTCCAAGTAATCCCACCTTGAGAGTTGACTGTGTACTATAGGGTGGGCCACTTAATCTTTCTAAAATTTACTCTCCCCATCAGTAAAGTGAAGATAATAATCCCTACCTTCTAAGGATATTGGATAACTAAATGTGCTTAGGGATGTTTACACTTTGGCACAGAGGCCAGCACATGGGAAATGCCCACTAAATTATACCTACTGTGATGACTATATAATCCTCACAGGAGTGAACAGCAAGACCCCCAGCTGACACAGAGGAAGCTGAAACGGCCTTTCAACAAAGCTGACCTCTGGACTTTCCAAGTTAAAATTTCGTGAAGACTGCTGAAGGCCAGCAAGGTGTGACCACGGAGACTTCCCCTCTCCTAGCAGGCTCCTCCAGAACCGTAAATCAACTCCCTCCACTCCACCCTTGAAAATTTTTAGGAGGCTAGAGGTTGTTTTTCTCTCTATAAACCAGTTTTTCCCCTGGCTATGGCAATAAGTTACTGATTCCAATTGGTGCGGGGCCAGGTCAGATGACCTTTCAGACATCAGGGGGCATTGGCCTGGAGGGGAAGGTACATCCACAGGAGAAATTCTTAGTCATGACACACGGGAAGTGAGCTAAAAAAAAAAAAAAAAAGAAATTCACAAGCCCTCCCGAGTCCCAGACTTTTCTTTTGGGCTGAAAATTGCTCCCAATACCAGTAACCTTAGCCTAGTCTTGGTGTGAACCTTGCAGTTGTCCTGACCCATTCCCCTCCAACTCCCCTTCACACCATCCTTTTGAAACTGTTTACAGTTCCCCACATATTTACTTCAATTGTCATGCCTCTAAATGTTTGCATGAGAAAATCCCTTGGCACGGAACCCCCCTTCCCCCGCCCCCCGCTCTTCAGCTAGTTAAACTTCTCTGACCTTTTCCAAAAGACACCGAGCTCGAACTCCGTATTCCCTCCAAGACGTTTCCTGAGCTTCTCGCTTCTCACTCAGGTCCCGATGCCTCGCCTCTGAGCTTCATGGTCACTCAACAAGTATTTGGCAGTAGCCCTCCATTCTCAGGGGATTCTGGGATGTTAACCATCAAATAATATCATGTTTTATACTCATGTGTTTATCTGCCTTTCCCACTTGAAGGAATGTTCCTTAATGGCACAGACAGAGTTCCATTCATTTCAGTCTCTTCAGTGCCTAATATAATGCATTCAATGTATTTTTTATGAATGAATGAAGAGATGGCTACATGGAAAGAGGAAAGGAAGGGAACAGAGAAGGAGGGAGTGGGGAGGAAGGAATCTCTCAGATCTTGCCTCCCTCCCACCACCTACAACCATAGTGGACAGAGCTAGTTTCCCAGCCAGCTTCTTATTGGGGTGAGCTCAGCTTGCTAACTGGTACCACTTCACGGGCAGCTTTCTCAAGCCTGTAATTTTCTCTAAACAAGCACCTCTTTAGACACCTTTTGATATGATATTTCAGAAAGAGCATGTGTTCATGTGTTCCCAACTCCTCTAGACAGCTGTTTAATCCCTCGCTGCTACTTAAAATCTCTCTGATGTTACAAAGCTATTTTGCATCTTTACCTAATTTTCCTCATCTGTAAAAACAGTATTTTTGATACCCACCTTGAAGGAGAATAAAAGGACTGGTGGAATGTTTTGAGTTGTAGGAATTTTTATTAGGGCCTAAGGCAATCAACAGGAGATCTCTCAACCCTCAGAGTTATTATGAGGTTTTTCTCAGTTTCATTCAATTTTTGAAAACCCAAGGAAGTTTTATAAGTAAACATTGTAAAAATGTCTCCTTCTGCTTCTCATAATCACACACGTAGCGCACTAATAAAATTAGACCTCCTCTCTGCTCGACTTATGACTCCCTCAGCTTAAATATTTCCTCCTAAATGGATCTTTTAAAAGTCCTTGGGAAAAATATTGGTATTAAATATGCCAAGAGAACAGATACATACCTACAGCATAACAAGAGCAAATTTAAATTAGTGAGAAAAACATCAAACCCACAATAAATAAGGGGGCAGTGTATATGCCGTTCCTGCGAGAGGACAGGCAGGGAACAGGGACATGCAACAGAGCCGAGTTCCAACTCAGCACTGCCTTCCCTCACTCTCTGGCCTATGGAAAGTTACTCAGTTTCTCTAGGCCTTAGTTGTTCCATCCATAAAATAGATTCAACAACATTTTCATAAAAGAGGTAGGGTGAGCTGTATGGCCCTGGAAGATGACTGGTTAGCCAGAGACGGGTAAGATTCCTCAAGGGAGGAACAACCTAAGACAGGCACAGTCGCAGGGGGACCATCAGGTGAGAAACTGGGGATCAACAGAGGTGAGGCTCAGAACCTCACCCCCCCCTGCTTTGAGAGAAATCTTCTGCATCCGTGGATGTTTTGCTGCCCTTGTCTAGTCTGGATTAATACTTAGTCCATAGGCACACACCTGATCATCTGATCATCTACATTTGCCCTCTTACAGCACTAAACTATGTTTTCTACCTTTATCTTGCATCTACCTACCACTTCAGCATTTTATTAAAAATAAAAATAATAATAATAATAAAGGGAGAAATGTGGGATCAACATATAAATCAAGTACAAAAATCAAACGAATATTCATATTTGACCTGATTGTTTATAGGTCATAATGCGTGATCAAAACCGAAAGTTTCTGTGATGACTGCCCTTGTACTGTTCACCATGTAAGAATTTATTCACTATGTAAGAATTCGTTCACCATGTAAGAACTTGTTCGTCATGCTTCAGAAGATTGGAGACTGACGAGAATTAGACTTGAGATGGATTAATGATTGTACATTGAGCATTGACCCCCCTATACTGAATTTTATTGCTGTTAACAACCATTTGATCAATAAATATGAGAGATGCTCTCTCAAAAAAAGAAAAAAAAAAAAAGAGGTAGGGTGAGGATTAAATGAAAATCTCACTGATTCCATGACCAACTGCCTAGAACATAGTAAACGCCTAATTAATGGTAGCTTCTTTATTGTTCAAAGCAATTATAAATCATCTTCATATTCAAAGAGGCAAATTTGAATACTGAGATGTCATTTATACCTACTATATTAACTAAATTTGTTAAAGTGACAATACCTACTGTTGGCAATGTATTAGTTGGGTATTCGGTTGGTTTATACTTTTGTGGGAGCAAGGCAAATTGTTTCGACCCTTTAAAAAATATATACATGGGGGCGGAGCCAAGATGGCGGCGTGAGTAGAGCAGTGGAAATCTCCTCCCAAAAACACATAGAGCTATGAAAATATAACAAAGAAAAATCTTCCTAAAATAGAGACCACAGGACACAGGACAACATCCAGACCACATCCACACCTGCAAGAACCCAGCGCCTTGTGAAGGGGGTAAGATACAAGCCCCGGCCCGGCGGGACCCGAGCGCCCCTCCCCCCGGCTCCCGGCGGGTGGAGAGAAACCGGAGCGGTTTTTTTTTTTTTTTTTTTTTTGGCGAGCGCTTTTTGGAAGCCTTAGAGGGACGGGCCCCCGTTGCTGGGGAGGCAGGGTGGCGGGACCGGTGAGGAGGTGCCTGGGAACGGCGCCGGAGGACAAAGAATATCCCGCGTTTCTCCCTGCGAGACCTGGGGGCGGGTGCCTGAGACCGGTGCCTGAGGACGGAGGAGGTCGCGCGTTTTTCCCCTTTTTTTTTTTTCTCTTTTTGGCGAGCGCTTTTTGGAAGCCTTGAAGGGACGGGGACCCCAGTGCTAGGGAGGCACGGTGGCGGGACTGGTGAGCGGGTGGCTGGGACCGGCGCCTGAGGACAAAGAATATCCCCCGTTTTTCCCTGCGGGACCGGTGGGCGGGTGCCTGAGACCGGCACTTGAGGACAGAGGAAATCGCACGTTTTTCCCCTTTTTTTTTTTCTCTTTTCTGCGAGTGCTTTTTGGAAGCCTAAAAGGGACAGGGACCCCGGTGCTAGGGAGGCAGGGCGGCGGGACTGGTGAGCGGGTGCCTGGGACCGGCACCTGAGGACAAAGAATATCCCGCATTTTTCCCTGTGGGACCGGTGGGTGGGTGCCTGAGACCAGCACCTGAGGACGGAAGAAATCGCGCGTTTTTCCCCTTTTTTTTCTCTCTTTTTGCCGAGTGCTTTTTGGAAGCCTTGAAGGGACAGGGACCCCGGTGCTAGGGAGGCAGGGCGGCGGGACTGGTGAGCGGGTGCGTGGGACCAGTGCCTGAGGAAAAAGAATATTGAGCGTTCCTTCCCTGCGGGACCGGTGGGTGGGTGCCTGAGACCAGCACCTGAGGACGGAAGAAATCGCGCGTTTTTCCCCTTTTTTTTCTCTCTTTTTGCCGAGTGCTTTTTGGAAGCCTTGAAGGGACAGGGACCCCGGTGCTAGGGAGGCAGGGCGGCGGGACTGGTGAGCGGGTGCGTGGGACCAGTGCCTGAGGAAAAAGAATATTGAGCGTTCCTTCCCTGCGGGACCGGTGGGTGGGTGCTTTTTGGAAGCCTTGAAAGGACAGGGACCCTGGTGCTAGGGAGACAGGGCAGCAGGACCAGTGAGCGGGTGCCTGGGACCGGCACCTGAGGACAAAAAAAAAAAAAAAAAAAAATCGCTTGTTTTTTCCTTTTTTTTCCTTTTTTTTTTTCTCTTTCTTTCTGTTCCCTCTCTCATTGTTGCTGCTGTTGTTTTGGTTTGGAGAGTGCTTTTTGGAAATCTTAAAGGGGCAGGACAGGTCACTTAGACCAGAAGCAGGGAATCTGGGGATATCTGGGCACTCTAACCCCCTGGGCAGCAGGGAGCACAGAGGCCCCTTACGGAGATAAATAGTCTCCTGGCTGCTCCCCCTCCAACGGGGCTCCACCATTTTGGAGGAACAGCCCCAGCCAGGCCAAGCCCACAGCAACAGCGGAGATAAACCCCAAAGCAACTGGGCAGGAAGCAGAAGCCCTGTCTGCGCACAGCTGCCCAGCACAAGCCACTAGAGGTCGCTATTCTCCCAGGAAAAGGCTACAAACCAACAGAAGGGAAGCTCTTCCAGCGGTCACTTGTACCAGCTCTGCAAACTATCTCTATCACCATGAAAAGGCAAAACTACAGGCAGACAAAGATCACAGAGACAACACCTGAGAAGGACACAGACCTAACTAGTCCTCCTGAAAAAGAATTCAAAATAAAAATCATGAACATGCTGACAGAGATGCAGAAAAAAATGCAAGAGCAATGGGATGAGATGCAGAGAAAAATGCAAGAGCAGTGGGATGAAGTCCGGAAGGAGATCACAGATGTCAGGAAAGAGATCACAGAAGTGAAACAATCCCTGGAAGGATTTATAAGCAGAATGGATAAGATGCAAGAGGCCATTGAAGGAATAGAAGCCAGAGAACAGGAACGTATAGAAGCTGACATAGAGAGAGATAAAAGGATTTCCAGGAATGAAACAACACTAAGAGAAATATGTGACCAATACAAAAGGAAAAACATTCGTATTATAGGGATACCAGAAGAGGAAGAAAGAGGAAAAGGGATAGAAAGTGTCTTTGAAGAAATAATTGCTGAAAACTTCCCCAAACTGGGGGAGGAAATAATCGAACAGACCATGGAATTATACAGAACCCCCAACAGAAAGGATCCAAGGAGGACAACACCAAGACACATAGTAATTAAAATGGCAAGGATCAAGGACAAGGAAAGAGTTTTAAAGGCAGCTAGAGAGAAAAAGGTCACCTATAAAGGAAAACCAATCAGGCTAACATCAGACTTCTCAACAGAAACCCTACAGGCCAGAAGAGAATGGCATGATATACTTAATGCAATGAAACAGAAGGGCCTTGAACCAAGGATACTGTATCCAGCACGACTATCATTTAAATATGATGGTGGGATCAAACAATTCCCAGACAAGCAAAAGCTGAGGGAATTTGCTTCCCACAAACCACCTCTACAGGGCATCCTACAGGGACTGCTCTAGATGGGAGCACCCCTAAAAAGAGCACAGAACAAAACACACAACATATGAAGAATGGAGGAGGAGGAATAAGAAGGGAGAGAAGAAAAGACTCTCCAGACAGTGTATATAACAGCTCAATAAGCGAGCTAAGTTAGGCAGTAAGATACTAAAGAAGCTAACCTTGAACCTTTGGTAACCACGAATCTAAAGCCTGCAATGGCAATAAGTACATATCTCTCAATAGTCACCCTAAATGTAAATGGACTTAATGCACCAATCAAAAGACATAGAGTAATAGAATGGATAAAAAAGCAAGACCCATCTATATGCTGCTTACAAGAAACTCACCTTAAACCCAAAGATAAGCATAGACTAAAAGTCAAGGGATGGAAAAACATATTTCAGGCAAACAACAGTGAGAAGAAAGCAGGGGTTGCAGTACTAATATCAGACAAAATAGACTTCAAAACAAAGAAAGTAACAAGAGATAAAGAAGGCCACTACATAATGATAAAGGGCTTAGTCCAACAAGAGGATATAACCATTCTAAATATATATGCACCCAATACAGGAGCACCAGCATATGTGAAGCAAATACTAACAGAACTAAAGAGGGAAATAGACTGCAATGCATTCATTGTAGGAGACTTCAACACACCACTCACCCCAAAGGATAGATCCACCGGGCAGAAAATAAGTAAAGACACACAGGCACTGAACAACACACTAGAACAGATGGACCTAATAGACATCTATAGAACTTTACATCCAAAAGCAACAGGATATACATTCTTCTCAAGTGCACATGGAACATTCTCCAGAATAGACCACATACTAGCTCACAAAAAGAGCCTCAGTAAATTCCACAATATTGAAATTCTACCAACCAATTTTTCAGACCACAAAGGTATGAAAGTAGAAATAAATTCTACAAAGAAAACAAAAAGGCTCACAAACACATGGAGGCTTAACAACATGCTACTAAATAATCAATGGATCAATGAACAAATCAAAATAGAGATCAAGGAATATATAGAAACAAATGACAACAACAACACTAAGCCCCAACTTCTGTGGGATGCAGCGAAAGCAGTCTTAAGAGGAAAGTATATAGCAATCCAGGCACACTTGAAGAAGGAAGAACAATCCCAAATGAATAGTCTAACATCACAATTATCGAAACTGGAAAAAGAAGAACAAATGAGGCCTAAAGTCAGCAGAAGGAGGGACATAATAAAGATCAGAGAAGAAATAAACAAAATTGAGAAGAATAAAACAATAGCAAAAATCAACGAAACCAAGAGCTGGTTCTTTGAGAAAATAAACAAAATAGATAAGCCTCTAGCCCAACTTATTAAGAGAAAAAGAGAGTCAACACAAATCAACATAATCAGAAATGAGAATGGAAAAATCACGACAGACTCCACAGAAATACAAAGAATTATTAAAGACTACTCTGAAAACCTATATGCCAACAAGCTGGAAAACCTAGAAGAAATGGACAACTTCCTAGAAAAATACAACCTCCCAAGACTGACCAAGGAAGAAACACAAAAGTTAAACAAACCAATTGCAAGCAAAGAAATTGAAACAGTAATCAAAAAACTACCCAAGAACAAAACCCCGGAGCCGGACGGATTTACCTCGGAATTTTATCAGACACACAGAGAAGACATAATACCCATTCTCCTTAAAGTGTTCCACAAAATAGAAGAAGAGGGAATACTCCCAAACTCATTCTATGAAGCCAACATCACCCTAATACCAAAACCAGGAAAAGACCCCACCAAAAAAGAAAATTACAGACCAATATCCCTGATGAATGTAGATGCAAAAATACTCAATAAAATATTAGCAAACAGAATTCAACAGTATATCAAAAGGATCATACACCATGACCAAGTGGGGTTCATCCCAGGGATGCAAGGATGGTACAACATTCGAAAATCCATCAACATCATCCACCACATCAACAAAAAGAAAGACAAAAACCACATGATCATCTCCATAGATGCTGAAAAAGCATTTGACAAAATTCAACATCCATTCATGATAAAAACTCTCAGCAAAATGGGAATAGAGGGCAAGTACCTCAACATAATAAAGGCCATATATGATAAACCCACAGCCAGCATTATACTGAACAGCGAGAAGCTGAAAGCATTTCCACGGAGATCGGGAACCAGACAGGGATGCCCACTCTCCCCACTGTTATTTAACATAGTACTGGAGGTCCTAGCCACGGCAATCAGACAAAACAAAGAAATACAAGGAATCCAGATTGGTAAAGAAGAAGTTAAACTGTCACTATTTGCAAATGATATGATACTGTACATAAAAAACCCTAAAGACTCCACTCCAAAACTATTAGAACTGATATCGGAATACAGCAAAGTTGCAGGATACAAAATCAACACACAGAAATCTGTAGCTTTCCTATACACTAACAACGAATCAATAGAAAGAGAAATCAGGAAAACAATTCCATTCACCATTGCATCAAAAAGAATAAAATACCTAGGAATAAACCTAACCAAGGAAGTGAAAGACTTATACTCTGAAAACTACAAGTCACTCTTAAGAGAAATTAAAGGGGACACTAATAAATGGAAACTCATCCCATGCTCATGGCTAGGAAGAATTAATATCGTCAAAATGGCCATCCTGCCGAAAGCAATATACAAATTTGATGCAATCCCTCTCAAATTACCAGCAACATTCTTCAATGAATTGGAACAAATAATTCAAAAATTCATATGGAAACACCAAAGACCCCGAATAGCCAAAGCAATCCTGAAAAAGAAGAATAAAGTAGGGGGGATCTCACTCCCCAACTTCAAGCTCTACTACAAAGCCATAGTAATCAAGACAATTTGGTACTGGCACAAGAACAGAGCCACAGACCAGTGGAACAGATTAGAGACCCCAGAAATTAACCCAAACATATATGGTCAATTAATATTTGATAAAGGAGCCATGGACATACAATGGCAAAATGACAGTCTCTTCAACAGATGGTGCTGGCAAAACTGGACAGCTACATGTAGGAGAATGAAACTGGACCATTGTCTAACCCCATATACAAAGGTAAACTCAAAATGGATCAAAGACCTGAATGTAAGTCACGAAACCATTAAACTCTTGGAAAAAAACATAGGCAAAAACCTCTTAGACATAAACATGAGCGATCTCTTCTTGAACATATCTCCCCGGGCAAGGAAAACAACAGCAAAAATGAGCAAGTGGGACTACATTAAGCTGAAAAGCTTCTGTACAGCGAAAGACACCATCAATAGAACAAAAAGGAACCCTACAGTATGGGAGAATATATTTGAAAATGACAGATCTGATAAAGGCTTGACGTCCAGAATATATAAAGAGCTCACACGCCTCAACAAACAAAAAACAAATAACCCAATTAAAAAATGGGCAGAGGAACTGAACAGACAGTTCTCCAAAAAAGAAATACAGATGGCCAAGAGACACATGAAAAGATGCTCCACATCGCTAATTATCAGAGAAATGCAAATTAAAACTACAATGAGGTATCACTTCACACCAGTAAGGATAGCTGCCATCCAAAAGACAAACAACAACAAATGTTGGCGAGGCTGTGGAGAAAGGGGAACCCTCCTACACTGCTGGTGGGAATGTAAATTAGTTCAACCATTGTGAAAGCAGTATGGAGGTGCATCAAAATGCTCAAAACAGACCTACCATTTGACCCAGGAATTCCACTCCTAGGAATTTACCCTAAGAACGCAGCAATCAAGTTTGAGAAAGACAGATGCACTCCTATGTTTATCGCAGCACTATTTACAATAGCCAAGAATTGGAAGCAACCTAAATGTCCATCTGTAGATGAATGGATAAAGAAGATGTGGTACATATACACAATGGAATACTACTCAGCCATAAGAAGTGGAAAAATCCAACCATTTGCAGCAACATGGATGGAGCTGGAGAGTATTATGCTCAGTGAAATAAGCCAAGCGGAGAAAGAGAAATACCAAATGATTTCACTCATCTGAGGAGTATAGGAACAAAGGAAAAACTGAAGGAACAAAACAGCAGCAGAATTACAGAACCCAAAAATGGACTAACAGGTACCAAAGGGAAAGGAACTGGGGAGGATGGGTGGGCAGGGAGGGATAAGGTGGGGGAAGAAGAAGGGGGATATTAAGATTAGCATGCATGGGAGGGAGGGAGAAAGGGGAGGGTGGGCTGCACAACACAGAGAGGACAAGTAGTGACTCTACCACATTTTGCTAAGCTGATGGACAGTAACCGTAATGTGGTTGTTAGGGGGGACCTGATATAGGGGAGAGCATAGTAAACATAGTATTCTTCAGGTAAGTTTAGATTAAAAATTTAAAAAAAAAAAAGAAAGAAAGAAAAGGGGGATTACTCCTTAACAGGATAAAACTATTGGTAAATCAAAGATCAACGCATGCTTTAAATATCCTTAATGTTGATCACTTAAAGGGTGTCAGATGATCAGCTATGGAGGTACTCTTTTCTGATAATATTCCTTTCTCTTAATTAAAAAAAAAAAAAAAAAAGCAGTTACTGTGTGCTGACCTCCAATGAGTTCTGCACAGTGGTATAGAGGGCATGTCAAAGTGTGGGCAAAGGGTCTGTTTGTTTCTACGCAGAAGATCAAGGCCTAGCTTGGATACCCAGAAAATGAACTAAGATACGATATGAGGAGGAGCTTCCGGCATCAGCACTCTCTGGAGGACTCGTGCCGGGGGATGATCATCAAAAAGCCTCCACAGGGATCCGGACGATGCTGCGGTTGTGGCTGCATCCAGCCCACCGTCTCCTGGACTTGCCATAAGAAGGAGGAGGGAGATGTCTAGGCTGGCATGTGCATACAGTGAGACAACGAATTTGACCGGATCTGTACTGTTGGAACTCAACCAGGAGTTGGGAGGGGTGCAAGTTGTAGCACCCCAAAATCTCATGACTATAGACTATCTATGGTTAAAAGAACATATGGGATGTGAACAGATCCCAGAAATGGGCTGCTTTAATTTGTCTGATGGTTCAAGTACAGTTGGAAAATATCCATCATATCATAGATAAATTTTCACAAATGCCTAGGGTGCCTAAATGGTTTTCTTGGCTTCACTGGAGATGGATGGTAATTATAGATTTGCTTTGTTTATGTCACCGTATTCCTATTATGTTAATATGTGTGTGCAAATTAGTTAGTAGTTTAAAACCTATACATACTTAAGGTACTATACAAGAAGATATGTCAAAGAAATAATCAATCCTCCCAAGTTTCCTTCATATGCTACATCTATAGCTTTTCTTCTTCCTTCCTAATTACAAACCTTAAATAGAATTCGTGCCTCATATCGAATTTACCGAGTATCATAATTCCTCCAGGTGGTAAAGATACCTCGAGACAAGTGCTGGGCATAGAAGCCACAGGGCATAAATCTGCAAAGAAGTAAAAAGCTAACCTTTGCAAACAATATGGCTTCTCTCTCACTTACCAACTTTACATTTCCCTGTATGGCCCCGGAAGATGACTGGTTAGCCAGAGACGGGTAAGATTCCTCAAGGGAGGAACAACCTAAGACAGGCACAGTCGCAGGGGGGCCATCAGGTGAGAATTTGGGGATCAACAGAGGTGAGGCTCAGAACCTCACCCCCCCTGCTTTGAGAGAAATCTTCTGCATCCGTGGATGTCTTGCTGCCCTTGTCTAGCCTGGATTAATACTTAGTCCATAGGCACACACCTGATCATCTGATCATCTACATTTGCCTTCTTACAGCACTAAACTATGTTTTCTACCTTTATCTTGCATCTACCTACCACTTCAGCATTTTATTAAAAATAAAAATAATAATAATAATAGGAGAAATGTGGGATCAACATATAAATCAAGTACAAAAATCAAATGAATATTCATATTTGACCTGATGGTTTATAGGTCATATTGCATGATCAAAACCGAAAGTTTCTGTGATGAATGCCCTTGTACTGTTCACCATGTAAGAATTTATTCACTATGTAAGAATTCGTTCACCATGTAAGAACTTGTTCGTTATGCTTCAGAAGATTGGAGACTGACGAGAATTAGGCTTGAGATGGATTAATGATTGTACATTGAGCATTGACCCCCCTATACTGAATTTTATTGTTGTTAACAACCATTTGATCAATAAATATGAGAGATGCCCTCTCAAAAAAAAAAAAAATATATATATATATATATATATATATATATACATGTTGAGGGTCATAGAGAGTTACCAAGAAATAGTCACATTCTTTCTCCTAAAATTCTTCCTAGTTAACTTGAAGCAGGAATTTCTAGCTTCCCTCAGTGACTCTGGGCTGCTGCTCAGAGGCAGGGGAATGAGTAAGTTTTCTTTTTACCTGTTCTTAAAATAAAAGAGACTTTATCCATTGGAAGCCCATGTTCAGGTGCAGTTATCTAAAAGAAAAAAGGTTAAAACACAATGAATCTGAATCAAACAATAACTTGTATAACATGGGGGGAAATGTAAGCAGACTATCCAACAAAATGTAAACATTTTAAAAAGTGGGTTGTTCACTTGATAAAAATGCCTTGCAATTTTAAAAAATGCTATGCAGACTATAGTCTCACACAATAATAGAAATAGATGGAGAAAGAGAAGAAGGCAGGCCAATGTTTTAACATTTATTGCTGATTATACATCAGACACGAAGCTAAGCACTTGGTAGAATGTGGGAAAAGCCTGTGGTATCCATGAGGTGAAAGACATAGAATTCAATACATTATATCCATCATCATTATAACTTTAACCAAACTCTTTATGTTCATGCTCAGAATCTATAATGGAACTTTAAAAAAAAAAACACCTGATTTTCTGGGATGGAGAGGTGAATTGTTTTCTTTCATTTCTTTTTTTGTTACTTTAATATTGGTTTTCTAATAAGAGAAAATTATGCCCTATTCTGAAAAGAAATTTATAATGAAATGCCATAATTTCCAATTTGAAAGAGAACAACCAAAGGCCTCTCCAGTTTTCCAAAAATGCTGCATAAACAGATTGTTGAAAATAAACCATTTTATATTAAAAATCCTTCTTGTTGTTATTTTTCAAATTAATAGAAGCACACCAATTCCAAGACTGCAAATAGAAACAGAGAATTATAACAGCCTCCCAGCATCCGTGCCTTTCCAGAGAAACCACCACTAATCGATTCTACTCAGCATCCGCAGTGATCTTTTTAAAGCAAATCAGATTGTGTCACTCCCCTGAGAAAAATTTCCAAAGGCTTCCCATTGCACTTATAAAATAATCCAGGCTCCTTATCTGGCCCATGGTGCCTTGCCTGAGCTTGTCCACCTCTCCCCCACTCTGGACTCCTCTCTTCCCAGGACCCTTGGTTTCCCCATGTTCTAGCCACATCAACCCTCATTCTTCTTTCTCAAACATGCCACTTATAACCACCTCAGGGCCTTTGCACCTGCTCTTCCATTGCCTTGAACACTTTTCCTCCTTAGATTTTCTCCAAACTGGATTTCTTTCATCTTTCAAAAGTCACCTACAAATGATCATTAAAGTGTTGAACTCTTATGATGCACTCATCAGAGCTGTATTCAGTGCTAGTGGTCCATGGTTTCTGAAACCAACCCCAGCACACCAGCATCTCAAGATTGAGTGGTGCACTCAAGAATAAAACAGGCAGATACCATTCACTGGGACATGTGCAGCAGGAGACACGGCAGGGGCGTGGAGTAACAAAACTAAGTCTTGCAGAATCAGGGTAACATTCCAGAGGAATATGGCCATAGGGAGGCACAAAGTGGGTTTGAGGAAGAATGAGGATGAGCTGAGTAGCCCAGACCTCCTCCCTTTGACACTGCATACCTTCACAGTGCCTTGCGTGGACTGAGCACACAGTTAGTGTTCACATGACTGGGTCCCCATTCATGAAATCCAAACTCTACAGTTTCAAAGCTCCTTCAGGAGGTCCATGTTTTTCTGCATCCCCAAAATAATTTTTTATCATCTCATTTTTCAAATCTCTGTGAAGAAAAACCTATCAATAAAATGGATAAGGAGGAAGGGAGACCTTAGAGCTAACTTCCAGGGAAGCTATGTGCTTTTACACTAAAATTTTAGGGGAGCGGAGACATATTTATGGAAAGGAAACTTGGTGACAGCAGTCCCGGGACTTGTTGATGTTTTCTGAAGCATGGTAATTGGCAAAGGCGCGTTTTGTGAACACTGCTCTAAACAGCACTGCCAGGGAAGGAGCCCCTGCAATTATGGCTACTGCAGATAAAGGACCTGTATTCAGACATCATTGTGAAGGTTCAGATGAAGGGGTAGAATTAGTGAAATAATAGAAGTTAATTTCTGTTTTCCTCTCTCTGAGTGAATGAGGCATATAATTAAGTCAAATCACCTTCATCCACTCATATGTATGCCAAGCATGTGTGCACATGCGATACTTACACACACACACACACACACACACACACACACACACACACACACACAGCCTCCTTCCGTGTCTATTATTCACAACCATTCACACCAGAAGAGCATCGACACAAAAACAGACAGTTCTACATAGACAGAATCACACTTTCTCCCATTCCATATTCACCACCATTTTGTGGTGCTGTATTAGGAACCCATTTGTTGCAGCATGGAGGTGATTCAGAGAGCAAGTGCGTATTCCGGTCCCAGTTACACCAGCAGGAGCTGTGTGTGCCTAGCCTCGTCCTCAGTTCTCTCCCCATACGCCTGTAATAACACTATGGAAAGGGGAAGCATTTTAGGTATTACAGCCAATGTTACCCTATGGATGTAGATTTTCCCAATGAAGAACCTAACAGCTAATGTAAATGCAAACACCGTATCTCCTCGCTGTGGAATTGCCCGAAGACACGTGACCCCTGGGGGCATTCCCTTCTTGCCTGCACGGTCATTCAGCTGCACAATCAGCTCAGCACATTCCTGACCCAAAGCATCTAGCAAAGCTGCCAGATCCTGAGCCCCAAGAGGTTGCTGAAGACCAAGTGCTCTGCCAGGGGTGCCTCGAGCCAGTCTTTCCCTGGAGTGTGACTAGGGTTCGGTAAATGAAGGAAAGAGCCCGCGATCCGCCCGTGCAAGTGCCCAGTCCTCACACTTTACACCCTGGGTGCCGCACTCACTTAACCCTAGTGTCAGCCCTCGTCCCTGGTCTTAATCCAGGTTTTGGAAGCTTCTGTCCTTGAGTCACATTCTTACTGAGCCATCCCTACATCTCTGGGAGGACATGCCACTAGATATCATTTACTTCCTCAATGTCCCTCCCTGTTCCATCAGCTAAGCTTCCAGCGTTTTACCCCACATCTTGGAGGCATCTTCTCTCTAACCATTGGGGCTGGCACTGCTTGCTGGATCTGATGCTTTCCTTCCTCTTTGGGGTTGACTTCAGAGCTTTCTGGAGTGAAAACTAAACTGCACACTTGTGGTCCCTGAAGGATACACATCAGAGTCAAGATTAGTATTAGGGCAGTGTTTCTTGACCTTTTGTGCTTTTTTTTTTTTCTTTTTCATTATTACTATCATCTTCTGGGCTAGCTCTCTAACATATGTGCATTTCAATGGGGACAATATAGCTTCCCCAGGAGTTTAAAGACATTTTTTGGTCCTGCTTGATCTTGCCCCCATGGAATTTTATTTAATACCAAAGATATACTGGGCATCTGCTTACGTTGTTGGGTAGAGTTCAGCTTTGGAATGCCACAAACTACTGTAATACCTAAGATGTCTGCAGCCTCCTCACCCCAAGAATCACCCTGAGGGGTGATATTACCCCACTGGTAATGAAAGTATTAGGGAGCTGACAGCTTCCTAAAGTATTGGGACAATGGCCCAGACTCTTGTAAAGTGCTATGGATCTCTCACAAGGGAAACAAGACAACCTGTGGTGGATTACAGGTTTAGGGGCTGAGTTGAATAGGTTAAGAGAACTAAAAATTCAGGGAGGTTTTAGAGTAAGTAAGGAACCTTCATTTTTCCTTACTTTTTCCTAGTCTCATGGTCTTATATGGGAGCCTCCCTCGTTTATCTCCCCAGCAGGTGGAGGGGATCATGAAGGTTTAGTGGTCATTGGGCCACATTTCTTTCTTGCTGTAGCTAATCTATAAAGGTTCTAAAATTAGGGATTAATTCTCCTATTTCCTACTACCCAGAGCTGGTGTGCGGTGATGATCCCACATGACCGTGCCTGCCTGCTGGACCTAAACTTCCCTTCAGGTGGACTGTCCTGCGGTCTGGGCTTGAGGCAGTGAGCATCAGAAGCTCCTTGGGCCAGAGCTCTAAAGACACAGCCTCCAGTCATTCGCCAGAACTAAAACTAACCATTTGTTTCCATCTCTCCCATATCTTCTTTCTCTCTTGGTTCTAAACTCAGGAAGGAAAAGAGGAGGTGTCATTTTTATGCCCCCTAACAGCCTAACACGTATCTTCCTCATGTAGATTGTAGGCATTCAAGAGTACATACACATCATGAGTTATATTTTGCCCAGTGTCCTAGAATCTAATGTAATAATATTGCAGATAGTAAGTTTCACTGAATGTTTTTGGATACCAGATAGCGTGATGAGTCGAGTATCTCTTTGAGCTTTAAACTGTCCTTGAGAAATGTTTATTTCAATCTTGACTCTGAGATTAATTCGCCATGTGCTCTTGAATAAGTCACGTCTCTGGTCCTCAGGGTCTCTGGGTCGAAGGGGAAGAGCGGTGCTCTATGTCACTGAAGGGCTTTCAGCTCTGCATTCTGGGTCACTGTGGTGTGGGTGCATAGAGAGGACATGGCCAAAACATTTAAGGGACAGGGGGTGGCAGGCAGGGAAAGGAATCTCATGGAATGTCCATGGTCCTGAGCCATAATCGATCAGTAGGGAAATATCACTTCTTCTCGATTTCTTGGGACCTGAGTGACAACCTCTCAATGTTTTCCAGAAATCCTGGAGCAACTAGCGGAGGAGAACAAGGTGGGAGAGAAAGGATGAATGGGAGACGGATGGAAGGAGTGAGAATGGGGCAGAGGACAGGAAGACAATGAGAGAGTAAGGGCAGAGAGAGAGACCCACAGACAGTTTGAGAGAGAAACACAGAAATGGAGACAGAGTCAGACTCTGAGAGGTGAGGAGAGAATCACAGAGAATCAGAGAGAGAGAAACAGAGACATATACGGAAGCAGGAAAGCAAGAGACAGAAAAAGCGATGAAAGACTCAGAAGGAGATACAAGCAAAGAAAAAGTCACAGAAAGAATCAGAGAAAGATTCGGAGATAAATACAAACACAAAGAGAGAGAAGCGTTCAGGAGCTGCTGATGAGACAGGCCCTGAGGGGCTTTCAGGGAGGAAAAATGGGGAAAAGAAGCATTTTTATAACCTTCTCAAAGGATCACCATCACCAAGATTTCCCCTCGCAGGCCTCTGGGGTGGGGGTGGGCCTTGGCTGCTTTCATCTCTCCCCTCCTCTCCTCTCTCCTCGATGCGCTGCTTATGCACAGGAGACAGTTATTTGAGTCCTGGGTGCTGTAAAATGCTCCCTTGCCTTCCTTTACAATGTGCTGGAACATGATGTTCCCCAGGAGATTTCATGTAGAGCCGAGTCCTCGCAGCCAAGAATAGCAGGGGCCGCCCGCCATCCTCCTGAAGCCACGGCTCAGCCAAGAGCGCGCGCGTGTTCACACTTGAACTTCATGAGTTTGCAGCTTCAGTCTAATAGGCTCGACAGTGCCAACACCAAACAAGTCCCTGGCTGGCCCAGAAGCAATCCTCCTCCCAGGCTGAGCTCCTAAGAAAGGGCTTTCTTACACTACGAAACCAGAAGCCTGAGTTCACTATCTGGAGATGTGTGTAGATTTATGTGCTCCCTCCAAGAAATCCATGAGCTCTTCATTCATCCCTGCTTTGATGGACTCAGGGCTCACAGTTTGAGGGGTACCTTTAGTCACTTGCTCCAGGTTGTGTTCGGCACCAAACTCAGTCCACGTGTGACCCCACATTCCACATTCCTTTGCCTTTCCAGTTCCATCCTATTTCCCGACATTTCTCCCCCTTCAGGCATCCACTTTCCTGTTCAGTGGAGAGTAGAAAGAAATAAAACCCTCCACGTGTTGACTTTTCTACACACGTATCCACAAATATGGATCGCATTATTCTGTAGGCGCTGTCACATTTTTTCCTAAGTAATAGAGTGCCATACATTCCATTCTACATTGTACTCATTGCATCTCTGGACTAAAAATACCTGGCATGGTAACTGCCCCTTAGTAGGTGCTCAGTGAATATTTTGAATAAAGCCATGAGTAAATACTACTCAATAATGAGTGATGAGTAGTGTCTCCCTTTCAATATGTGAAGGAGGTTCACATACAGGGCTTCAGTGGGCTTCCTACAGAAAGTAGGAAGGTATAAACTCCCCTTCCGAATTTCTGGGCATACCCAAGGAGGAGTGGAATCATCCCGGGACCACCCAGGGTGAGATGAAAAGACCACGGGAACTGGAATCTGCAGACCTCAGATAATCTCCTGGTTCCACACATTGGTCACTTGAGGGATCTCAGTTTCATCATTTCTAAAATATCAGTAACAAAACCTATCTTCTGTACCTTTCATGACGGTCAAAGGAGTTGAAACATGGAAAGATTTTTGTAAATGGTAAGAAGTTAACCTTTTACCTTCATTTTAGGTTGTCTACAGTGTCACTAACTCAGGGACGAATGAAAAGAGCTCATTTTAAGCTCTGTGGGGAACATGCTGGGTACATAGTAGGCACTCAATATCTGTTGACTAGGAGAATGTTCTTGGTCCCTTTCCTCAACTCTCTCCCTCCTTTACTTGCCCCATTCTCAGACTTACCTGCCTTCTGGATGCATCACTTTTTCTGTTTCAAACCAGACCTTGGCCTGGAGGACAGAAGAATCTCCTCTCTTCTCGTGACCTGCAGTGCTCCACTAGACACAGATGGTGCTTCCCCTCTGACCTCACTGACATCACTGCCTCTCGAACTCAAGTTCCTTCGGGACTCACATTTTCATATATGAATTCATATGTGAGTTTCAAAACAGAAAACTCCATTTTCATGTCAAATCAATAGGCAATAAAAACAAAACAAAGCAAAACAAAAAATTCCCTTTGTGAACAGGCTATGAGACAGGAATGAATTTCTAACGCACATTGTCAGAGATTTAAAGGGAAACACTCACCCCTGGGAGAATGAATTAGAGAATTGGCCCCAGAAGAAAAGGATAAAGTTGAAGTCACCTGATGGATATCGCTTTCTACCTAAGAGTGTCCCTTTCAGTCCTTCCAAACTCACACACAGGCATCTGAGGTCAGTCCTTTACACTCTCTAAGGAGAGCACAATGTCCCCCAAGCACCTGGGAGGAAGAGGCCTTCTACAAGCCTGGAAAATTCCTCAGGAGAAACAGCAGTGCTTTTGTATTCTCTGAGCACTTCTCCTGGCATAGCCTGCTAATAAAAACAGCCTAGAAATTCAGGCTACATCGCAGTCCAAATTTTCAAGCCTCCACTGTTAATCCTTTTTTAATTGACATGGAATGTATTCCTGATTATTAATGGAAAGTGTACTTTCTGGAGTCTAATTAAATGCTCTAATCACATTTCTACCATTAAAAATGGTTTTAGATTTTTTTTTTTCTAATGAGCTGTTTACTCTGCTGATAACTACAGTGCGGATAAGAGCAGAGATTCAAAAACAGTTCCAAATACTCAAAGAGAAATAGCTTTGCTATTGATAAAAATAATAACCTCATGTACAGCAGGGGGTGGTAAGAAAGCCTAAATTTATGGCTGCTGTGTTGAATGCACAAATGTCACTTCCTTAAAGAGGGAAAATTAGTTTTTAAGCCTGGTTTAGCAGCCAGAATCTCTGACTGTCTGCATAATATTGGATTTTTCAAGGCTTCTGTGATGCCCCGGATGGGGTGTTTTGCATGCAAATTGCAAATTATATAATACTAAAGATGTTATATAAGGAAAAAATGGAGTCTGGGTTCTCATTCTTTTTTTTTCTTCCCCCAGTCTCCTCTTCAACCTTTCTGGTCCTTTGACTTCAGCTATCAAGCAGCTATTGTGTCTTAGGTGCTGTTATGTCACTGAAAACTGAGATAATGATTTGAAAGAGGAAGGTAGGTTTACTCCATGCTTGTGGATGAAGAAGTTGAGGCTCAGAGAGTTAAAATATCTAAGCGACCCCGTAAGGAAGAACCTTTGCTCATCACTACCCTACAGCTTCTCAGACTCAGGCATGCAGCAGAATTCCCCAGAGGACTTATTAAAACGCAGATGATTGGTCCCCACTGCAGAGTTTATGATTCAAGATATCTGGGGTGGGTCCAAAAATGTGCATTTGCAGCAAGTTCTCAGGTGATGCTTGGGTTCCCCAGGGACCCCACTCTGAGACACTATTTTCCAACATGCTACCTTTTCCTCAGACTCCTCAACCTTAGAGCTAGAAGGGATTCTGAGAGGTCGTTCCAAGCATGCCTCTGCTTTAGATGGGTAAGATATAATTATGCCTATTTCATAGATGAGTTGAGTTATTAGAGAATTGTTGGGGCAGGAGAAGAAATGGCCCACCAGAGTCACCAGGCAGTAAGTACCAGGTTATTATTATTTATCATCAGGTTGACATTCAGCAGATAAGACCCTTTTAAAGTGTGGACTCATCTAATGAATTAATTCTGCACTTTACCCCTTTCCCTGTCAGCCAAATCTCAGTTGGAAGTAAGTTAGCTAGTTAGAACTAGTCCCTTCCAGGTACCAGGGTGAAGGTCCATCACTCATGATGCAGATGTGGGGAGGGGGCAAAGCAGAGAGTGGGAGGGAAGGAGGGTCCCTTAGTCTGGGCCTGGACCTCAACTTCACCACGACCCCTGCCCGCTCTAGAAGGTACTACCCAGGTCATTCCCCGTCCTAGTGAGAGACCATCCCAGATGAAGGAAAACATTCTTCATTTTCTCTGAAACTTGAATATAGCCCCTGAAACACACCATGAGCTATTTTTTTTTTAGTAATTATCATCTTCCTTTGTACTGTCGCACCTACAAAAAGCTTAGCTGAAAAAGAGGTTTATGTGTTTCAATATAAACATTTCCAATAAGACACAATTTTTGTGACCCTATTGTCATATTTTTCAGTTTTTTCTGTTTAAAGGTAGCTTCAGAAAAGTGGCCTGGGCCTTTCTCTAAATCTCAGAGAGACTCTCACCCCAGTACCTGGGGGCGTAAAGAAGCTGCACTTCACTAAGCAGCATTCATCTAAATCTGAATCAGGGGAGAACTGCAGAGCGACCCTGGATCTGTGCTCAACCCCACACCTCTGAGGGCAGCCCCAGCCTGCCCTGTTGCCTGGGAAATCTCTGAAGAGCCTCCGTTGGCCTCCCACCCCAGCCCCCATCCTCCTGTCACACCCTGGGCCAGGGTCACTGCATTAACACCTAGATCTGAGCATTTCATCCTTGGGGCACCCTCACCAGGGACAGTGGGGTAGGACACAGCCCACATCCCTGAGCACAGGAGCCTGGGCTGAGGCCATGTTTCTCTTTTTCTCCTCATTGACTGACAGCGCTGACCTTGGTCACAAGCCATTTTAAGGCTTGTGTGAAAAGAAATAGTGTATAAAGTCACAATCAAGGAAAAAGGACCATCATTTGGAATTTCACATCCTTTGCTTGGGTATGATTTCAGTGAAGAAGGGGAGGTTCAGATATAATCTCTATGGAAATACATCTTCTTTTATCTTACCTTTTTAATAAAGTCCCAGTACTCCCACCTACCTGTTCATTGAATTTGAAATTGCCCCTTCAATACTAACCCACCGCTAGATCAGAAAATGCTGAATACAGAGACATGGGCATTCTGAAAAACAGAGGGGTAAAGGCATTTATCAGAAAGCACACAGCTAGGAAGTTATGGCTGGAATCCACCCCCAGATCGCTCTTATTTCAGCCTCTGCTCTTTATTGCTACATCACCCGTGTACATGAGGTGGGGCAGGGGACATTTATGGCAGGGTATCTCCAGGAGGCCAGAACCTGGAGCCCACCATTCACACTAAACCCAGGGTAGGCGGATTTGGTCAGGCCCTTTCTCCAGTTTGCTCCTCAAACACCTTATCCTTTAGTTTCCTTCCAGCTCTGAAATCCCAGCTTAATAATACCCATTCATCTTTCTTCATCCTCATACACTTAAGTCAAGATATAAAGAAAAAAATTCTTTAATTCTTGCAGATATAAAATACAGCTTAATTCCTCTAGTTATGCTTCGCTTTTCTGTCTCTCTCACATCCTCTTTCGCTGTCCCTTCTTACTTTCCTTTCCTCCACCTGCTTTCTATTGTTTCCCCTCGCATGCTGTGGGTGGCCAGCACCTGCCACCACTCACTGTCCCTCAGAGTGATGGGTGGACAGAACTACTTGGGCAAATGTCACAAGTTTGCTGGTGACCTAGGACACACCATGTACCTTCATGGGTCTGTTGTCCTCATCCACAAATTGGGAAGTTAAGACCAAATGATCTTGGAGATTCTTTTCTCCTTATAATAATCTCAGCAAATTCTTCCCCTCCTAGAAGATAGAAGACAAATTCTTGCCCTCCTGGAAGATGGGAGAATTACTGATAGCACCCCTGTGTTCCTGCCCACCTTCCCAACGTCGCCTTCTCTTTTATTGTCCATCTTTCTCCACAGACACAAGGATTCCCAGGACTGCCACGTGCCCTGCCTCTACTTGGAAAGAGAGATGATGAAGCCTCAGACACTTCCCAATAAGCGAGCAGACCAGCTAAACGGTGCCAACAGTGACTGATGGGCAAGTTGCGATTCAGCAACCAGAGGAGCTTCAGGGCCCTTCGGAAGTTCTCAGGTGACAGACCGAGAGCGATGAGGGAAATGAATCTATTAATGACAAACCATGTCATGGAAAATGGATGAGCCTTGGGATGAGCTTTATAAATGAGGGCATGAAAAGGACAGAGTGGCTTTGAAGTTGTACACTGAAGAGACACATCTGGCCAAAACTGGCAAAATCATGGGATGGGCAGGCAGCCGCTTAAAGGAGAGCACAGTTACAGATGGAGACATAATTGTGCAATGAATAAAACTAACCATAACTCAGAAGGACTGCATGCTGAAATCTTGTTTTACTGCTTTCATGTTGAAAAATGTTTGGTGACCATGTTCCCTACCCTTAGAGTCTTAGTGAGTTCTTTGTTCAGCAACAACTCCATTACTAGTGGAAAGAGTCGGCAGTGGTCATTCTGATTCAGTGTGGCTATGACATGATATGTGGCGCGTCACATGAACCCTTATTTGTCAGGTTCTTATTTGCTCCTCAGACCTCATCTTCATAAGGAGAAAAGACTAATCTAACGTGCACGGAGCTGGCCATACCCTTTCACAGAAGACTGAAGTGCTTCTGTCTTACGTATTAAATACTCATGGCCTAAATGCGCAGTGTCTCCACCACTGCCTGTTTCTTCACTTAAAATTCCCCGACATTTCCCAAGATCCAGAGTGGCTGCCCGATCCTGGTGGGCATCTCCTCCCTCTGTACCATGTCTGCCTGCTTTTCTAACTGGTTGGAGTGTGTGGCACAGAGACGGACTGCCCAGGTCCTCCTCTAGTGAAGGAGCTACCATTCCATGGCAAGGAATCCAAGCAGCAGACACCATCCAGGATTTTTCTTTGGCTAGAGACAGCCAGGGCCACGCTCTACAAATAGAAGAGCAACATGTAATGTAAGGGCCTCGCTATTTCAGCTCAGTGGGAACCCTTCTCATAGAAAATATTTTCTCTAGCTTCCCTATGGGATTAGTCATCACCCCTGCCCAATCTTGCTTCCTCCTTCCTGCCACAAGTCGATACCTAATAAACATTTGGCATACCTAACTTTGTTTCAGCATCTGCTTCCAGAAAAGCCAATCTGTCACAAGGTAGGTTTTATGGATTGTTAAACAGTTTTACTACCAGCCCTGTTTACATAAACCAAGTTGTTTTTTAGTCCCCAAGGCACTTCATGCTTCTCAACTTTAGCTCTTGTTATTCGTTCCTCCTGAAGGAACCCTGCCATCCTTCCTCACCTGGATTATTCTGCTCATTCTTGCAGAACCCATCCTCATAGAAAATATCAGTTCTGGGAAGCTTCTCTTAGCTGTACTGGAGTTCTATTGCTGTATAACAAACTGTCACACACTTAGTAACTTAAACAGCACAAATGGACTATCTTGGAGCTCCTAGTGGTCATGGGTTAGGTGAGCACTCACAGAACCTTACAGAGCTGAAACGGAGGTCTAAGGAATGTTGACTATGACTGCAATCTCATTTGAAGGCTTAGGGTCCTCTTCTAAACTCCTTCACGTGTTTTGGCAGAATTTAGCTCCTCATGTTTGGATGATTGTTGTCCTCACTGTCTTTTATGCTACCTTCCAGGACAGCAGGAAAGCATCTTTTTAGTATTTCATCTTCTTTGAAAGGGATCATCTGATTAGGCCAGACCCACCCAAGATAACTTCCCTTTGATCAACTCAAAGTGGACTGATTGGTAATGTGACTCCAGGAATGATATCCTACCTTATTCACAGGTTCCATTCACACTCAAGGGAAGCAGACTCTATTTTCAGCACAGCCAGTCACCATGGCAGAGGAAATAAAGAGTTTTGTACTAACAGTGCAATGTTCTAAGATGGAATAACACAAGTGCCTTTGTTTACAATTCATTGGCCAGAAGCAGCCACATGACTCACCAATCAGAAAGCAGCCAGGAAGTGCCTGGAAGGGAGACAGCTGGAAATATATGACAACCATCACTAGAGACTATTACAGAGGCAAAGACATTGTCTTCTATTTCTGGATCTCTAGTACTTATCCAGTGACTGAAACATGTCAACAAGTATGGATGTCAAGAAAGAACATTTCCAAAGTGTCTTTATGGGCCTGTTTTTCCTCTCTTCTTCAACCATCTTGAAAGAATAAAATGACAATTCATTTTCAACTGAGTTTCCATGGATGTTTTGCTTTTGTTATTGGTTTGACAAAAGCATTGCTATGGAAATTAAGAAAAACAAAATCCATATTTTAGAAATAGAAGAGCATAAAACCCTTCAGTGCTATTATTTTTAAGTGAAATATGGATCTCTAGTTTGTATTTGATCCTTATCAATTTTGGGGGATTCTTAGGAGTCTTCAGGGGACTGTCCCCTTGCCCATGTGCTGAGGGTAGTTATTCCTTCAACACTCCTGGAAAAGAATATTAACATAGGGCTCGAAATTAGGTGTGATGTGAGCTAAATATTTGTTATCCTTATAAGAAAATGTCCTTGAAAAAGCAAATTCAGAAAATTCTCTAAACTGTAGTATTTTTTAATCTTGTTATCAATATGATACAGATAAACTTCAGAGCATTGAAGCACAAAGATTTATTCAAGCAGGCAGAGTGCTGGAATGATGCATTTGGGAGGAACAATGAGCTGACTGAGGCTGTATCAGCCTTTCCCAAAACCACTGGTTTAAAATAGAACACTGTAGTTTGTCCAACATTTTGTCTGCCTAAAATGTGTCTGAAGAATCATCTTCAGTAACTTCACTTTGATTCTTCTTGCATACTTGGAGATTTTAGACATAATTATCAAAGTAATGAGTTTCCACACCCTGTAGAGATGGACAAAGTGCAGTAGTAGATGAGTAGATGTGGAAAACACGGTCCCTTTCAGTACTAATAGCCAAGGGCCACAGTCTGTCATGGAACAAGTTCAATTCCAGTGCCATAAAAGGTAGACCAGGTGGGGAGTGAAAGCAAACATTAGGAGGCTGTCAAAACACCTATCTGCCCAGGGCCCATCCCCTGGCACTGCGGCAACAAAAAGTAATGTCATTACCCAAAATTCCAAGTGACACAAGAGCAAGGGAGCCTCAAGCACTCATATTCTACAGCTTAGACATCTCACATCCAGGCTGAGGAGGGCAGGGATAAATGAGTCAAGACAGTAAGCACAGGGTGTCTGGGTGGACGACACAAACCCAGGCTTGTAGGAGTTACGCATAAGAGACCTGGGATAGATGCTCACTTAACAGTCCTTGTAGTAAGACCAAACAATGTGTGTGCAGGCTAGGACGTCAGGATTAGACAGATGTGGGCAGAATGGACAGACCATGGGGACAAGAATAAACCAGTGTAGGGCCAGGGCTAAGTGACTAGACCAGGAACAGAGAAGCTTATTGAAAGCTAAGTGGAAAGATAAGAAAGAAGAGAAAAAAACTAGTGCAAAGCCCCAGGGTTAATGCTAACAGGACTGACAAATGAGTATGCCTGTACGACCTAGGATTCAGATGGAATCCAGGTCAATTTCCTGCAGTAGCACATTTTACTATGACTCCCTCTTGAAGATTTGGGGATTCTTGGCCCCTTTTTTTGCCTTAAAGCTAAAGATCATTCCTAGAATTTGTGCAGAAGCCAATGCACAAGTATAAACACCAAAGAGTCTGAGGTTAGACCACTGTAGTTACATGGGGAGCACATGAGAATGGTGCAGGTGGTAATACATTGGAAGAGTGAGGACACCTGTGTAGGGCAGGCCCTCTACACATCATTAGCAGCATGTGAGCATTGCTCATGAGTCATCCCTTGTGTGGAGTGCCAAAAAGACAAATTCAAAGCATGAAGTAGGTGCCCAATGATTACTTTTTGAATGAAAATATAGCAAGTCTTTGCCCTCAAGGAGCTTACAGGCCAATAAAAAAGAAAGCAGAGCATGAATAGATACATTAGCTGTCCACTCCACCTAACCCAGACAGCAAGGTGGAAACCATTTCAGTAGGGTTCTCTCGGTTTCCTTGGTGAGAGTCAGGAGCCTGTTGGCAATTGTCAGCAAGATCAGTAAGCCAGTTGTAACGATGAGAAGATTTTTGTCAGGAGAATAGAAGTTTCTTAATATGTTGCGCACTCAGGCAGTGTGATGCTGAACGAGCTTTCAGTGAGGTTTCACACTCTAAAGGCCAGCCTCATCCCAGCATCACTGGATTTCACAAGAGAGACCCCCAGACTGGTAGCACCTGCTTGATGGACAGGATGACAGTCACTGGTTGACCAGCAACCATTTGAGCAGGTAGTCAAATGGGCTATACAAATCTGGTAGGCTATTGGCAGATGGTTATTTTAGGGGAAGGATATCCATGAACTTGAGAAGAAAGATCTTCTTCCATCATCATCCCTTGAAAAGAAACCCATCTGTTACCCAGTGTGGCCTGTGCAGAATTTCCTTTCTTCTCATTTTTCAAATGGTCGAAAGGGCTTTGGGTGAGGGGTTACCACTGATAGGAGCATTCACAGCCCCATCTGATACTGTCCGCAACCCAAATCCAAGTTACCTTCACTTTACTGATTGCTAATATGAAAACAAAAGCAAACCTTTACCAGGGCCTCCCTCTAGTCAAGACTATTTGTGGAGCCACTGGCCATACAACCAGACTTGGGGGCCTGGTGGGAGCACTGGGCAGGAAGGAGAATGAGCCAAAGCCCAGGATGAGAGAATATGGGTGATAGGAAAGTCAGTCATTCAAACCATCAAGTCCTAAAGGGGTCAGCAACCCAAAGTTCCATCTGAACCAGCATTGACACCTTATGGAAACTGTCTGAAGGAGAAGTAAGAGGTGAAGGAGAATTACCCTCAGTCATACTAGCTCTTATCATCAAGATTAGGGTGGAAGACCAGACACCAAGCAGTACTGGAAGTAGTGCCCGACACATTGGTAAGTGCTGAAAAAGTATTTGTATGAACAAAAGAATGAATGAAAGCACCGGGGCTGAGATTGTAGAAATATCATGAAATTTTGAACCTAGAAAAGGGTTTCTAAAATCCTTCATTTAAAATCCTATAGGGAAGGATCCTGTTCATCTTCAGGATTTTTTTATGACTTCATATTTTTTCAGATTTGAATGCAGCTCATCAAAGTTGTTATCATTGATGTAAAACCTCAGTTTCTCAGGGCAACTATTTAAAGGACTGCACTGATTTAGACACTTGTGTTGCTAACACCAGTTTCATTATTTAGACACTTTCTTCTCTGTGAATTTGTCTTGTTTCAACTACTGTACAAGTAGTAAATAGAATCTGAGATCTCCAAAATTATAGAACCCCAGGCCACTAGGGTTGGACTCGGATAAGCAAAAGAGGGGACTTCCACAGCCAAGGGACACTGTCTTAAGAGACAGAGCTATCTCATCACTGTTTTTGTGCCATAATATACTTCGAACTTTCTAAAGTGACATATAAGCAACATAGAGGGGAAAAGAGACACAGACACCATGCTGTATACAACTTTTATAAATCTCTTTCAAACATTTCCTCGTCAAAGAGTCTATTGCCTTTTGGGTCTAGCCAATCTTGCAGACCCCTCAGGAGACCTAAGTTTCATCATGGAAACAGTCAATAATGTGTCCCAAGGTTCAGAACCTCAATTTTTACCCAAGGTCCCAGGAACAATTTCGTGTGACTCCCATGACTTCCATTTACTTGTGGCTTGGGAATCAGAGAACTGAGTTCAAGCTCTTTCTAAACTTATACTTTCAAAATATTTTCCTGACACATCCAGGTCCAAAGCCCAAATTATTCCTTTCAAATAAATGTTTCTTTCTAATGTCAAAATTTGAAACTTGAAAAATTATTTTATAATTAACCACAGTATTTAAAGGACACAGTTGAGAAAATAATATAAAAAAGAAGAAAATCTCCAAATATTTTTTTCTTTTACATTCCCCCTAGCAACCAACCTTTATATTTAAGTTTGACTAATACTTCCATGAGAATGAGTTTGTATTTAATGATTGCATGGTAGTCTGGGGCAGAAAAGTGGGAAAGAGTTTCTATAATATATTCATAACGAAAATAATGATGCAGTATGCTTAAGGAAATTTTAAAATTCATAACATGCTTTCATTTCCTTTGACTCTCACAACAGCCCTGTAAGCAAGGGTAGGTGGATAAGCAAGATCATTTCTTAGAAAGATTAGAAGTTATAAAATTAGACAGCCTAGCTTCCAATTCCAACAGTGCTATTCATTAGCTCTGTGATCTTCATCTGGTGGCTTCATGTGACATAGCATCAATTTCTTCATAGCTAAGATAATGATACAATCTCATGCCTACATCATTCACTCAATAAGTGAATGTCTGCCTTGTTCCAGGTGTCTGTATACGTTGGGGAATGCAAGAATAGAAAGATACATTTATGAAAATCAAATAAAGAGTAAACAAGCTAACCTATATGAAGTACCTAGCATATGATAGTTGCTCAATTAATATGATGTTCCTTACAATCTATGTTATAGATGAAGATATTAAGTTCACAATAATTATATGATTTTTCCTTGGTCAAACACCTAGTCAGTGACAAAAAACAGCACTTCAAACTAGACATATCAGTCAACGTCCTGACAGGTAGCCACACCCTCAGCTGGGATTTCAGGAGATTTTGGAAAGGTGTAACTATTTACAAAAGTGTCTGTCTAGTTAAAGGAGCCCAACAGGGATCTGAGACACCCAAAGACTAACGTTGTCCAGAGGTCCTTAATAATCCCTAGTCCCAAGGGGAAAGAGGGTGGGGGGATGTCGAACAAAAGGTCCACGTGTAGCTGTGGCTATGGAAGAACACAGACCCTGTCAAAAACACTCGAGCAGGGAGAGAGCAGAAAGAATAAAGGCTTAGCCTTGTTCTCTTCCCATGCTCTGGTAGCATGCTGACATGCTGACCAAACTTAAGGAAAGCAGAGGACAAGGGCGCCCTAGTGCTGCAGTCTGTAAAGCTCAGCCTCTTGATGCATAGAGAAGTGTGGGGAAAGGAAGAATTTTCCTCTGCCCCAGTGATTCATTGGCACCCCCTGACATGCAAACTGTATTAATCCTCTCAAGACTTCCCAAATCCCATCAGTCATGTGATCTGGCTTGATCTCCATGATCTCATGCTCTCTCTTAAGTCCAAATGTAGATGAGTTACCTGGGGGCAGACCCTGGCATGAAAGTTCTCTTGAGCCAGAGATCTATAAACTAAAAAGGTAAGTTACCTGTTCCCCAGGCAATAGTGAGACAGTGTCCGTGTGTTCAAGCCTTCAATAACAAAAATATGTAAACTGGGTAGCTTATAAACAACATTAATTTATGTCTCAGAGTTCTGGAGTCTGGAAAATCTAAGATCAAGGCCCCAGCAGATTCAGTGTTTGGTGAGAACCCACTTCCTAGACAATCATCTTTTTGCCATAACCTGATATGGTGGAATGGACAAAGAAGCTCTCTTATAAGGGCACTAGTCCCATTCATAAGGATTTTACCCTAATGGTCTAATCCTTTCCTAAAAGCTTTCTTCCACATAACCCTCACATTAGGGATTAGGTTACAAACTCATAAATGTATGATCTGGGTGGGGGACACAAATATTTAGTCAACAGGAACAGCCAAGAGGAACAAATAATTTCAGTGGACACATTGAAGAGGGAGAGACAGGAGGTGCATAGCAGTCACTGTCCATAGCAATTCTGAAACTCAGCCGGACAATATCAAACCCCCGGTTTCAGGGTGGACCCAGGGAATTTGCCTTGATTAACAAGTTAGTTTTGCAACTGAGAGTGAATCCCTAATCCACTGCTCTTTACAGCTATGTCCTCTGTCCTATTCAGTGGGTAAAAATGAGAGTGGCTTCTCTCGCTGTAACTCCTAATGAGCCAGTAAACATTGTGTCTTCCTGCACCACCACCTTAAACTCAGCTGGTTGACAAGTTTCATTTCTCAAGGGATAATGCCTTTATCACAACTGTAACACCATTAAACCGGGAGCGGAAACAGCCACCTGGCCATTTGGGGTCCCTCATACCATTTGAAACTATAGGAAAAAAGGGGTGGATGTGCTGAACGGACTGGGTGACTGATCCTAACCTTCAAAGATATGAGCTACGTAACCCCAGGGTCAGAGAGGACTATATCTGGAATTCAGAAGCTCCTAGGGGTCTACTTTCTGCCCATGTGCTGTGATAAAAGTTAATGGAAAATTGCAACAACCCAATATGGACAGAACAGCAAATAGTACAGACACCCAGGAATGAAGGTTTGAAGAAATAAGGCAAAGAAGGAACCATGATCATTTCAGTGCTTACTGATAACAAAAGGAATACGACGTGGGGTAGCAGACGAAGGTATAAATACCAGCTATGGCCATGTGACCATTTGAAGATTTGAGGACTGTGTCTTCTTATATAAATAGACTTATTTGCATATATAATACATAAATATTTTTTTCTTTTATTTTCCCTATCCTATTACCCTACTATCTGATAACAAAATGTTTTAATAGTAGTTAACTTTATATCTCAGTACAGTTAGCCCTCAAACAACGCAGGGGCTAGGGGTGCGTACACCCTGCAGTCAAAAGTATGTGTACAAATTTTGACTCCACAAAAATTTATCTACTAATAGCCTACTATTGACCAGAAGCCTTGTCAATAACTTAAACAGTAAGTTAACACATATTTTGTCTGTTACATTACATACTGTATTCTTACAATAAAGTAAGCTGGAGATGTTTTCTCAAATTTGCACAAATCTCATAAAAATTTTCCAATATGTTCATTGAAAATATCTGCATGTAAGTGGACCTCACAGTTCAAACCATGTTGTTCAAGGGTCAACTGCAAACTCTCAGGTTAAAGTGCAAGGGAAACAACTGCCCTACTTGTCCATCTATTCTTTGAGAGCAAATATGATATTTTATTCATGTTTGATACTCCCTATTGCAGTTAGCATTATTGCCTTGCACATGTTAAATGTTAAATAAAACTTTCTCTATGAATAAATGAATGAGTGAATGAATAAGTGAGTTTAAAGAGAGATCTCACATGTAAGAAATATTTGTGTTTGGGGATGAAATGATTTTAAGTCATAAACAATTTCAAAACTTGTTTTAAAAGAGCTAGAGTACAGAACCCAATCTAATTATAGAAAAATGAAAGCAATTGAAAAATGATAGATGCTAAAACAAGGGCTTTAATTTTGTTTTTGGATTGTCTAGTTGCAACTTGACCACTGTGAACAAATAAACAATTACTGTCAGTCTTGGTAAGATGTAAATGCTAACCAAATTTAGCAATTTGATGGGATTGCACTATGTAAAGAGTATTGATTTTGTTTTGTTTGTATTCGAGTAAATCAGTTAGAAAATAGCCTTGCAATTCAATAGCCCTAATTTAAACTTAATTATCCTAATTATTCCCCAAAGCAATCACATTATAGTCTATCCCTAAATCCCAAGAGAGTATACTGAGCATGTGTACATATACATGCACCCTAGTATCCCAGACAGCAGAGTTTGCAGCTCATCACCTCCACGTAAATGAACCCTCCTCAAGTCAACCCCAACACCCACATGGAAGTCCCTGAACATCCCCCTTCATGATCTCTCATGGAACTTCCTGCCCTACCAATATCTTTATTTGCATCATCATTTGATTCATGTAAATTAATGAATTCCTGATTCAAGCAAGTGAAGGTGAGGAAATGAGCTGGTGGTGGGCCTGGAGAGTATGTCCTCTGTATTAGGGGACCCAACCTAAGCTCAGACTGAGTCAGGCATATGTGAGCAGGTGGGCAGGGCAACATGAAGCAACTTATGCACAAAACAAGAGAAAATCTGTGTGTATGCATTTAGCAGCAGTGAGGGCAGGAAGAAGGGTCCTTTGCAGCCAGTTGTCCCCAGCCTCATGGACATATGTCAGGGATGAAAAGAGGGAGCCTGCCTCCACTTGGCCCTGAGACACATGGGGCACAGCACCATTGCTTCAGTGCCTAGGGGGGATGACATGGCAGAGAAGGGCCTTCACAGGAGCTCGAAGTGCTCTGATGGCAGCTTCTGAAGTAGCAGCAGCCTTTGCAGATATCGTGTCTGTACCCAGCTGTGACCGAAGGAGGTGCAGCCCCCAGTGCTTCCGCCACAGTGGGCACAGACCAGGGAACACCAGAGCAGCTGAGTTTGATAAAGAAAGATCTGGAGCGTCTTGGAGAGCTCCTGGGACATGAGATTCTGGTGCTCCACGAATGCAGGGCTGGGGATGAACCAGCAAAATTCCCATTACTCTTACTTCGGCTTTACTTGGACAAACCAAACAATGACTTCTGGAGAAACTCTTCACAGAAGGAGCAACTGAAAGGACCATTGCCTCGGGGAAGACTGGAGGAATGCCTCTCTTTTATTATCTTAAAGCCCACTTGGAGGAGAGTTGGAATTTTAAGCAACTCTAGGGAATCCAGTGGGTGCAAGCACAAGGAAAGGCCAGTGAGTTTGGCTACAGGAAGAATTTCTCATCATCAGGGTGGCCAGCAGCTAGACAGGCTGCCTCAGTAGGTAGTGAGCGCACTCTCAGTGGAAGTATGTAAGTAAGGAAACTGGATCCTATCAACAAAGTTGAGCTAATTCTTGGGCCAGCCGGAAGACTTATCATCATATGAATGTAAAAGAGATTAATTCAGCACGATTCCAGAGAAGAGAAAAAGAGCTATTGGTTAAAGCTACAAGGAAATAGATTTTAGTTCATTAGCAGGAGCTTATTACCAACAAAGCAGGTGCCCATACAAGTTGGTGAAATAGCTCTTTATTGCCAGGCATGTTCAAACAGAGTTTACCAGACTACATAGCAAGGCTGCTTTGCTCTGGATTAGTTTAGAAAAATACCAGAGTATGTGTGTGCATATGGAAAGTATTTTCTTAGCAGTTGAACCTTCTCATCAGATGAAAGTATGTGTAGAATTTCAGTAATGATGATGAGGTAGATGCTATTAATAGGAACAGAGAAGCCTTACATAGCACTTACCATATGCCTTCCACTATTCGAAGCCTTTAAATGTATTCACTCATTTAATTCTCACACAACCCCATGAGTTAAGCATTAATTTTATTATTATTATTGCTATTTTACAGACTAAGGTTAAGTAACTTGCTCTACGTCTCACAGCTAGTAACCATGATCATACCCAGCAAGCCCAGCTCTGCTATCCATGCTTTTAACCAGCATATTCCATTAGTTAAAATAGGATTGGGGGACTCAGACCCCACCTGTAAACCTCATCAGTCTTGAGGCACTTCCCATAATCTAGGTCACCTTGGAGCACAATTTGGAAAATCACTGAACTAAAAGGACTAGACAATGTGCCCCAGAAATGGCTGTCCCTCAGCAGAGAGCAGTCTCTGGCCTGGCCACAGGGAAAACCATGTTTCCTATGATCTTCTTTTAAGACTTTCCAGTAAATAGAACCTTGTTTCAGAGAAAAATCTCTCTTCATCTTGTGGTCATTGATCCCCACCCCTACCCCCTGCAAAGGAACTCATTAGCAAAAAGGAAAGGAAGGAAGGAGGGAAGGACAGGCACGAAAAAGACACACAGAGGAAGAAAGAAGGGGACATAGAAAGATATAAGAACAGATACAAACAAAGAAAAAGAAACATGATGAAATTTGCTGGATGCTAAATGTCAGCTCCCTCGGCAGACTTCACTTATATAAAACCTCTAACTTGAAGAGTCCCTTGTTCTACACAAATGACAGATTTGCTAGAACTGGGAAGACAAAGGAGCCAAGGATCTTAACAAGAATCCAGAGTTTGTTCCAAAGCTACCATATGCTAGGCTTGAAACCAAACTCTCTGACATATGGGCCCAACAGCAACTGAATGCGAACAATTACATGGAAACATCAAGCCCAGAAGGGCTTGGTGCATTTGTCTGCAGGAATTTCCAGCGCCTTCCTAAGCGCTGTGAATCTTGCTGGCTTGCAGTGGTCCTCTTCGGGGCGGATCTCAGTTCACAGACCTTGGGGCTAAAAATGTTTCAGACTCCCTAGGATTTCCTCATCCATCAGTTCAACCGACCCACTTTATCAACATTAAACAAACACAGGACAGAGAATAGAGCAGAATGCGAGAGGTGGAAGGGAGGGATTTCACGGACCATCAGATACAAGGGTTTCATTTTTCAGATGAGAAAATTAAGCTCCAAGAACACAAAGTCAGGATTAGAACTTGAATTTCTGCTCTGTAAATCCAGCATTTCGAATCCAGGTTTTGTTCATTTTTTTCCTCTCATTATTCCACATCATTTATGTCTTTCCAGAGCATTCCAGGTCTCCTGTTTTCTCTGATCCCTCCCAGTCTACAGGCTTGAAAAAGAGATTTCAGTGAGTGCTGCCGGCTGTTTCTGTGTTCCATCTGTTCTGCAATACAGCGACATCTATAAGAGGTCCATTTGTCCAGAGATTAAGTTCATCCAAAGAGACCCTCAATTATTGCTCATTTTTGTGTTACCCATTTTTGCTGAAGGTCTAAGCATTCTTTCTCAGGATGAATTGGTAAGTCCTTGTCCTACCTACGCCAGGAGAGCATTAAGGGTCTCTGATGCAAGCCCACTCAGTAAGCAGTTCCAGCCAGAGCCAGCCCTGCTCTCTTCCCTTACAGGTCTCTTTCTCTATCTCTCTGTCTCTGTCTCTCTGTCTCTCTCTCTCTCATATTCTTATGCTCTGACCTCTATCTCAGTATCCACACACACACCTGAATATGCTGATATAAATATTTGAATGCATAGTCAAATATTTGTTTAGGACCTTATCGTGGTGAGCATTTAGTAATGTATATAATTGTCGAATCGCTACATTGTACACCTGAAACCAATATAAATATGTATACCAACTATAGTTCAATAAAAATAAATAAATATAAATACAGATATATATTTATTTGCCAATATTTTCATGGGGAGTGAAGGCCTTTTTGTTAAGCATGGGTCAGACGATCAGAGTTCTGTATCATTTTTCATGACCAACCAGTAATAATGCTTCATCCTCAAGTTTTAGTTTAACTTTCTTGGATTAAAAAAAAAAGAGCATGCTACTTTATTTTCATTCTACCTCTGTTGCTTGCTTGCACCTTCCAGAAGTATGACTGCCCTTGGTTGTGGTACTAACAAAATAACAACCAAAGCCAACACTGGTTCCTTGGAGAGTTCACAACAAAAAATAACAGTAAGGGGTCCTGACAACTGTTCAACCAATCTACTTTTAATAGACGCCTTGAGAGAAGATGAAACATTTTCCAGGAATATAATCCCTGTGGTTGGCAAGAGTTATTATTTCCAAGAAATGGAGTAGTAGGTACAGATGGACTCTTTCTATAATAAGTCACATTAAGGATCATTTTGTAAAAAAGAGGTTTTACGTGTACGTAATGGGAACTGAACTGCCATTTCTTAGGACAGGACCCCAGAATGTCCTATAAGGACAATCTGATGGTAACTGCTGTTCATTGAGTGTCTTCTGGATCCAGAGGCATGCTTAGTACTGGGCCTGTCTTATTTTAGTTAATCACATGTCAGACCTTCAAGGTAGCCATCTTTTTTTTCAATGAGAAAATTGAGATTCAGTTTTCATACAGCTAATAGGGGGTGGGAACCAAGAACCAAATCCCAATTCCTCTGTTCCTAAAGCCACACAAGTCTCTCTTGTAACAGGTAGCCCAAGATATCAAGAGTTTAATGTCTTTACAGATGGGATCCTGATGATCTTGTCAAGTGATATAATGCCTTAAAAATATCCAGAGATCTTTTGTCTGAGAGTGTTGATGACGATGTTCATGTTGGCTGTGCCAGAATTACCTGAACATTTACTCTTCCTTAGCTGACATCACAGGGAGCAGTTCTGCTTCCAGTCTAAGAAATACCAGGGAGATCAATAAGGCACTTAACTAGCCTTCCATGGCCCCAAGCAGCAGCCCCATTCCAGAGGACATGTCATTTAAGCTTACTCTTAAGAAATGAGTTATACAGACAGATGTGTGCGAGAACTGGGTTCCAGGCAGAGAAAGTAACATGTACAAAGTTATGGAGGCATCATCTGGAAGGAGCTGAAAATAGGAAAGTATAGGCAGAGCAAAGGGACAGTACATGGTGCCTATGCTCAAGTCAGAAACACAGAGAGAGCTCAGTCACTGCTGGTACCTTCTGTAGTCTAGCCAGGGAAACCGAGCACAAGCATCAGGCGAGTTTGAAAATGAGTAGTAAAATTCACTTATTGATACACTCTAAAATGTCTCTCACACATCTTACCTTCTCCTGTGCGTTCTTTTCACTCCTTCCATCTCTATACACATGACAACTCAACTTGAAAAAAAGAGAAAAAAAGCTATTTACTACTCAATATTTATTATTCCTCATTGGTAAGATGGGAATAAGGCTGTCTATCTCACAGAATTAGTGTAAAGATCGAAAGAGATGTCATATACAAAGTAGAGTGCCTGGAACAACAACAAAAAAGGCAGGTAGGAATAATGAACAGTATTAATAATAGTAATAATAAGAATAGATCATGCCTCATCTTCTTCTGGCTACTGCTAACTCTCCCATTACCCATAACAATCACATATTATTTCATAACATCTCTGAATTACTGCTTGGAATGATAATCACATTTTTATTTATATTTTTTTGCTACTGTTGTCACTGACATGTCATTGACAGACCTCTTAGAGATCTATGTAACTGAACTCACTTTAACTCCAGCGAACAAAGCTAAAAATCCTTCAAGAATCCCAGTCTTTCTATGTGTCAGTCACAGCAAGGAAGGGGTTACTGGGGACTCAGAATACTTGCTGAAGCATAAGTCACCCGACCTTGTCAGGATTCTGCCCTCAGGATTCTGCCAGCACTTCTGCTGCTCTCTGCATGCAGCCCTCCATGGAAAAGTACTTCCCAGACTCTGTGAATTATTAATCTCATAATGACATCCAATATCCACTAGATAAGAGGAACCAGTGGCCTCCTCAATGAGGATCTCAGAGAACGAAGGGCCAGCAATACCCTTTTGACTACAGTCAGAATTTTCCTGCTCCCCTCTTGGGTGGGGACGCTCTCACTCACTCTCAGCTCCCTCACCACGTAACGTAAGCACTATCAGGTCAAATAAAAGACCGCTGTTTCCTTTGGGGCACTGATAAGGAGGAAAAGGTTTTAATGACCCCCCATGGTGTGGTTAATGCCACACCAACTTTAAGTAAGTTTATGTTTTGAGTTCATGAGAACTGGAGCACAAGAAAGGGCTCAATATCTTTTTGGTTTCCTGTGTTCCTTTCCAGGACCAATCTCTGAATCCAACCAGATCAAAAATCACTGGAGGGTAGCACATTACTGACACATGGAAAATTCCTCCCATAGTAAAAGGTCCATAGGAATACATCTGTCATTTTCTACATTACTTAGCAAGGCTTTGAGCCAAGATCTTAACAAGGCTAACCTCTGAAAAAAAGGATTTATTTTTAAGTTAGAAGGAGAAAATGGCAGGACAGAAAGCTCATGGCTCAGGTGATTTGAGCTCTAGCCTTGAGCTTTTTTTCAGAAGCATTTACTGAACACAGGTACTCCGGCATATACAGACATACTTGCCAGTGAAAACCATCCACCATTTATGCAGTACCTAGTAGGTACCAGACACTCTGCCAGGTGGTTTGCTCATAACATCTAGCTTATCCTCACGGCAAGCAAAGGATATATCATTTTGTGCCCCTTCTGCTTTTTAGGAAATTGATGGTTGAAAAAGATATGTATTGACTAAGTGGCAAGAGTTGAGATTCAAACCAAGATTTACCTGCATCTGAAAGCCCTCAGAAACATATAATTGACCAGATTTTGATGAGTAAACACTTAATGCCAGAGAAAAGCCTAATTAGTGAGACTGAATACATCTGTAATAGCCAGAGAATATAGCTAAGCTATATATGATAGCTGAGCTGTAGGGAGTTAGTAGAGTGACCAGCTGCCCTGGTTTGTCCAGGAATGAGGGGTTTCTCAGGATGCAAAAATATCAGTGCTAAATCCAGGGCTTTCTGGGACAAGCCAAGGTAGTTAGCCGCCCCAGAGGCAGGTGCGGGTCAGGTACTAAAGGACAATCTGTGCCAAGAAGAGGAGTGTGCCTTCTGTCCTATGAAGAACAAGATGACTGATATGGATGCACAGCTGTTCTGGGGTGGGGAGGCAGAGAGAGAGGGAGAGACAGCCCCGGCAACTGGGTGAATAATGGATTAGAGAGGGGAGGATGGAGGCTGGGAGGTTCAGCATAAGGAAGGAAGACTGGGAAATGGGCATAAAGAGCAAGGAAGTGAAATAAGTGACATTATTTCTTTTTAGCTCTAAGACTACAATTCTAAGATTAGACCTCTCAAACAATGAAATGTAATTGAATCAAAACAGGGATCTATCTGTATGGTGTATGACTAAGGAAACTAAAATATCTTAGCATGTAATTCAGTGCTTTCTTGTTATGGGTGGAATCAGTTGAATCGTGTCCTCCTCACCTTCTAATAAAAATATATGTTGAAGTCCTAACCCCTAGCACCACAGAAAGCGACCTTATTTGGAAATAGGGTGATTGCCGACGTAAGTAGTTCAAATGAGGTCACGTGGGCATAGGGTGGCCCTGTAATCCAGTATGACCAGCGACCTTATAAAAAGACTGCCATGTGAAGGCAGAGAGTTGGAAGATCATCATGTGACAACAAAAGTAAGCGTTGGCGATGGGGAGCCACAAGCCACAGATGCCACAGATGCCCAGAAAACTGCCAGAAGCTGGGAAGAACCCAGGAGAGGTTCCCCTACAGGTATCAAAGAGAACAGAGACTTGCTGACACCTCATTTTAGGGCTGCTCGCTTCTAGAACTGTGAGACCATCAGTTTTTGTCATTTGGAAACACCCATTTTTTGGTACACCAGTGGTAGGAAGCTAATACACTAGCCAAACAATGCCCAAACCTTGATTTACCAAAAAGAGATAGACAGGAGACAAGGGAGAATATAAACGCTCTGCTAAGAAGCTTCTAGGAAGCAGACTCCAAGCTAAGTGCTTCCTTGGGACTTTTTCAGGGAGCCCGATCATAACCCAGTGGAGGTGAGGAACTCTCGGAAAGAGGGTGCAGCTCACAGGCAAGGACACTGCCAGGACGTGGCAGGCCCAGGGTTTGAACTCATGTCCATTTGACTTCAAAACACAGATTCCTCATTTTTTCTTCCCTTCATTTCCTGAAAGGAGTGAGAGGGAAGCGAAGGTAGAGGGCCGGCTGAAGCTGAAGAACCTGGCAGAGCTCTAAGCAGTCCATGAAATAGGAGAAAGCACACTCTCAGGGCATGGGGGTTGAGGGGGTGAGAGGACAGAGAGGGAAGATCTCCTGCCCCACAGCCCTGAGACACCAAAACGGGACGGGATCCTTCTCAGCAGGACCTGCCCCCCCTACCACCCCCACCCCCATCTTCAAGACACTTTCCTGAAGTTAGCTACCTTCTGAATGAACATCTGATTAGAGATACCATTTGTAAGCCCCACCTGCTGTGGATGTCTACTGCTTTTAAAGGAGAGGCTTAAAAATGTTAAAATCCTAATCTATATCTTCATCTCCCGTGGAAAACAGAACAGGGATTATTTTAGGCCTTGGGAAGTTGGGATTCAGACACAGAATTCATCATTATCCTTATGTAATCTAGGAGAACAGGGAACAGATCGGATGAGAAATCTCCAAGGAAAACATGTTGCCTGCAGAATTAGCCTGAGTCATTGCTCCAATGAGAGGCTGGGTTTAAATCAGGAATAATTTTTTAAATTTCAACCAATGACCCCTTCACCCTGACAATGAGGATGTCATCTTTGGCAATGAGCCAGTATATTTTTGCCTGTGTGTTAAAGATGTATTTGCTGTAATATCCATGATAAGGCAGAGAGGCACGGGGCCCAGGGGCCAGGAAACAGGATCCAGTCTCCACTGGGCATGATCCAGGTACATCATGTTCCTCTCTGAGCCTCAGTTTCCTCATCTACAAAGTGAAGTTTTTGATTCTGATGTTCTCCTCTTCCCTGGTTACCCTTCCTGGTTACTCCCTCCCTTATCTGATCCCCCTTCCTTCCCAACTTCCCACCTTCCCACTGTCATGATGAAGGGAGAATCTAAGTTAAGGGCTTGGTGAATGGGCTTGGACGAAACACAGGAAGGGCATGTATAATTCATTCATTCACTTTACTATATGTCTCAGTCAAGTGGTAGGCCTGGGGGCTAAGAGAATATATTATCATCCCTGGACACCAGAATCCCACAGTCCTGGTGAGGAGAGAGAAGAACAAATGGTTAATTACAGACGAATGGTCTATACAAGGGGAGAACACTCCAGAGGCCAAGAAAGCAGGTACTAGAAGGCCTTTGGAAAGCTGCCCAGAGGAGGCCAATCTGGGGAAGAGAATGATAAAGAGAATATCCTAGAAAGAAGGAGCCCTGAGCATCAGCAAACTTTACAGAGTTAAGTGCATCTGCAGTGTCAGGGCATGTGACTGAAGCAGAGAGCAAAGAGCAAATGACAAAATGCCTTATGCGCATTGTAAGGGGAGACAATTCACTGATTAACCATGGTCTTCACGTGCAGCTGAGAGGGGCATGCAGCGGGCTGGGGCGAGCAGATCTAACAGTGAGTTCATGACTGTCGGAACTCCAAGCATGAAGGATGTCACTCAGGAGAGTGATCATCGTGTGGAGCTCCAGGGGACTTGAACCGAAGGGCAGGAACTACAGAAAAGCAGGAACTTTACATAATGAGCACTACAAAGTTGGAAGAGGATGCCCAGGGTAGCAATAAATGCATCAGTGATTGGTCTCTGCTTAGCAGAAATGTATCATAGTTGGACAACACAAGCCTGAAAGTCTCTTCCAAACCAGCGAGGCTTAATTCGTGTTCACTTTTCCTCCCAGTGAACACCCACTGAGTCATCTATAAAAGAAAATGCTGGACCAGATTCATGATTATCCTGAGCATTTTCAACAACCATCTTTTTTTATAAATTTTCTTCTTTCCCACTTACCCCAACATGGGCCCAATCTTGTGAGGCTTTCTATCTTTTACACAAACTCTATTTACCACATAATAACCATTTAACTTGATGTCAGTAGCACAAACAACAGTACTATGATTTAACTAGGGATTTCTGAATATAGAAACTAGCTTGAAGTCTTCCATCTGGAAACCTCCAGAAAATATACTCTCCATGTCCTGTCCATCTATGACCCTAGGGATGAGTGACAAAAAAAGGAGAAGTTGGATGCCCTCAAGATTTTGAAAAACATGCTCTGAGAAGAGAAAGCAAGGTGATCCCCTATGGACCTCAGTGGAGACACAAAGCCATCGAGACGGGTATGTCAGGAACAGTGCAGAGTGGCAGAGAAGCATGGAGGAGTATGGATGGAGCCTGGGGAGAATGGGTGAAAAGGTCTTCGGATCTGGCTTAGAAGCCTGTGGGTTGGCTACTCACTAACTGTGGTTCCAGGCAACTACTTCACAGTCTCCTTTCCTCTTCTGCATATCAAGCTAATGATTCTTAGCTTGAAAGTCATTGCAAATATTAAATGAAATAGCGCATGCAAAGCAACAAACCATCCTTAGCATACAGTAGGCTTTCAAAAGACAGTAGCAATCATCAGACAATGATGCTTTAATCAAGAGGTTCAGACACCGAGGCACAGCTTAATTTGTTTACTGTGCAGAAAGATGCGAGTCTTTATTGCTCTAATGACAGTTAGATGACTTTAGAAGCTGCCCAGGGATAGTGCACAGTTGTCATTGCAGCTAATAAAAGCAGATGAGAGGAGAGTTAATGAGGAAACCAGACAAATTCAAAATGCTGGACCATCATCTGTCTGGACCGCGTCAATGCAGGGGCAGAAAGGGATGACGTAAGTGTTTATTTCTAACTCTCCCTCTCTGAGAATGCTGAGTGTTTTCAGTCTGGCTTCTGCTTTTAGAGCTCCCAACACACCTGGACTCCAAACAGCATCCTTTTTAAATCTTTTGTTACCATCACTGCTGCTGTTGTCAGCCTGGCTCCTGAAAGCCCCTGTGTGCATGATTACATTCTTGGTACACGGGTGCAAAGGAAATAGTGACAAGCACCTCAAGAACTAGGAAATGTGGCACAGAGATTGCCCCCACCCTCCACCACCAAGGGTTGAACCGTAAAGTCAGCAGAGCTCAAGCAAGATAGGCAAACACACTCCCAAAGGCAGAGTGAGCCCCAGGCCAGCAGGATGGGGACTAGCGTCAGTGAAGATACAAAGGTATTTACAGAAAAATCATTTGGGTCAGCAGGGAACAGAACAAGAGAATCACAGAGACAATGGATGCAGCATGATTCAAGCCCTGAGCAAGGTCGCACTGCTGATCCAGTGTGTTGGAATCTGTTGTGGATGCCCATCACCCTGAGAACAAACCCCCAGATGCCTCATGTGGCTTGAGACCCTACATGATTAGCCCCAGCACCTCTCATCCGCCACCTGTCTCCATCTCACTCTGTCCACTCTCTCTCTGACTTTCTTGCTGCTTATACAATTTCAGTTCTCTTGCCTGGCATTTTTCTTTCCCCAGATTTGGCATGGCTCCCTCCCTCACTTCTTTGCTCAAATTTAACTGCACAGGGGATCTTTCCTGCCCATCTTATCTAAAACCCATCCGACAGAGAGCCAGGACCCCACAATATGTTTGAAACTTGTGAAATGGCCAGATATTGTCCTGAGACCTAGGAAAGAAATGCAAAAACCAAACTTCAAGTGCAAAAACCAGCAAATACCAGGAAGACCTGGTTTCGAAAGTTCAAAGAGACATACACTTTGCACAACATAATGCTGGTGAAATATTCAGTCTCGTGGATGGCAATGCAGCAGCAATATTTCCTGAACAAGGAGGATCGTCATCCAGAAGAAGCTTATTTATTGGACCAGGAAGTCACAGTCACGAATCCAGCTTGCTAACACAAGTGAGTATCTTCTAGAATACTTATTCACTCTGTCATTTAAGTGTATTTAGTGAAATTTTTAAATAGCTATTCCCCGACCCCTCATTTTCTGAGACCTTGATCTTGCCAGCTGAGCTTTATGAAATCATGGATCTTTAGATCTTTCTTAGATCCAAGAAAGGAAAAATGATAACTCTGCTTTATTCCAATTTGACACAAGCATCCCAAATGGAAAATGGAGGTATCAGACTATCCTATGATGTCATTACATTCCCAAATCCAATAAATGTCCTCTGCTCTGATTATATTCTCACTAAGCAAGGTTCCATTTATGACTTGGGTTTTGCATAGGGCTGCTAGGGAAGGAAAGAACTACAAATGTGTATCTGAACATTCTGCCTTCCTATGTCAATCATATTATATTTTTCACTTGTTAGTCAATAATATAGCACAAATTGCCCACTGAGTACTTAATTCGTGCTTACTTATTTGTTTGTATCTTTAGTACTATAGCTCACGTATCACGTTGGGGATGAGAGGAACAGGAGTGTGGGTCTTCAACTCAAGGAATAATGGAAGGAGACAAAAGAATAAGGAATTTCTGGTTACCAGCTGCTGGTTCCTTCCTAATCCCCATCTGGTTCTATGTGGACCATCTGGAGAAATGTGAAGAATGTGCGATATGTGTATGTGTGTGTGTCTGTGTTACTCTATTCCAGAATTTTCTTTGGAGAGCCAGAGACAGGAAGAAAATGTGGTTGGAATTCTGGTGGATTTGTCAGAAATCTGTCTTTAGACTCAGAGAAAGAAATGGGTAGTCTATGTTCCAGCATGGTGCCTCTGAGGAAGTGGGGTTTAGAGAGGAATGGCCTGAGAATCAGAATTTTGGTACCTGAAGTCCAGGGTACCTGTCAAGTTTGATGCTAGAGGAATAAAACCATTCTCCGATAAAGGACCCCGAGGGTCTGAACAAGGAACTTGACAAGTGAAACTATTCAGTGGGTGAAGCTTGAGTCAATTCGAATAATTGGAAAATCAGAAATGAATAGTGGGGAAAGCATTCTGAGAATGTAAAGACCTTTACACTTGTTTCATATGAACTGGTATCTCATGCACCTTCTCTGGCCTCACTCATCACACAGACAACTCAGGACTCTGATTCTGCACAGGGCAAGACCAACTCTGTGGTGATGGACATGCTGTCCAGCCTCTGGGGGTAACACCCACCACTCCATAGTCTCTTCTTTGAAACTTCAACTACAGACCAGAGCAAGTCTCAGAACTAACACAAACACAGATCTAGTTTCCAGGGTTATCTGCCCAAATGTACTCCTCTTTGCTCTGTAAATACTTTCATCAGGGAAAAATAATCTCTATTGCAAAAAAAAATAACAACCGTGAGGTAGGTGTTACTGACTCCACTTTAGAAGTGAGGGAACTGACACTCAGAGAATTAAAGACAATCATCACCGCTACTGAGCTAGTAGGAAACAGATTTGAAACTCAAATCTGAGTGTCCAACTCTAATGCTGTTTCTACAAAACAGGACGTGGTGATTAACATTGGAGTCTTAAAGAAGGAAATTGTTCTGAGGTGGAGGTGAGCACCTGCCCCAGGCTTACTCATGCCAGTGTTCTTCCACAGGGGCAGAAAATGGGGCAAAAGAATGGGAAGCTTCTTCAAGAGGAGCAGCTAAGTTTCAGACAAAGATTCAAAGCAAATATGGGCATAGAGGTTTAAAACAGCGTGTACACAAGGTCAAGGGCCAACAAGCTGCTTATTCTACTTAGAGAAGAGGGAACAAGTTTCAGGAGTAAAGAGGTAGAAAATTATGTACAAGTTCAGGAAGAAAAGAACAATATCAGGTCCTTGGGACTTCTAGGATCATCCCAAAATGAGGACAGAACCCCAAGATCAACAGCCAAACTCTTAAGAGGTCTGGAACCTTCTCAGTTGCTTCCTTACTGTTGGAAGTCTCATTATTTCCATCACTTTCTTTGTAGAAAGTGAAATTAAAATCCTTAATTCAGAACAGGTCCTGCAAGCTCATCCTTGGCAGCACAAACCCAGGGGGCTGAACAGCCTGTAGTGATTCAGAGGATAAACTAGTACACGGAGGCAACCATTGTGATGAGGCTCAGGAGGCACTGAGTCGCTGGGGTAAGAATCCAAGGTGAGCACAGACAAGTAAATCTGGCTCCAGCGGGGCTCTAGGGATGAAGGGAGGCTAAGCCCAGGTGCTCCTGGATAATAGAAATGACCCTACCAAGTCTACTTCCTAGGACACTCTAGAGCTGCAAAGAGATATTAGGGGTGAAATCACTACCCCTGTGTAGTGACACAGTTCTCTAGGGGCTAGGGACTGGGAATCCTGCTATTAAACTCCTACCTCTGAATGCTTCTGCTTTGTTTTCTAATTCAGCATTCCTGAAGCCTTTCATCTGTGTATCTGGACTCAGCCTATTGCCGGAGCAAAGCTTCATTGGCTGTTCAATGATGGTCTAATGAGGTCTCAGAATGTCCTAACGGGATGCTTCTGGCCTGCAGCTTTCCCTTTAAGGAGGGGCCTTTGAAACCAGGTCTGCATTAAGTATGAATCAAGCTTTCTGTCTGTGTCTGGTGCACACATGAGTGAAATCCACCTCCCTATCACTCATTCCTGGAGGGGATTTTCTCTCCGCATTACACCTGCAGAACGCCATCCTCTTTCTCTGGCAAGCTTGGATACATGATTAATATTTTAAGCCTCCCAGGTTCTGCTTTCCCCAGTTTCAAAAGTGCCTGAATGTTGGACTTTTTAAAAATGTATTTATCTCCCCGTCCAGACTGCTGGGGAGGAATCGCAAGTAGAAGGCGCAGCCCCCGGGGGCCGCGACAAATCCAGGCAAATCCTTAAATTGCTTCTGAAGTCATCTGGGTTTTCTTTCATTAGCATCTCAGACGCTACTTCTCTCCCCTGCTGACCTTCATTTTAGAAAGTAAGAGGGAACAATGTGAAGGGGGCATTAGATCTTTTCCTTCCAAAATGTAGACTTGAATGGTGGGTGTTCTCAGCTCAATTCAGAGAGAAATCCGTCTGGCTTTGCCTCCTGTCCTGGCACTGCCATGCTCCCCAGCTCGGGCCCCAGGGGAGTCCTCTAATGTCTCCCCCTCTGGAGCTCCCTCCTTCTTTCCAAAAAGCACAGCCGAAGTTTTCCCTCCAAGGCTTCTTGCATTCACCTCACGGATGGCTGCAGGCACCTGGTTATCTCCCCATCCACAGCCTCTTTACAGCATGAAGCAGAACGCAGCAGAAGAGCCTTAGGAATGGAAACAGGAAGAACTGGCCACACACCCCAGCATCCAGAATCTGAGTGCTTATGTTCAAATTCAGCTCTGACACTAATTCCCAAGCCTGGGCAGACAAGCTGATCATGTTAAACTTCGATTTCTTTACCTATGAAATCAGAGATGGTGATAATGGTAAAAAAATAATAATAATAATAACAAAGAGTGAGTAAATAATACATGACCATACAGGCAAGACTCCAATGTCACAAAACATGTGCCATGTATTACAGAGATCTGTTGTGTGAATGTACTGCCCAGATGACTGGCATTTGGAAAAACACTATCTGGAAAGCTATTTGTTAAGGTCCCTTCCATCTCTAAATCCCTAAGTGTTGAACCACAGAATAGTTAACTGCTTATTGAGAGACCACGTCTGTGTTAGGCAGTAGAGACACAAAGAAAAATGAGGAGCGGTGTTTGCTTTGTGGTGTTCACAGTCTAGCTAGAGCCAGACAAAGCCACAAACAGCTACAGGAGAAGCTCTGGCCAGTGCCCTCCACTAAGCCAGGTAACCAGGACAATGGAAGGCCTTCCTTCACGATGAAATGTATACTGACTCATTCCCAGCAAACTCATTCAGCACATTGAATGCTTACGACCAGCAGACTCCTTCCTCTCTATTACACCATGTGCTTCTGTCCCCACTAGCTTTTGATTGAAACCCACTTGTTCGGATTGCATTGAACCAAAGATCTGTGTATTGACAAGGTATTGGGATGAGCTGAAAACAGGTGCCAAGTAGCAGAGGCTCCTGCCTTCAAAGAGCAGTGCTGCCGAGCAGGGCAATGACAGGATGCGAAAGCTGAAGACCCAGTACGAGTCATGGCGCCCACTGGCTCTGTGAATTTGGACAATGCACTTGACCTATTCAAGCCCATTTCCCATTTGTTGATGGTGATATAGGTCTACCTACCCATCAACGGCACTGTGAGAAATTTGTACATGAAAATATTTTTTAGATGATAAACCTTCTTATAATGTGAGTTTCAGAGGCTGGCATAAAGAAGGGGTTAAAGAAAATTCATGGAAGGAGTAAGGAAAGGCTTGAGGAGGAAGGAGAAGAGGAAAGAGATAAATTGCACAGGTGGCAGTTTTCAAAATTGTAAAGTGGGGAAATATCTGCCAGGGGTTGATAGACATAGGAATTTTGAGTAGGAAAAGATGACAGAGGGTTAACAGGAGCAGATTTGCATTTTAGCACAAATTTCAATTTCTTTAGTAATTTTATGTAAGGTAGATTTGTGAGGGGTTATAAGCAGACCAGTAAAAAGCATATGAAATAGTCAACAATAATAAACTGAGGTACTGCCAATTGGGATGGACTCAATATATTGGAGGAAGACTTTCAAGATGCAGGGAGCTAAGGTATTAGGAATGAGGTCCAGATTCTCACTGGGGGCAGCTGGCTAGATGAATGTATCATTTAACAAGGAAAGAAAGAAGGTTTGGGGAGGGAATGGTGAATTCCCTTATGGACACGTTGACTGGAAGTTTCTACAGGACAACCAGGTAAAGATGTCAGCAGCTAACTGGATATCGAGACCTGCACCTTAGAATCACAGATGTGGGATTGATGCAAGAGACATGACTAAGAGCATCCCCTGAGAACCATGTGGGATGAAAATAATAAAACTGGGATTAAGACAGAATCCTGAAGTCTCCAGGATTTGTTATGGTTCCAAAAAGTTGTCGTCAGTCAAATCTGGACAGTTCATATGCACTGAATCTGGAATCAGACTGACTGATCTCTAACCCCAGCTCCACCACTGATTAGTCTGGGAAAGTCAGTTCAACTGAAGCTCGCAATCCGAACAAGTGGGTTTCAATCAAAAGCTAGTGGGGACAGAAGCACATGGTGTAATAGAGAGGAAGGAGTCTGCTGGTCGTAAGCATTCAATGTGCTGAATGAGTTTGCTGGGAATGAGTCAGTATACATTTCATCGTGAAGGAAGGCCTTCCATTGTCCTGGTTACCTGGCTTAGTGGAGGGCACTGGCCAGAGCTTCTCCTGTAGCTGTTTGTGGCTTTGTCTGGCTCTAGCTAGACTGTGAACACCACAAAGCAAACACCGCTCCTCATTTTTCTTTGTGTCTCTACTGCCTAACACAGACATGGTCTCTCAATAAGCAGTTAACTATTCTGTGGTTCAACACTTAGGGATTTAGAGATGGAAGGGACCTTAACAAATGAAGTGAAATGGGAACACAAGAAGGAGCTGACCCAAGTTGGGAGGACTTACCAAGGTGATGTGGGTAGTCACCTCAGTCCTCAATTCATAAATATATTTAAAATGTTATGCATTTTAAGGGACTCTGGGGAGAAGAAGTTCATTTGTGTTTTACAATTTCTTCCTCTTCTCTGATGAGATTTTCTCAAGCCACCGGTCTAAGAAAAGAAAGGTCTTCATTGTCTCCTCCTAGGTTGGCCTTTGAGCAGCTTCCAGCAGCCTCCCACCCCCTCAGGCATCTACACTTGATCTTGTTAGAGCTCGCAGTGCTCTGGGCCTCTGTGTACACTGGTCCTGATGGCTCAGAGTGGTGTCACTGGGGGTCCCAGGCAGAAGACCCTCCGTCCACAATTTCCTCTGCTGCTGTTCCATCTCTACCCCCGCTGACACATCTTGCAAGCAGTGTCCCTATTACCATTGCCTCTGTCCCCCAGTGCTTCTGGGATTCAGGGACCCATCCATTCATTAAAAAATATGTACTGAGTTTTCATTATGAGTCACTGAGCTAGGGATTGGAGGTGAATAAGACCTTCCCTCATGGAGCTTATCAACCGGAGAAAAACATAGTCTTCAACTAAACACACAAACAATATGATGATTTCAAATAGTCGTCAAAGTGGTAAAGGAAATTAATAAGGAGATGGAATAAGCTAAGATAGGTCTGAGTTGGATCTTTGACATACTGACATTTAACTAAAACCTGGGCCCTAAAAATATTACGTGTGAACGTGTGTGAATGTGTGCTGGGGTGGGAGTGGAGACTAGATTTTCTTATTTGAGCAATTACTAAAGCCAGGCACATTGATAGATATCTCCTTAGATTTGCATTTTCCATTTGCAACTCTCTTTTGCCCTCTTGAATTAAGCTAGCTCAACAAAAGAAATGCCCTCTACCCCCTTTCCAATGAAAGGAGAATGCTTTGAATTAGATGATAGAGTCATCTGTTTCTGCCACTCTCACTGTCTCCATATTTTAAGGTGTTTGAAAAGTGAGAACCTGAGGTTTGAAGATGCTGCCACATAGAACATGAACTAGAAGAATTTGTTCTCACCACCTTAAATCCTCAGTAGCACAGACTAGTGGGAAATAACATAACCACTTCTCAAACATGGGGAGGGCTTGACATTTTGCAAAGTATTTCTGCACACTTGATTATACTTAAGATCCACAGCCACCATGTGCAATAGTAGTTTCTCTCATTTGTATATGAGGAAACTGAGGCTCAGAGAGATCACATGACTCTCCAAATATGCCACTTATAAGTGATGAAGAAGCTGAGATTTGAAGCCATTGTCCATCAGTCTTTGGGTACATTTTCTACCACTGTTATTACAGGGCTTCTGAAATAGTCTCGGGTCAGTTTATGACATTGGGTCTATCCTACATTGCTCCTGTTGGCTTTTACTCAACAGTAACTCATGTTGCCCATGTTGTCTGTGGTTTTGTCACCCTGGGGGTGAAAGCAGACACTACTGTTTTTCTGGCTCACTCGTCATGCTGAAAGCAAGGACTTGACTGTCTCCCTACTCTCCCACCAGTCCCAAAAAGGTGTCTAAACCACTCGGATCCAACATCTCTGCTGTCCTTGAGAGTCCTGGGGGCAATTTATTCTCGCTTCCCGCAACCGAAAGCGGATTCCCTCGGCCCCTTCCCCTGCTGGCCTGAAGAACGCAGCAGGTACTGAGGACACTACCACCCCTATTGCCTCTGGCACTACTGAAACCTCTGCTCTGTGCCCACCTCCGGCCCCGCAGTGTCAATGCACATACTCTGGAGTGGAGAGTATCCACTCCGATCATCCCTGAATTACAGGTGAAAAAGCCAAGACACAGAGAGGCTAAGCCATTTGTTCAAATCCATGTGGGTAGTAGGCGGCAGAAGGGAGATTTGAACCCAGGCATATCTGAGCACTGAGCCCACGTGATTATGGCCTGTTCCCCTGCTCTCTCCTAAGGGAAAGCAAGCAGCCTCAGAGAGCAGATGCAGGGACCCAAGATCCATCGCACACTAACACCTCTGCCATCTAATGAGGCACATCCCTCAGACTTGGCCCTGGCCCGTCCTCATGGATAAAGAGGTTGCAGATAAACAATTGAATAAAACAGTAATATTTTGTCATCAAAACATGAGGGAGTCTATCTACACACACACACACACGCACCATCAATGGGATATTTGGAACACAAAGCAGCAGCATTTTAGCACTTGGCCTGCTCCTGTCCCACTAAGAGAAACCTAAGTTTGTCTAAGAAGCGAGCACCTCTTCAGCCCCTAGACCAGTGCATGACACGTAGCAGTCTCTCAAAAATGTCTTTTGAGAGAATGATTAGAATCTGGGGTGTCTAGATATTAGTGTCTTCTTATTAAAGTTTTTGAACTAATTATTTTTTTAATCACACATTCTGCAATAAAGGAGCAGTGTGTTTTAAAGGCAAAAGCCAAGATTAGCATAGATTTTGGCTTGAATGTGACCTTTTACAAGCTATTTAATTTTATTTCCTGAACTGCAATATACCAAACTGCAGTAAAAGGCTGGTACCATGATGAGGATTGTTAAGTGCAACTAAACCTCCCAGCATATCACTCACCAGGCACAGTGGACTCTGGATAAATGCTCTTTCCCTTCATTCAACTTCTGTGCTGGTGACTTCAACCCTGAGTGACTGCTTCCTGTCTGACCCTTCACCGTGCAAACAAAGGGAAATGGGCTTCGGGGTCAGGACACCTGATCTTAGGACTGAATCTCTGGGCAGTCAGACTATTCAGACCCACCTCATCTCACATTCCTAATCAATAAAAGAAGATGAGAATAGGTATCTTATTAAATATGGACTTGTGAAAAGGAAATGAGACTATACATTGAGAAGGAGGTATAACAAATCCCATTTTTCAACCTCAGCAGTACTGACATTTTAGGCTGGAAAATTCTTTGTGTGGGAAGCTGACCTGCACACTGTGGGATGCTTAGCAGCCTTGTTGGCCTTGACCTACAAGATGCCAGTCACAGCTCTCCTCCCAGTTGTGATAACCAAAAATATCCCCAGATGCTGCCCAATGTCCCCTGTGGGCAGTTGGGCAAAAAGTGGCCCTGCTTGAGAACTACTCAAATAAATAAATGGTGGGTATTATTATTGGCCTTTTTTCTAGCACAGAATTAGGATAAGAGGTGTGTGATCAGCCTTGTGGAAATAAATGAAGCTCCTGCACGGACACCCCTTCTCTCCAGGTCGCACACCTGGGTTTGGGGCCAGCTGGAGTCCAGGTGGGAAGGCCTTACCTTCGGTAAATGTGTGAGAGACTCTGGTTCACAGCATGAACTACATATGACTTGGCCCTCCTCTGTTTGTGTTAAACAAAAGGTCTTGTACATCTTTATCCCTACCTTTTACTTATAGGCAGATGTACACTCCATTGGACAGGAAGGAAGACTACTCCCTCCCTTTTCACACCCAAGGCCCCAAGCTCTTTCCATAGCATTTGGAAGCTATTCCACAACAAGGACCTCACTTCCTCCCCCATAAAGCAGCCCTGCTGCTGTTTAAACTTCACCACTGTCTCTCTCCCCCTGGGAAGGCGACTGTTCTATCCTACTGGACCAGAAGTCATCTTTACGCTGCATGACTGTAGACTCTAGTCTCCAACTTCCATTTAATCTTCTTTGCAACATCAAGCTTTGCTGTGTCAAAATTGAGAGGCCCTGATCCAGCACTTCCACTTCTAGGTACACATCCAAAGGACTTAAAAGCAAAGTTTCAAAGAGATATTTGCACACCTATATTCACAGCAGCATTATTCATAACAGCAAAGGTGGAAATAACCCAAGTGTCCATCTACAGATGAACTGATAAACAAAATGCGGCATATACATACAATGGAATATTATTCAGCCTTAAAAAGGGAGAGAATTCTGACTTAACTCTATGTTCAATGAAATAAGCCAGTCCCATAAAAAATACATAAATGTAGTATGGTTCCACTTACATGTGATACCTAGAGTAGTCAAATTCATTAAGAGGAAGAGCAGAATGGTGGTTTGTCAGGGTCTGGGGAAAGGCGAATTGGGAATTAGGGTTTGATGGGTATAGAACTTCATTTTACAAGATGAAAAAGGTCTGGAGACAGGTATATACTCATCACTAGTGAACTGTACACTTAAAAAATGGTCAAGATGGCAAGTTGCACATTATGTATACCTTGCCACAATAACAAAACTAAAGAACAAATCTGTAGACCCTAAGTCCACCCTCATCTCTGTAGCATGCATCCAGCACTGCCCCAGTAGCTCGCATGACTGCATTTTTTTTGTCCTCATGCCCACTTCAAAGGTATAGGAGAATCTTTTTTCCATCTCTCATTGATCCTTCCTTGGCCTTTAAAAGAGGAAGGCTCATCCTCCCCATTTCCTTCTTTCCTCTTCTCACCAAGAAGCTAGACTCACCCTGCAGTGAGTTAAGGCAACGGATCCCTCCCCACCTTCTCTCTTTTCTAATCCCTAACTCTATCTCCATAGTCACCTGGGTCACACTTCTTCAATTGCCTACATTTTGCCCTATGGAATATGATTTTTCCAGGATTTGCATTGGGTAACTTAGTTCATTTCAGCCACCTGAGTCAAGCTCTATTGTCCAATTCAAGTTTTACCTGCAATAAAGCTGACTTTTTAATCATTATCTGGTTCCTGGAGCTATTTTTCAATTGGTTCAGAACCACAGAAGACCTGTGATTAATTAGTGTCTTTAAACTCAATCCAAAGGTTGAGAGACTCTTAGAGCATTATTTTTGTTTTGTGTCAACTGTGAATGACGTGAAAAGCAATGGCCCAAACTTGATTCCCAAATTACATAGCATGCGCTACTATGTAAAGATTTATATAAGGCCCTTATTCAATGACTATAGGCCATTGCCCGCTATCTTCATATCATTTGAAGGTGTTACCTCCCTGAGGGCACTGCAGGTCCCTTTCACAGCTCCAAACTCTGTCAAGTGCAGAATGGGGCTCTGCCTGTTTGTTGATTAACTGCTGTTACAACACAAAAGGGAAATAGCTCTCTAAACATTACTTATTTGGGTCATTCTTAATTTGGACAAATGCCACTTTTGGTAGCTGACAACATGAGAGTGCAAAAAACAAATGGGGACTTGGATGAGATACACATTTAAATTTGATGATTTGCACATCAAATCACTTGGCAAATACTCACCCTTCTAAGCCTCCATTCACTGGCCTATAAAATTAGGGTCTTTGCATTGTTATCCAAGCTCCCTTCTGTTTCAAACATACACTTAACTCTATGGTTCAAATGCACCCTCAGTTTTAAGAGATTAAGGCAGAAACACCCCTCACCTCTTCCCCACCTCCCCTCCCCACTAACTCTGGACCACAGAAGCGACCAGCATGCATTTTCCTTTTTGCAGGCTCCGGAGGATCCAGCAGTGTTGAACCACGATATCAAACTCCAGTTAGATCCCCCCACTGGGTTTTTAAATCAACAAGGCATGATTCTGGCCCAGTGTGAGGGCGGCTGAAATTGACAGTCCAAGCATGGCTGTGGGAGGCGCCGGAGGAGCGCTCCTGATAATGAAAATGAACAAAGACGTTCCTTTCATCAAGGCATCAAAAATAAATCTAAGGCTTGGTTGTTTTTGGAGGAACACCATCCCACCCTAATCTTATTCATCCTTGCATTCCACTGTTCTTCCCTCCCTCGTTTGGCTGCCTGCCACCTGGGGAAGTGCGCTGCCTTGGGTTATGCTGTCAGACTCTGCATTTAAATATTATTCACCGAGCTCAGTTCAAGGTACAGGTCAGCCCATAGTATTAAGTTAAGTACGTTGGGAAATACATTATCTTTTGGGTCACAAGGGTACAATTCAGTGAACAGCAACAGGATTTCCTGGGTGATAGATGATTTCACAAGAGGTTATAGCGCAGCTGCCCTAGAAATAATAGCAATAATCCCTTACATTCATATTCCACTCCGGAGTCTGTGAAGGATTTTCACATCCATTATCGACTAGGACATTCTCCGTGGAGTCAGGCACAGAGGGGACTGACAGAGGCCCAAGCCCCTGTCCCCACTGCCCAAGCTGGTCAACCGTGGGTAGTCACTTCACCTTGCAGAGACACAATTAACTAGCTATAATCAGGAAATGCCTTGTAGGGAAATCAAAGGGATCAAATGAGGTGATGTTTATGCATGCTTTATTAATCATCATACCAAAGAACACATTAGACATGCTCTACAGAAGCAAAATAAAAAATTATGAAAATAGTCCCCAATTTACCTTCTAAAGCCTTAAAAAATACATACACAGTAGAGCTAAAATCATTTTTAAATTGTCCTCTTCCTTTTTTCTTTTCATTGGCATTCATTCATTGGGCACCTTGCACAATATCTATAAAGCGTAATCTCTGCCTCCCAGGAACTGGGAAAATTCAGATGTATATGGATATAACTAGAGCTATGGCTTTGGGTAGAGAATAGAAATGGAGACAAGGGGTCAGTCTTGCAAAGGCTAGATGTCAATGATGGCAACTGATCCTTTAAAGGATTCCCAAGGAATGAGATCACACTGGACCTCAGTACTAATATAAAAGAGCAATCAGCTGTCAATGCCTGTGGTGTGGCAGCTCCTAGATGCATCCTCTTTCTAATCCTGACCACCACCCTGAGGGATGATGACCATCATCAACATCATCCTCCCTTTAGGGAAGGGTAACAGGCCCAGGAAGGTTAAGTAATATGCCCACATCTGGTACAGCATCAGAGCGTGGCTCACAGCCACATGTGTCTGACCTAAAGTCTTTTGTCTATTGACCTGCACTACAGAGCACGTCTTCTCAGAAATGAGAGAGTAAGGAAGCCCTGAGATCAATTTTTTGCTGACCAAAAGACCAAGAGAGGGATCCAATATAAAGAAAACCATTTGAGGAGGAGGTCACAGCATGAATTAATTATGGATATGTATCTTCAGAGATATTAAGGAATCCAGTCTGTCTAGAGAGGTGCCACAAAGGCTCTTACAAATAGTAAATATAGTTACACCAACACCTCCTTTTTTTATTAAAAAGAACCACACTGTCAATAAGCAGGGACAATGACATCTGCCTGAATCCCTTAGGATACCCTGGTATAAACAAGTGAAATGGACTCTTACTAATTTAACGGAAGTATTCTAGGAGCTCAGAAAATCAAAGGAAGATTTGACTAATTGGGATTGGGGCAATACATGAGCCAGGGGGTAGTCTGAGCATTCATTCATTTGTTCAATCCACAGATATTGTGACGCATCTAGAATTGCTGTGAGTACTGAAAGTGGAATGAAGACGGAGTCTGCAATGTGGCTGCAGATGCTAATGGACACATTCTGAGGACACAGATGCTACAAGCTTGCCTCCCAGTGCCCCTCTTCCATGCAAGGCTCTGCTTAAGTTTCAATTCCCATGAAAGAGTGACTAACCCAGCTTGGATCAAGTGCCCACCCCCTTGAACATGTTGGAGAGAAAGGGGAGGAGGGGAGCTTAGTAGAAACCCTTGTGAGCAGTACCACCACGGACATAGCCACAAACAAGGAGGAAAAACTATTACCCAAAGGAAAAGAATGGTGCATTCACCAAAAGAAGGGGAAATGAATGCTAAGCAAAAATCATCTTGTCTACACGTCCAACTCAGAGGCCAGGAGGAGATCATGTATATAAAGACAATGGCACAGTCCCTGGTACAAAGCAAATGTATGGTAAGTAAATAAACAACAACAAGAAAGATAATTTTAAAATCCATCTTCTATGTGAGGAGACATTAGAGCATGGGAAGTAATTGTGCTGTTTTTCTTAAACCTGCAAATGTACAATATGTCAGATGTAAGATAACAACTTTAGATTATTTATGAAATTTGGGAGAGCATTAAGAGAAGCATCTACAGTGAGGAAGTGTGTTAGTCCTGATTTCCCTGTGCTGGTCAGACTCCTTCAGTTTGTTTGAACATTTAATTACACACATGCCATAGGCCAAGCCCTTGGAGTAATACACACAGATTTTAAGAGAGATCTCAGCACGTAATATCTTAGAGTAGAAACAATAGATTCTGAATGGGCCTGAGAACTATGACATACAGGAAATACTTAGAAGTATGAGGGCATGTGGCCTGAAGTCACAGGATTATGCACATCTCCACACAACTCTTGTTGGGGCACAGTCCTGCTCCTGAAAGGGAGAGAAAGTTTCGGATGCGTGTCTGTGATTCTGGAAGAGAAGTGTTTGAACACAGGGCAGGAGTGACTTGGGCACAGCTAGTTTGGGCATTAGTGAGGATATCAGCTGCGCTGTGTCTTTCACAAAAGAGCCCTGATGCATCTTGTCTTTGGGATGGGAAAAAGAAAAATCCTTGCCAGGTACTATTGCTTTCCAGGAACTTACAAGTGAGTTTTCTTCTAAACTCAAGAGAGAAAAGAAAGAACACAAAGGATGAGTGTGGACGAGACCCATACTTGAGCCTCTTCATGTGGCTTGGGCTTCCTAGCAGCATGGAAGCTGGGTCTGAGAACAAGGACGCCAAAGACAGCCAGGCAGAGATGACATTGCATTTTATGGTTTAATATTGGAAGGCATGGAGGGTCACTGCCTTCACATTCCATTCATTAGATTGAAGTCAGTAAGACCAGCCCATATTCAAGGAGAGGGAAATCAGACTCCTCACCTCAACAAAAGAAATGTCTAATAATTGGCAGACTTGTTTTTAAAACCACCACAATTCATCTTCTAACTGTACATGTTCATATTCCTCCCCATAAAATTACCTTAATCCTCTCCTGAGACATCTCACTTCCCAAGTGATTCCATTTATCACTGCATCAGGCTCAAGCTCCAGGCCCAAATTCCTATAACATAGAAATGAGACTTCCTCCAACTACATCCCGTTAATACACTAGGGACCACACACACACACTATTTGTCCACACACATAAAATCGTGATGCCTTTTTCAAAACAGAAACTGTTAATTTTACATAAAGCACTCCTGTTCATGCAGTTTTTATATCTTCTTTCAGGTAATTAATTTTATGGAAATTTACAATCCTTGTTCTCCAGCTTGCATTCTCCCCCCATACACACCACACTCCTGAAACTCTACTCTTGAGAATATCGGGCAAACACTTTCACTAAGAAATTATATCAAGAAGTTAAGTGAACATTAAATATTGTATGACACATGCAGCAAACAGAAAGTGTTGTTTTTAGATGCTGAGATTTTCTGGGCAACCTCCAAGAGCTAATATGTTTAACCTCAATCATTGATTCCTTGTTCTGAGATGGCATTTAAGACATTGAGATATGTCTCTTTCTGAATTATCCCTCCTAGCACTTCTGGAAGGCTGTATTTTGCTGAGTTTGAACATTAGCCAGGAAAATGTCTCCTATGAGACAAAGATGGCTGGTTATTTCTCCAGTATCTATTCTCTCTTTCACCTGAGTAATAAAGATTTGAGCTGGGCACAGGGCCATCTAGCTAGAGTTCATTTCCCAGTTCCCTTTGATGTTACGTGTAGCCATGTAACTATATTCTGGTCAATAATGTATGAGTGGAAGTGCTGAGTTGTTACTTCTGGGTCCCTTAACATACAACGAGCACATATCCTTCCTTTCTCCTGCCCGCCTCCTGGTGGCTAGAATGTGGATGTAGTAGTGGGAGTGGTACAGCCATCTTAGACCAGGAGGTAGAAGTTTCTTATTGAGGATGGCCGAGCAATAAGAAAGTCCGTATCAGCTTGACTCAATATGGTGGACTGCTTACACTCAGTTACCTGAGAAAGAGCTTTTATCTAGCTTGACTATATTACAGCAGGAAAAGGGAATGCTATCTAATAGACCCTCTCAGACTCAGGCCCACGATCTTCTCCCAGATATGCCCAGCATTGGCCCTCTTGCACTGCGGTCTCTTCTCCTCCAACCCTTCAGGAAGCCATGGGCCATCCAGTAACTGCTGCCTGCACGGTCTACACTCCACCGGACCCACATTTGCCACCAGACCTCTCAGACACCCCAGAGTGAAGTTGCTTATATCCCTCTGTTGATTAACACTTTGCTCCGAGTCTTTTCATGTCTCTAATGGATCTTCCAAAATCCTGTTGACATGAGTAAGAGTGAAAACACTTATGACTGGAGAGTTCCAGGTAAAGAGTAATTAAAATGGACACACACCCCTCATAAGCAACCGTGCATGTCACTGTCCTAAGCAGCGGCACAGCCATCTGGTGCATACCTGCTGATTCCTGCGGACGATCCCTCCTGCCTCCTGGTCTGCTCAGTGCTTCAGAGCTACCCCTCCTCCCCACAGCACAGCACAGTAGGTAGGGCTTGCTATAAACAGCAAATAAAGAGACATTACAATTAGAAGATGGAAGTCATCCTCAACTGAAAATCAAAAGGTGTGTGAGCTTGCAATGGACTATGAGAAAGAATATCTTCTGGGTTTTCATTTATACCCACGTAGTCCCTAGACACGTGTCAGCATTCATATACACTCAGCTTTGCTACACACCACTAGCTTTAGCCCCTGTGCTCTTGGTTGTAAATTGTGACTGGTACATCAAGGAACAGCATGCTGTGGCCACAGGCAATTCCTGCAATTAGCAAAATACTTCAAAACTCAAGTGGGAATACAGTGTTTGCACAAATGAGGCATATTGGTATGCCAAGCGGTAACTGCACCAGCAAACAAAGAAACCAGCATTGTAAGGAACGGATAGTTCAGCCTCCATGACATGAGAGCTGCAACTTAATCCAACTAAACATTCACTGACTGCTTTTTTGACCAGGTTCTGGGGAGAAAAAGGTGATGAAGACAAGATCTTGACTCTCAAATAAACAAACTGATACACAAGAACCATGTAATTCTCTCTAAGTACCGCAATAGAAATCTCTATAATGTGTTAATGGGAACCCAGGTGAGGCACCAGCAGTCACCTCTGCCTGGCATCAGCCTGCCTAGATATGTTCAGAAAGGTCGCTTGAGGCAGGTCGTCAAGGGAGAATTGGTACTCGGCCAGCAGACAAAGATGGGAGAGTGTTATCAGGTAGCGGAGACAGAGGCAAACATCACGCAGACAGGAAGAGGGCCGGTGTCCCGGGGGAGAGCCACAGTAGGTGATGGAGGGGCAGCTGTCATCCACAAGTGCTGGTGCAGATGAGAGCCCCCAGGAAGCTTACAGGAGCTACCGTGCCAGGACCCACCAAGTGGATTAAATCAGAATTTACAGCGTTGGATCTGGACATCTGGACTTTGCAAAAATTCCCCTAAGGATGCTAGTATACAGCCAAGATTAAAGTCCACTGCCGTGATTCAGCACAAGAAGGGCTCGAAATGCCATCCCAAAGAACTATGCTGCCCTCCAGGCCATGGGGACCCTAGGCAGGTCTGTCTCGGCAGTTACAGATTTTAGATGACAATCAGCTGTGAGAGATTGTATACCATCCCACTGCCAGGGGGAGAGCACAGCAGCTGGGTGACCAAGGAATTCATTTCTTGGAGGGAATCTGGGCATCTCAGTTACAGAGAGAACAGAATCAAGTTCACCTAGGATGGAGGGACACTCCATCTCAGTCCTGTGAGACCGCTGTACTTCTACCAGAGCAGCGTCCACACGCCTTAGACTGCCCTAAAACATACATATCTTTGCTGTATCTTAGTCAATTACTTGCCCTCCTCCCCTGGGAAGATGGAGAACGCTTTGTGGGTAGGAACCCTGTTAAAATGAATGGCTAGGACTTCAGTAGTGTTGGAAGGGGCTGAGCATGAGGGATGGAGTCACTCCCATCTCATAACCTCAGGAGGAAGATGCTGGTCCATCCCATACAGCAGATAAGGCATTTGAAACAGAGACGGGGCTGGTGTCCAAGATTTTTATTAGCAGTTGGCCACATAGACATGACTGGCTGCCCATGTAGCTGCCCTTTGTGTTCAGCCCCCCACCCCCCACCCGCCCAGAGATTAAGCCCACACTGCATGACCCAAGCCTGCAGTAGAGCGCACTGTTAGCTGGGGCTCCGGTATAGCCCAAGGCCTCCAAGGAAGGAGATGGCTTAGAAGTTAGTTACCCCCCGGACCCAGTCGAGGACCAAATGCCTCTCTGGGCAAGGTTCGTCCTTTACTGCCCAGAGCTGTTCCCTTCTTGGACCTGCAGGGGAGGGTTTACATCCTCCTGGCTGAGTGGAAGCTCTCGGAGCCTTCTCTGATTCACTTGTAAAATGGGTATAACGATGATGCTTGGGAGAATAACACGAAGTTAATTGTCACCGAGATGTTATAAACTATAAAAAGTAGTGAAAACTAGGTACGTCCTGCCTGACTAGAGAAATAAGCTGAAGGTTATTCTTGGGGGAAGGTCAGAGAAATCACCATACCTGGGATGTGTGCCTCAACCAAGAGAAACGCCTTTTCTGTAGGAACGCAATCTCAGTTTCTCTCAATGGGCATTTATAGGGTGGCTATGTGGGCCAAGTCCTAGAGGTGCAAGGATGAGAAGGCTCCATTTCTGAGCAAGTCACCATGATTTGAGAAGTAATGGATGGGAGGCTGTTAGTTAGCATGCAGATTAGCTCAAGTCCAAGAAGCTAAGAAGCGCCATGCCTCCCAAAGCCTCCCAAACAGTCAGTGCCTCTCATCGGCATAGCTCATTACTGGGCCCAGTGTGCTGGAATAACCTATGAGAGATTGCTTTTTCTCCCCTTAACAACAGCTTTTTAAAAAAAGCCTAAATAACATCACAGCAGCTCAGACACACACACACACACACACACACACACACACACACACACACACACACACACACACTCTGATAGCCTTAGGACACTGCTGCATTTGGTACACTTCAACACTTGGCATCAACAACTTGGCGGAGGTGTTTTGAATACACCATGCTCCCTTGCAGATGTTTCAAAAACTGCTAAATTCTAAAATTAAAAAGAGGCAGATCTTTCCTTGATATTTTACATTTTTGAATTCAAAAATCTGCAGTCCTCAAGTCTTAAGGCCTATGTAACAGTTCAGTGGTATTAATTCCCTGACCCAACCAGCTTTTTTACTGAGCACCTACTAGGTGCCATCAGTATTGTAGACACACAGAAATCAATGAGCAAGCATATTTTTTTTTTAATTCCTGCCTCTGAGAATACCAACTTGGAAAATTATGAACTGAGCACAAATCACTTCTCCGCTGTGAGGCCCTAAGCATCTGACCAAACCCATCTGAGCCTTGTTTCATCATTTTGAAATGCAGCTAATAATATCAACTTTCTGGGGTTACTGTGAATATAAACTAAACCACAGCAAAGCCTTTAGAACAATTTTGGCTTATAGAAGCTGCTGGATGTATGTGAGGTCCCCTCTTTCTTCTACCATTTATTTTCAGGACCCATGCTATCTCAGCTATAAAAACAAGGGAAGAAAAGGCACCATTACTTTATAGGTTAATTAAAGGCACTAAATGCTTGTCACTGGACAAACTAGAAATAAAATCCATGTCTGGCAATTTGACCAGGTTACCTGCCACCCCACCTTTCACCTTACAAACTTAAAAAAGCCAGTGTGAGGTAGAAGGGAACTCTGTGGGCCATGGTCAAGAGACTGGATTTTAATTCTAGCTCCTCTGACAAAGCTACGTGTCTGTGGGCAGCTCACCTTCCCTCTCTGCATTTCCTTCCCTGAGATGCAATATAAAGGGCTATACTAGCTCAGTGTTCTCAGTTCTGGCTACACATCAGAATCTCCCCTTCTAGGCAGCTCTTAGAACATCCAGATGCCTAAAAATTAAGCCAGAATCCCTGGAGGGATTTTTTTAATTCCCCTGATGTGAAGCTTCAGGACTCCTCCCCTCTACATTCTAGGACAGGGCTCACAAATTCACCTGTGCCAAGCAGGCAATGTAAGTGCACGAAGCCAGGCAGACACAAACGAGCATAGTGGGGCTGTGTCCACAGATGGCTGCCTCTTGGGAAGGGCAGCAGGTCATGCCTGACAGACCACTGCTTCCAAGAGGGCAGCAGGAGGTGGGGAGCACTGGGGGAGTCCAGGGCTGCCAAGTAGTCCATCGCTCAAGAGAAGCTGGATATCACGTGTGTGTGTGTTAACACGCTCACATGTAAAATCTCTAAAATTTAAAATAGTGGCCCAGCTGGAATTATTTCTTAGTTTCATTTTAATATGTTGTATAAGCCAAGAGAAAAAAACCAAAATATCAAATAAAAACAAAAAGCATCGTGTATCCTGGTAGTACTGGGCCACCAGTTGCAGACTCCTTCTCTGGGACTTTGGACAAACTTCTTGGGATGTGAAAGTGATGATGAAAACATGGGGCTCCGAGATTCCTTGTTGTCCTTTTTTTGTGTTCTCTTAGCATTTGTTTACATTGGTGTACCCCACTACCCAGGAGTCATTGCAGATATTTTTTTTCCTTAATCACCTTCCATTAACTTTTAATACCCCAGATGCTATGTAACAGTTTATGTAACTCTATGTGCTCTATATATTAAAAAGAAACAATTTCTTCACCCACCCCCACAAAAGAATCAATTTTTACAAATTGCCCCCAATGAAAATGCGTGGTTTATCTACACAGCAGCATCCTGACCTGCCTGCAGACCTAGCTCAAGTCTGGTTTGGGCCCTGTGTTCTCTGCCGTGTCCACTCCCTGCCCATATCAAAACCCCCTTCCCTTCTAAGAGAGCCTGAGGGAAGCAGGGGGCTGAGGTCTGGGTGTCAGGGTGCAGGCGATCAGTTAGCCAGCGGGCAACCTTCAGGAAACCCCTTAACCCTCCTGCAGTTCTCACCCCTGCACCAACTTCCCAAAGTTGTTTTAAGCATGAAGTGAAACCAAGGCTGGGGAGGAGCCTGGGGGCTGGTGAACAGCGGGCTGTGCTGCGGGATCCTCCTTTGTGAAGTCTTTGACCTTGGAGGTGGGTGGCCTCCAGCTGTCAGCCCCTTGGGGGATGACCTCAGGTTACTCACAGCCAGTGATCACTGAGGGAGCATGAAGCACTGGCCTCAGCCCAACAAGGAACAGCCCTGAAGTGCCACTCCAGCTGGTAGCTCCAGGGTGTCCTTGGGTCTGGCCAAGGCTGTCATTGGGCCGGCATCCTGACCCAACTTCTCTCCCACCCACTCCTGGTTCCTTCTCTCCTCTACAGATCTGGAGCCCAAGGACACACCTGTGCAAATGTCAGGCCACACACACAACTGCATTTCAGAATCTGCTTCCCAGGGTAATCCATAGCCACCACAATGGGTAATACAGAGCTAGTGCAATGCTGTAATTGACATTGTTCAAGAATGACCTGAAACTTTGAGCATTTGCACATGAAGACGTCAACTGAATTTGCAGCTGGAATTTTCTACCAGGCTCCCCAGCCTGAGGGATGCCATGAAACATGAAGGGGACCCCAATGTGGAGCACAAAGTCCTGAGCCCATCAAAGACCTAACTTCAGAAGAGGGCCTTATTTAAGGTACTTTCTCCATGATTTGGTTGATCCAGTCCTTTTCATTTTTGTACTGAGGGACCCGCCCAACTCCCACTGGAGGGATGTGTCTCTCTCCCTTGCCAGGCAAGTAAATAAATTCAACTTTGGGATCATTGGCGATCTTTGCATCTTACTATTAAACATCACAAACCAGTGGGGGACTCACCCCCTTCACAAAGTGGAAAAGAGTGTCACCCTGCCCAGGCAATCCCCATGCTTTAACTGGTACCTCCTGCCTAACTGGCGGGCAGAACTCCACCCCATTCTCAGAGAATCGCCTGTTGGAGAACAGGGCTGAGCATGTGTCATGTTCCTGTAATACCTAGCGTTCCTAGGTGCCAAGCTCACTATTATTTGACTGTGAAGTTTCTCTGACTTCAACTTTTCACTGTTAAGAAGGTGCCCAGCATGCAGACATTCATTATTTTATTCCCACTGTGTCTGTGAAGGGCTTTTTAAAAATCCAGGATGAAGGGCCAAATGATAGGCTTAACTTTGTAAAGGCTCATGGAAATGGCTCACTGACACATCTCCCAGGCCTGGCAGAGCTGGCAGCCAGGCTCCAACAGAGCCTGGAAATGAATGTCCCGGTAGTCTGGCCCCAGGGCTGGTTTCTAGACCGGTTCTCTCATCTAGAGGACCAGGAAGGACAAGTAACATTTCAGCCTTGGTTTTCCGAAGGTGTGACTGTCGATAAGATTTTTGTTCATTTTTCACTCATGCGTCCCCCTTAGGCATGGCGTGCAGTAATGGAGAGGGAGAATGCACTTTACAGTCCCATAGACCTCGGTGTCACTTTTGCTGTGTGTCCTCAGCAAATTTCTTCACCTCTCAAGACTTTTGTTTCTCAACTGTATGTGGAAATATTAATAAACACTGCATTTTGTGCGTGTGTCATTGAGTTTTCCTTGAGAATGGCTGCTGGAAGCTGGGGTGTGGGGGGGATGTTGGTATTAAAATCTAAGTGGAAATAATGATGTGCGTGGGGAGGACGCTACAGAACCACAGGAAGGTCCCAAGAAGGCAGTACTACAAACAGTACTCGGAGATTTAACCCCAAAGGCTGCCACAATGACCCTGAAACTCTTTCCAAAATGCGCCCCCCTACCGCCTCCGCCACACACAAACATACACTCATACACACACAAAATGAACAACAAAAATAGTTCCACTCCTTTCTGACTCCTGGAAAGGGTTTGGCCTCTGCTTTGTGGGTAAGGATGGAGTTAGTTTCTCTATCCCCTCTGAATACCATCAACACAGCTTTGAACTTGTCTGAAAGCAAGAAATGAACCTAATTGAGAACTTACTGCTGTCAGGGCCAACCAGTGTACATCGTTTACAGTACATCACTGAATCCACATGAAAGCCATGTGAAGTAAGGATTATTATTTTCACACCAATTTCCATTAGGAAAAAACTAAGACTCAGAACAACAAAGTAAATATGCCCAAGGGGGTTGTCAATAGGCTTATTCCAATCTTATCCCTTAATTGAAAATCCAATATTCTTCCTATGATCTCACATTGCTTCTCAACCTTGTTTCTCTCAAATCTCTTCAAAAATTGATTTAACAGGACTTGAAAGTGGAGAGGCCTGCCTAGTGCAGTAGTCTAGACTTTGTCACATGCTGAACGGGGGATTTCATGTTAAGTATTATTGTAACACCTGCCCCCAAATAATTAGTTACCTTTAAGACATTGCAGGCACAAAGTTCACAAAACAAAAACTAGAAAAGGTTAACTAAAAGGCACTTGAGTTTTATTTCCTTGCCAATAACAGCCTAACTTCTCCCCAGCCCTTTGCCTTACACCCTTTGCCAAAACTTGGTTTCCTACTTAGTTTCTTGGGTTGTACACCTCTCTTCCCCTTTTCCAAGCCTTAATTAATTAGCTTTGACTTGCAAGTGTCTGACAGCCAACTCAGACTAGTTGAAGTGAAAAGGGAATCCCTCGACTCACATGGCTTGGAAGCCCAGGCATGGATAGGTACTAGGTTCTATCTCTCCTTGTCTCAACCCCGCTTGGCTTTATCTGCTGAAAGGTTCTTATACTCCTACCCCATTTTTAAACCCACATCTTCCTAGTTTGGAAATGCCAACAGAAAAAATTCTGCTCCCAAATTCTACATATTAATTCTAAGAAAAACACTGGCTACTGACACTGCTTGGTCATGCATACGCATCAGTGGCTCTTTCCAGAAGCATGAGGTGATCTACCCAGCCATGATCACATGCCCGCTTTTTAGCTGGAGGTAGGTACACAATTGTTTCCATACCCTAACAAGCCCACGTGGACTGAGGGAAAGGTTTCCCAAAGGAATCAGAAGAGAATGGATCAGAAAGCATGCAGGATATACACCAAAAATTGTGACTACCATGGTCTGCTACAATAATAAAGTAGGACATGTTCAAGATCTTTACACCTTGCCAAGCCCTCTAAAATTCTCAAAGGGGTTGCCACTTACGGAACACAGAAATGTTTCCTGTATAGTACAAAGTTGTCTTGGTGACGTCCTGTCCCCTGACAGTCTTTCCTTCCCTTACCAACCTCCCTGCTCTCTGTCTGTGAACATCTGGAAGTGTGGGAACACTCCCATCCCTCATTCCCACAGTGCATGGGCAAGGTGCTGCCAGGCATTATCCCCCGTTGGATCCGCCACATCCTGAGACTCAGTCTCTGCCCGTAAGATGCCGATTTTATGGGGTGTTCCTGTTTATTCATGAAGCTTCCATGGGGGGCTTTCTGGACGATGAGCCTTAACAAAGGCTATGCCCCTATTTCATTTTCTGGTTTAAAATAATCACAAAAGGTGGATCTGCAATCCTTTCTCCAAAGCAAGTTGAGTGGATACTATGAACACTAAATTTCAAAACCAGAGGAGCATTGCTGAATGAAAGAACTGCTCATTCCTGTAGAGTTGGTTCCGGTGGAAATACACTGGAGAGAATTATTTTAATATGTGTCATGGTGAGCAGGAGATGGGAATTGAAATGAGGTGATGAAGAAGGAAGTCCAATTATCATGGAGAGTGCTGAGGGAAGAGTAACAAAAAAGAAGTCACGGTTAATGAAACTGCAAAAGAACCATCCCCCCGTTGCTGTGCACTCAGAGAGACCAGCACTGCAGCTCCGTTTCTCAGGTACTTCAGGTCAGCCCTACAGACTGTGGGCCCAAGTAACAGGAAAAATAACAGGAAGTAGAAGGTTAGTTACACTGTTACACTTGCTCTGCTCCACTAGGTCTGTCAAAATACCTAGCACAAGTCCCTCTGAAAGTGTCATTCCTGTATACATGGTTCTAGCACTAAAGAGAGTCGCAGAACAGGTCAAGGAAAACTGATAAGTCCATTGTCCCCTTCTTTGCTTTGGCTACCAGGAGGCTCAATTTTGTCCTCAATTACTAAATTTCACATACAAGAGCTTTTATATTCATCGTCTCAATCTTCTCCACACACAGAGGATTGCAGGCCCACAGCTAAACTCTGGTCTGGTAAATTCCAATTTCAATGCCCTCTTCCCAAAACACCCATTCTGAGCCCTATTTGAGTTGGCCTCTGCCCTAGCTTCCCCAAATCGGCAGACATGCTATATTGGGTTACCACATTGAGAAATATGAATGGGCTACACACTGAGCCAATATCTTTGGCGGTTTTTAAGCATCACTGATGCACTGAGCAGCTCAAGTACCAAGAAACTCTCCCGATGTTATAGAAGTTCTGTGTTTCGATTCAGTTCTCCCAAACTTTATTGCATATGGGTAAAGAGGCCAATCTCATGTTTTCCTGGGACATGAATTTTTATGTTGCTGATATTGGAGGCTCAAAAGCAGCTCAAAATTGGTGTTGAGGGGAGGTCAAAGAAATGACCCTTCGAACACTGTGCAAGTTGCGTGCTCATTACCATAGTAATGTTGCCCTGCAAGGCCTTCAGTGGCATCCTCCAATCTATGCAGATAAGCATAGGGAAAATGGAAATGTATGTAAATGACACAGAGGTTATACTGGCCTATTAACATCACAAATCCCCATTTACAGCCCACTTTTAATTTAAGTGATCTTTCTATTAGGAGGAACACTTCTGACGTTAATCTGGAACGAAATCGCAGCATGTCAATTAAAATGGTGTGACAGTGGGACCACCATCAATTGGTAACTCTTAGCAGATGTCTTAATTAAGCTTCTCTGTGGCAGGTTGACCGTCGACACTCTGTGAAAGTCATTTTCAAGTTTGCATCCGAAGGCTCTCTTCTCCTTCAGACTTTTTCTCTATTTCTTCTATTTAAATCTTAGCTCATGAGTTTTCCCTTTGTGCATTTTTTTCCCATAGACTTGAATCTTTTTCTCTTTTCTTCTTACTGTGAGTAAGAGTATTCCAGAGAGGATTTTCCATCCCTAGGGTTTGGTGCACTTCAAGCCTAATTTATGTGAGGCCTTTTGTTTTATCTGAAATATTCATTTGAAATTTGCATTCTCCTTCTTAAAATGCCCCTGCTTATTCTAATACAAAAATTTGTTTGAAATCACATGCTGTCTAGTAAAATCGAAGCCATGTTATTTTGTATATCTTTGTATATTCTTGGTTCATGCTACCTAGAGTATTAGGGGGAGGGCTGCCCATTTCTCAGCTTGGAAAGCACAGATATAATGTAAATAGCTTTGAAACCATTCAGGGCTGAGTTTAAAACCTAACACTGCTATTTATTAAGTGTATGACTTGGACAAGTTATGTAATCCAGTCTGAGCTCTCCAAAGCTAGGAATTCTTTTTTTCCTCCAGCTTTATTGTGTTATAATTAACACATAGCATTGTGTTTCAAGTATATAATACATATTGTTAACTATAGTCACACTGCTGTACATTAGATTCCTAGAATTAATTTATCTTATAACTGAAAGTTTATACCCTTTGACTAACATCCCCCCATTTTTCCCCAACCCTCAGCACCTGGTAATGACCATTCCACTCTGTTTCTATGAGTTCAGCTTTTTTAGATTCCACATGTAAACCATATCACATAGTATTTGTCTCTTCCTGACTTATTTCACTTAGCAGGATGCCCTCAAGTACCATCTATGTTATTGCAAATGGCAGGTCAACCTTCTTATGACTGACTGATATTTCATTGTGTGTACACACTACATTTTCTTTATCTCTTCATCTGTTGATGGACACAAGTTATTTCCATATCTTGACTATTGTGAAAAATGCAAAGAACATTACCATATGCCGATATCTCTGTGAGGTCCTGATTTCATTTCCTTCAGATATATACCAGAAGCGGGATTGCTGTCACTTCTATTTTTTACGTTACTTCTATTTTTAATTTTTTGAGAAACTTCTGTATTTTCCATAGTGGCTGCACCAATTTACATTCTCGTGAATAGTGCCGAAGGGTCCCCTGTCCTCCACATTCTCTCCAACCCTTATTATCTCTTGTCTTGTTGGTGAGAGACATTCTAATATCTATAAAGTGACACCACATTGTGGTTTTGATTTGCATTTATGTGATGGTTCATGATGCTCGTGTCTTCTTATGCACCCGTTGAACATTTGCATGTCTCTTTTGGAGAAGCGTTTAGTCAAACATTTAGCCCATTTTTTAATCAGATTGTTCTTTTTCTTGTTGTTATTAAGTTGTATGACTTCTTTATACATTTGGGATATTAATTCTTTATCAGATATATGATTTGAAAATATTCTCTCCCATTCTGTAGGTTACTTTTTCATTTTGCTAATTGTTTATTTTGCTGTACAGAAGCTTTTTTGTTTGATGTGGTCCTGCTAATTTTTTCTTTTATTGTTTGTGCTCTCAATGTCATATCAAAAAATGGCCATCAAGAAGCTTCTTCCTTATGTTTTCTTTTAGGAGTTTTACCATTTTGAGTCTTACAGTTAAGTTTTTAATCCATTTTGAGCTCATTTCTGTTAAGTGGTAAAGGATATGGGTCCAATTTAATTCTTCTCCATGCTTATCCAGCTTTCTCAACAGCATTTATTGAAGGGACTCCCCTTTCCCAGTGAATATCCTTGGTTCCCTTGTCAAATATCAGTTGATCATATATATGAGGGTTTATTTCTGGCTCTTGATTCTTTTCCATTAATCTATTTTTATGCAATTCCCATACTGATCTGATTCCTCAAAGGATTCTGTCTCCCCTATTCCTTTTCCATCTCGATCATCTAGCTCAGAACCTGGCACAATTAATAGGCACCCAGACATAGTTTTCAAAAAATGAGTATTTTCTCTATGCCTAAATATGTTTCCTTTCTGAAGTGGAAATAACAATTATATCAGAGTGTTTTGGTGAGCATTTTAAAGAACTATTTCCCTATCTTTAAAAAATAATTCCCTGTAGAAATAAATATTTTGTGATGAAGAAATGCCTAAGCAAATTTAGATGCCATCAAATAAGATAAGTGTTTAATGGCATCTCTTGAAAGAAACAGGATGAAATGCCATGTATACAACTCTCATATTAGAAAAGTAAGATTGACATATGTCCTTTTGTCATAGACCAGGACTCAGCAGTATTTCCTGAAAAGGATCAGATGGTAAAATTTTGAGCTCTGAGTGCCATACTGTCTTTGTCACAACTACTCAACTACTCCTTGTATTGCAAAAACAGCCACAGGCAATACTAAATAAATAAAAACGTTGGTAGCTGTGTTTCAATAAAACTTTATTTATGAAATAAGTGGGAGCTTGGATTTGGCCTAAGGCTGTGTAGACTCCTATATAGACTATGCAAATATATTACCTTGAAATTATATTAGACATATTTAAATTATTGGTTTTAATTTTTTTAATTATGATGGCAGATTAATTCAATCTTTAAAAATAAGGTGAAATCAAGAATACATAGTAGGTTATCTTTAAAATGGATGGCAATATTCTTTATCTATAAGACATGGTATTCAGCCTTCGTTTCTAAAATAAACTTAATCCCAGAACCTTTTGCACTGACTATAGCAATGTCTAGTGTGAGCTTGCGGGACTGCTTCTGAGCAGATTTGAAGACCTAATCCTATATGGACTTCAGAGCGTGGGACCTCTGTCCAATGGCGAGAAGGGACAGCCAGACCAGAGAGGGGCTTGGCTCGCTGGTGATCTTGGTTGGGTCACTAGCCCACTGCCCCAGACAGAAGGTGGCAACAACGATAGAATAAAAAATGTTTCTCTTGGGCCTGCAGAGAGCCAGGGTAGAAAGCGCTCTGTCAAGAGAAAAAGCAATGGTCTTGCTCTTCCTGCAGTGATGTAGTGTCCACTATAAACCACAGGAAGCAGTAAGGGCAGCACAGAAAAAGCGTGACTTTTGATACAAAGATTCAGATTCAGATCTCAGTTTTTTTTCACTTCGCTTGTGACCAAGGACAGAGTGCCTTAGTCACTCTAAGCCTCAGTTTATTCCTCTGTACAGATAATAAAACCTGACTTGAAGGTTGTGATTGATTAAGAGGTTTCTATGAGCTAATATGTGTTCTCAGCACAGTTGACGAGGCACAGTATGAGCTCTGTAAATGCTCATTTCCCTGCTTTCCCATCTCCTTTCCCCACCAACACATACAATAAGACCTTTCCACTGTTCTCAGCCAGACCATCCATTTCCCCTGTAATAAATGAGAGTTTTATCGCTCCTTCCCAGATGTGGAATTATGCTATTGGTGTCATGCCTACTGTATCTTAATCCCTCTGCTAATGTACCATTTTACCTTGAATTGTTACACAGTGTTCTGCCCCTCCTACTTCTCTCTTAGCTTGCTGCAAAGTCATGAGTCAATTATTTTCAAGTATTACTGTTCTAATAATAGCACTCTCTCATAAAACATCTCAGTCACCCTCACCTCATCATATGGTCCTGTTTTTAAATCACATCTAGCTATCTGTTTACAATTGTTCATTTTCTTTGTATAGTTTTAGCAACCCATTTAAAAGCTTCAGTGTTATACATGTATACACACACGCACACATATTATGTTATTTTTCTACTTCTCTGAGACTTTGTTTTGGCAAATAAACTATTAGAAAACAAGATTTGAGAGAAATGCATTGACATGTTTAAGAAAGCGCAGACTCCTACGGCACGGTGAAAGCGCGCTTTAGCCGCATCCGTCTGCACCCTCTTGATGTGTTAAATTCCAATTGCTTCTTCTCTGTTCATAAAAGCAGAGCAAGGAAGACCTGTTTCTCAGTGAGTTCTGGTTTTTCTATTTCATTGACAGCACACAATAAAAGCTGGACATCTGACGATTCCACCTTCAAGGTCAATATCCTATACAAGCATAAATTTGAACCCACTGGGCTGAACGTCTAATATGCCAGAGAGAATCCCTCAGCTGGGATATGAGATTAGTTGTCTGAACATTAAATTTTGAATATTTAGGGACTCATACAAGTTCTCAAAAATATCTGGAGTGTATATCAAGAGTTCACTGAATTCCTGAAAATGAAGATTATCCCATGCAGGACTGAAAGAGACTGAAGACAAGCAGACCCCAACAAAAGAGTTATCTTTGCAAAAAGCAATTTTAGGCCAGCTTCTCATTCTTTCCACATTGAATAGGATCAGGCCCAATCTAGGATGAGAGATTTCTTGTTTAACAATGAGATCTAAGGGCAACAGCTTGGGGAAGCTTCCTAAGTCTCAAATTGCCTAAATACGGTAATATGGATACAAAAACTGTATGTCTTGGCATATCTCTTCCTCCTGGAAACATCAGCCTTCAGAAAGGCAGTAGCATTCAAGCCAGAAGCCAGGGGGCTATTTTGAGGTACCTCTGTTCTTTTTCCTCCCACATTCAGCCTCTCCTCTATCTTTGCCAGGTGATTGTGCTAATACCATCTGTCCAAGCCACCACCCAAGCCAGGTGTCCACCTGGCCCTGCTAACTCCAGCACTCCTCTCTCTACCCTCTCTCACACGTTCTTCTCGTGGTGGCCAGAATCACCTTTGCAAATGGCCAATCTGGTTTTGTTTTTTCCTTGAACAACATGCTTCCAGTGACTCTTATTACAGGCAGCAAGATGTCCAAACTCCTTAAGATGATTTAGAAAATGTTATTCCTGACTACATTTCTAACCTCATTTCCTAATATTTCTTTTATTTACAGTTGCCAGACTTAGCAAAAAGAGAAAAAGCAAAAAGGATACCCAGTTAATAAATTTTTATGTATGTATGTCCCGTGCAGCATTTGGACGTTCTTATACTGAAAATATTATTCTTTGTTTCTCTGAAATTCAAAGTTAACTAGCTATTCTCCATTTTACCTGGCAACTTCACATACGCAGGTACCATTATCCAGCCAAACCAAAATATTCTTGCACTTTCTTGAATGTATTCTTCTATCTCTCTCAACTATAAGCTTTGTGAGAGCAGGAACACATACTCAATCCCAAGTACTTTACAGATAATTGATGTAGAAACTCAATTAGTGTTTTTTAAAAGAAGGAAAACATAGAGTAAGGGAAGGGAGGGGAAAAAAGGAGAGAGGGAAAGTGAATGAAAAAAAACACCTTTAAATATATCAGACTTATATTCTCCCTAAAGAAAAAATTTCTATTTTTAAATTCCTCTGGAAATCCTTTCCTAACCCTAAATCCTTTTCACTCTTGATAGAGTGAAATATTTCTTCCGAGCATCTGTAGCATCATGGACATGCAGCTGTAAAGGCATGCATTGTAAGCTGCTATTGTTACTTAGTTATCTGGGCTTCCTACTAGACTGTGTTTTCATCAGTAGCAGAGGATACATTTTCCTTATTGTTTCCTAACTCCTGTGGTGTCTGGAACATTGGAGGCATTCAATAAATGTTTGGTTAAGTGCCTGGTTAAATGAAAACTGTGTTAAAATAACTAGCATGTCCTGTGATTTCTTAAAAATATGTCCAGAAAATTATCAGGCTATTTTTGAGAAGAGTCCAGGAACAATTGAGAGACTTTGCCCATAAAACTCTTCCAAAGTCAAAACGATACATTGATAAAGGCTTCCTGGTCCTATCCCAAGGGAAGGCAGGTACCTTTGGAGATTCATGTCAAGAAACCTGGCAAGGCTGGCACTATTATGAGTGACTCTCCAAAAAAGGACCAATTCAAAGTCACCAGATACCACCTTTGGCTGATGTATTCGTGTCAAGAGCATCTGGGTGTGCTTCATAGAATACAGCCAGTATGATATGGAAAGTGCCAACTGGAAATAAAAGGACAGCTCATAGATTTTCTCTTAAGAGACGTTCTCTATAGGAAAGTACCTCTTCTTGAGGTGTGGGGAATGGCCCAGTTCCTGAAGTGCTTTATCCCCAAACTGCTCTGCATGCCTGGCTTGTGGCCATCTGGAGTGCTAAGCCCCGTGTCATCAGACCTAGCCTGAGGCTGAGGGGTAGGGAGACTTCCTATATTTACATATGCAATGAAGAAGGCACCACACAGTCTGAAATGGGCACCTGCCAGACTGATCCTATTAGCGTGCAAGTTCAATGTTGGCACTCTTTTGCTCAACACCCTCCTGTGGGCCCCCGTCTTACCCAGAATAAAGCCAAAGTCCTTGAAATGAACCTTGAGGGCATATCTGGTCTGGCACCTGCTGCCTCTCCACACCCTGTCCTCACACTGTTCTGAGCACAGTGACCTCTTGCTGTTCCTGAGACTCCCAGCACCTCCAGCACATTCCCATCTCAAGGCTCTTGAGCTGGTTATTCCCTGGGCCTGGGCCATTCATCTCCAGAAAAGCCCACACAGTTGGCATTCTTTCCTGTCAGGTTTTCCTCAAATGTCACCTGCTCACTGAGGTCCCTCTGTCTTTATTTTTCTCCTTGGCTATTATCACTTCCTATCATGCTATAACATCATGTTTTATTTATCTGATCTTCCTCTTTTAAAATGCAAGCTCCCTGAGGGTGGGGTTTTTGTCAGCTTTATTTATGCCGAATCCCCAGAGCAAATACCTGGTAAAATATTCACTTAACATTTGTTGAAAGAAAAATCATCTGCATTCATTTTGCCTAGTGGTCTGAATCACTATCCACTATCCAGGAAAAACATAAAAAAGCCAAAAAAAAAGATGATGGGCATCAAAATGCAGAGAAAGCCTAGGTCTGCTCGGCTTTGCCTCTTGAACTGGGTCTCCAGAGCCTTTGTGAGTCTCAAATTCCTCCTTAATGAAGCGTAAACACTTGCTGATCTACCTGCCTGAACTGCTGCTCTGCTTGTCCCAGCTCTTCAAAGCTGCAGGCATTGACATTTCTCCAATATAGATCCTGAAGAAGCAATGCACACGCGGAAGAAGAGTGTGGTCCTCCAGGCTGGTAGGTCTCTTAGTCTGGCAGCCCGTGTAGCTAAGGTTAGTCACTGGGAGCCATTAAGCTGAACGCATTCTCAGCAGCCCCTTTGCACATGCTCAGTTTGTAGGATTTGACATCAATCACAGTGAATAGACCTAAGGCCCATCTAGGCTCAAGTTCTGACACCCCACTTAGCTGTATCAACTTCCTCTCTCTAGAAACTAAACCCTGAAACTCCAAATCCAGTAACTTTGACAGTTTAATCCCAACAGCGCCAAGGATGTCACTCTCCTCCCGAGAAGGGATGGAAGATGAGGTGGCGTCAGCTGTCCTTCAGTTCAAGCCTCAGCCTCCTCATTTCCCATCATGATCATCCTGAACTTGTCACCCTTCTAAGTCTTTGTTTCCTCAGTTATTAATGGAAGCACCATTCAGATCTCAGGGTGATAGTAAAGATTAACTATAATGCTACAAGTAAATCTCTCAACACAGTGCTGGAAGAGTGGGTAGCTGGAAGTACTAGCACAGAGAAGGCGTTTGGCAAATGTGAGGTCCCGTCTCCTACTTTCAGGTAAGGAGTTGCTCTTCCCTGCCCCTCTCCCTCCACCCTTTGCTGGTCAACCCTTGGTCATCAATCCCAGCCCTGCTCTGGGCAAAGTTCAATATCCCTTACTGAGCCCTGATATTGAGCCTGCTGGCCACCACCCTGGGAGCCCATTGTGCATCCTACTGTCACTTATCCCACCAAACTTCCTACGTGCTCCTGATGCCTGGAGGACTTTTGTGAGAAGTAAGAATAGGGTGTGTGAGATCGGGTTGCAGACTTAAGAGTACTGCACCAAATATGAGGGACAATCATTTGTCATGCAAATTTTTTATCCCGAGATAAAGGCAAAGAGAGAATTTCCCATGTCTCAGAGACCTCTAGATAGTCATTGCGATATGCACTTTCTCATACTTTGATTCACAATGTCTTAGCCGTCTGTCTCCATACTTTAAAAATGGGGAAACTGAGGCACAGATAGTTTAATGCCTGGCTCTACATGCCAAACCTGGAGTGAAAGGAAATTCAAATACAAATGGGTCTCACTCCACCAATCATGCTTTTGCCATGTTTCCTGCCAGGATATGTTTAACGAAGAGAATATTATTCGTAGCCAATTCAGATCAGCCTAAGAGCTCAGCATACAGATGTTCTCCATCAGTAAGAAGCGTTTCATCTCTTCCTTTATTTTTTATGTGGACAACTAAGAAAACAATTGCTCATGAGAATGGAAACTTCTGGAATAAGGCTCCATGTCCCATTCACAGCAATCCTTTCACACAACAGATTATAATAAAATTCTTGTTGAATGCACTCTTTCTACTTATAATTTCTGTTTCCATAATTTAAAAAATAGTAAGGCTCTTTACATCATATGTAAAAAGAAAAAACAAAATCACCCTAATTTTCACTCTCCAGATATAACTATTGTTGATATGTGGGGCTATTTTTGCCTGAATTTTACATTTTTAAACATTATTATTTTAAAATAAGTTAAGTCTCTTCATACTACCAACATGTTCCCAATATTTCCATGTATCTTAAAAAGCACGTCTCTAAAAAATGAGTTCTCCTGTATGTAGGCTGACAGTACTTTTTAACACAAACATTAATAAAACTTTTTGGGTTTTCCTTGAGGTTGTCTCAGGTTTTTTTCCATTTCTTTTCAGTTTATTTGCTTTGTATCACTCAGCCATTGACACAACATCCTCTGGGATCTTTCCAGAATATTAATTAATTCATTGGCCAACCCTCCAGTCACTCCTACTGATAAGGGTAATTGACACTCCAGTCTTTCCTGCTTTCCCAGTGTGCCCTACTCTGCACACATATTCTTTGATGTTCAGGGGAAATAATAACTATAGATGTGTGTGGCATCATGGACATCAAGACTCCGGGATGTTAAGTCAGTAGCAATCAGTATTCTCACTTCACCTGTTAGGTTTTCTAATGCTCTCTCTTGATCGCTCTATTCCTTATTGCCATGAAGAGATTCTCCTGATGTGTTGGAGAATCAAGTCACTTGATAAGTGATCAGCAACAGCTTTTCTGCTGATAAACCCTATGACTTTGTCTTTGGGAGACATACTGTCTAGGGAAGTTTGGGTATGAGATCATTTCTCCTCTTCTGTGGTGACAATTATATTTTGCTTCACGGTACTTACAACTAGATCCAGACTACCAACATTTATGATCTTAGGCTCTTTCACATAAGATTGTGCATACAGTCAGACAGCATCATAATAGTCTATAATAGCCTACCTGGTGCACATCTAATAAAATCTTGATTATCTGGAGTTCAAATCCCATAGCTAGCATCTTTCAGCTTCACCTGATACCAAGTAGGCTACACTTTTCAGATTGACAAAAGTATTCCTTTGTAGATAATTCAACTGGGAGTTGCAAAAATGATCTACACCTATTGTCAGGTCTTGTATTTGTCCTTCTCTGTCTCTACCACCATATATACAAACACTGTTTAAGACCTTTATAAGAATATTTAGAACATTCAGCTCCCACTTGAAGAGCTAATTCTTGAGTGGGTCTAAGGACCAACATGTCAGGTCCATTCCTTCTTCCTCTAGCTACTGGTTGAGATTCAAGATGGTAAATCCAGGCACTAAGTGGAATAAGATCTTCCCGGTTCCAGTTTGGGCTACTCCTGGAAGATCTATTCCTTGCAGAACTATTGGCCATGCATGTGACTGAATTGGTGTTGGCTTTTGAAAAGTCAGATTGGGGATAGTCAGACATTTATCATCATCCCTTAAGTCATCACACATTATAATTTTCTTTTCTCCAGTTGTCTATTTGTACTTGAGACACAGAACTTGTTATTTCTGACTCCATGTAAAAATTATTTTTCATTGGAGGTAAATCTGCCCACTTTTTTATTGCTCATTTAAAAGCATCTTCTTGAATTTGATCCCAGTCATCAGTGACCGATCTGTAATTGTCATCAGGCCTTACATCTCTTCCAACAAAAGGTTGGAAAGCAACAGTATCAACTCTCAGTTCTGATTTGTAGCTTTCTTGTATTTTAACAAAATAATCTCTCTCTGCTTTTGCTATTGTCTGCATTGCTTTGCTGCCAAAAAAGTTGACCTCTCCCTTGGGATGTCCTTCCATTATTTGTATTTTGGTGTTTGTTGTACTTTGGATATCTTTTATTTTTGACCCACGGGGACCAATCACCGCACCGACCCAGTCGTTCTTCAATCCAAAGCAGAGCAGCAGCTCCCGGGAAACAGCAGCCGCAGGCGGCTGGAGGTCAGAGGAGTCCCTCCGGCGGCCACCTCTGTACCCCCGCCCCCGACTCTCTCTTCGATTTGTCTTCTCCTCCTGCCTCCTTTCCGGAGCCCAGGGCACAGCTGAGCTTCACAGGGACACAGAAGCGCTGGGTCCTGCTTCCTGCTTAGACCTGGTCCCTGTCCTTCTGTACCACCCAACCGCGCTGTTGTGGGGCTCATCCCTAAACATAGTTTTTTTTAAAACTGTCTACATTCTTTTCATTTTAAGAGAGCAAATTTCGTTCTGTGGAAAAGTTGAAAAATTTTTAAAGTACAAAGAAAGAATAAGACACACTGTGACTCTTTAAAGATAATGATAATCAAATATATAACTAATGATAACCAGAAATAGCTACTTTTGTTTATGTCCTCTGCTTTTTTAATGCATTTTAATGTACTTGAAATAATAGCACATATACTGCTTTTAAGCATAAAGAACTCAGGCATGTTCATAGTTCCTAGATGGAAAATAAAATAAAGAGTGGTTTAATGACAGATAATATCTGCCAGTGGGTGGTATGTTTCCTTCCAAAAACTCAGGCACTTCATATAAATTTTAAAGATGCAGAAAATCACTATTCAGATTCTGTGGTATTGAAAACGGTCATATGTCACTCGCTGCAACTCTACTTTTATAGAGACAAAATGGATTTTTTGTTGTTTATTAATCCTCTCAGAGGTATTTTAACATTTCAGTATTTTAGCAGTAATTAGCAAGACCTTGAACAGAACAGTAGGAATTATTGTTTAAAATGGGCATCAATCATAGGCAGAGATTCCACCTGAATGGTGCAATAAAGGATTCTAGAAACACATGCCCTGGAAAGTTGCAGAAAGAGAAGAACAAGAGGGTTTAACATCCAGGGCAAACTGTGTCATGAGAATGCAACTCCACACCAGGACTGGGTTCCTGGGGTGCATCCTGATCTGAGTGGGGAGGGGTCCACCAGACTGGTCAAGCCCCATTTTTCCCATTCTTAGCATCTTCATTTGTAATCAGTTCTTGGTAGTATGGAATACATCTTCATATTCCGTATGAATTCCTTCCTTCCCCACAAACAATTGGCAGAAAGGAGGCAAATTGTTAAGTTTCAGTTTTTCAGAGGATGACATTTTGTTACACAGGACTGCTTGAAGGAGTACATAATTCTTGGTACACAATATTTGTTTCCACTTAAAACATCTGTAGCACCCCAGTACAACTACAGAGTTTTTATACTGTTAATCTTTCTCCCAGCCCACTCCAGAGGGACCTATACACTTTTACCAGGTAATCTCTGTATAGAAGAAAAGGAAATAATCAGACCTTTGGGGACTACTGGACACTGGCTCTAAACTCATACTAATTCCAGGAGACTCAAAATGTCATTGCAGCCCACCAGTCAGAGCAGGGGCTTATGGAAGTCAGGTGATCCATGGAATTTAGATCAGGTCCATCTCACAGCAAGTCCAGTGGGTCGCTCTACCCATCCTGTGGTTATTTACCCAGTCATGAATGCATAATTAGGATAGATAGACTCAGCAGCTGGCAGAATCCTCACACTGGCTTCCTGACTTAGAGAGTAAGGGCTGTTACAATGGGACAGGCCAAGTGGACGCAAGTAGAACTGCCTCTGCCTAGGAAAAGAGTAAACCAAAAACTATGCAGGGTTGCAGATATTGGAGCCACCATCAAGAACCTGAAGGATGCCGTACTGGTGATGTCTACCACATCCCCATTCAACTTCCCTATTTGGCCTGTGCAAAAGACAGATGGATCTTAGAGAATGATAGTAGATTATCATTAGCTTAACCAGGAGGTAACTCCAACTGCACCTGCTGGGCCAGAGGTGGTTTCATGGCCTAGGCAAATAAACACATCCCCTGGTACCACATATGCAGCTCTTGATCTGGCAGATGTTTTTCTCCATTCCTGACAATAAGACCTACTAGAAGCAGTTTGCTCTCAGCTGGCAAGGCCAGCAGTATACGTTCTCTGTCCTACCTGATATAATTGTGCAATATAAGATGTATTTACTTTATATCATTGCATTTTAGTTCTGTTCATTTCAAGTCATAGTATTAAGTTACAGGATATCAAGGAAACAGCACTTTACCTCCTTTTCTGGGGAAGGAGTTAGTGCATTTCGGTCATGCTCGGGATAGTTGTTTTATGCTAGGCAGAAATATGACCTTATTGTCATCTTTAGTTGGAAACGAAGTGTGGTTTAAGAAGATACATAGGAGTACCAAGTTGACAAGGGGTAGGTTTGTAATGGTTAATTTTATGTGTCAATTTGACTGGGTCACAGAGTACCCAGATTAAACATTTTCTCTGGGTGTGTCTGTGAGGGTATTTCTGGATGAGATTAAGATTTGAATGAGTAAACAGAGTAAAGCAGATGACTCTCCCCAGTGTGGAGGGCACCATTCAGTCTGTTGAGAGCCTGAATAGAACAAAAAAGCAGAGGAAGGGGCAATCGGCTCTGCCTGATGGCTTGAGCCGCCATGTGGCCTCCTGCCCTTGTCAGGGACTCACATCGTTGACACTCCCATTCTCAGAGTAAAATCATAGGTTCTCCTGGGTCTCCCGCTTGCAGATGGAAGACTATGGGGCTTCTCAGCCTCCGTGATCATGTGAGCCGATCGCTCATAATCAATGTCATATATATACATCGCATTGGTTCTGTTTCTATGGAAAACCCTGATAATTACAGTACATAATATTTTCTCTGCTTAAAAATTTGCATATGAAGTCTAAGAAAAGACACTTTGACATTCAATGCTCCCGAAGTTCTAAAATTCGTCTCTTATACAACTGATTTTCTGTACTCTCAATTATGCTCCTCACTGCTTGTAATGCGAACTGTAATTCTACCGGTGAACTTCGGGTTTCCTAGAAATTCCTCCTCATCTCATCCAGCTCATCTTACACATCATTCTATTGTTCTTTCTTTATGATATTTGTCCTATTTGAAAAAGTCTGTTGTTTCTTGCATCTCATCTAACGATGCCAAATAATTTCCTTAAAAAAGGAAAATCTATTTCCTCTATCAGATCTCTATCAAGGGTTTGTTCTTCATCTGAGTCTTCATGAAAGTCTTTGATAATCATTATTCAAAGTTTCTGCATTGTGATGATTGTCACTGTTGGGGCTCATTTTTTTCAGGTTTTGTGGTTTTTCTCTTCCTTAAATAAAAAAGATATATGAAAGCACAGTGTTTGCCAGCAGACATCAAGGATGAATGTTCCTTCTGGTCGGTTCCCCTTTTCCAGGGTGGGTATAACCACCCACCAGTTGAATGTTTACAGCTCCTGCATGAGTTCCACACTTTAATAACTTTCATCAACTGGGGCTTTAAAAGACTGAAATGGAATTCTGTCCAAGTTCTTCCTGGATTTCTGATAGCACAAACAGTTGTTGAAAGTGAAAATAATCATCAGACCCTTCACATGTACAGGATCTTCCTATATTTTTCTCCCCACCAAAGATACAGGGCTTATATGTTTCCACTTCAAGATGTTGTGAATTTCTGCCATCGAAGCCCTCCTACTACCCTGCAGACCCTGCCCCGTTGTTCTGGAGAAGGGCCATACATGAAGTAGTAAAATAAATCATGGAAAGGAAGGCAGACCAGACCTTGCCTCATAAAATGGAGGAGCCACACAGGGTAAGGACATCTACAAAGAACAGACAGGAGGTGGTAAGCTGGCTGCCCACAGGAGGACTTGGACCCTGACGCATTTGAAATAGTACCATACTAAAAATAAAGTTGCCACTATATTAAAATAAATAAATAAGAGAGTACAAATAAAGTCCAGACTCGCAGCTTCCCTTGAACTACGGAAAGATTTGGCAAGTCTGGGTCTACGTTCCTGCAGGACAACAACTTGGTGTCTTTACATAAGGCACATCTTTTCCATTTTGCCTCATCCCCTCATTTTTGTGACCTCGGGTATTTGAATTTTCAATTTCTGGTATAAACTTCTGTTTCCTACTTTATTTGTTTACAAGGCTGCCATAACAAATGACTACAAACTTGGCAGCTTAGAGCAACAGAAACGTAATCTCCCATAGTTGTGGAGATCTGAAATCCACTATCAACATGTCGGTGGGGCCAGGTTCCCTCTGAGGGCCCCAGACGGGTGGAGGGGCACCCATCCCTGCTTTTTCTAGCTTCTGGTGTCTCCTCAAATTCTTGGCTTGTGGCCACATTATTCCAATCTCTGCCTTCGTCTTCTCATGGCCGTTTTTCCCTGTGTGTCTTCACCGTCTCCTACGAGAACACTCCCCGGGGATGTAGAACCTGTCTGAACCCAGTAGGATCTCACCTTGATCCTCACCCTAAGGATGGATCTGCAGAGACCCTCTTTCTGAGTAAGGTCACCTGCTGAGGTTCTGGGTGAGCATTACCCCTCGGGAATCCTTCCCAGGATATACAATCCCACAGAAACACGGTGAGAGGGTGATAACGGCCCTTCCCTCCTCCACCCTGTAGAGCAGCCCCCCGGGAGCCTGCCCGCGCCACGGGACCACGCTCTTCCCCCGAGGTCCACTGACCCTAAAGTTGGCAAAGAATATCCTCCTGGATCCAGCCTTTACTTTAGTTGATTGTCAGTCCAAATTTATGGCTGTGTTTTGAGTTAACATGTTCTTTTAAGCCCTCTTACGTATTTTACTGCACATCATAGAGAAGCTGCACCAGGGCTGCTGGCAGACACCATTTTAAACTACAGACAGTGAATCAACTTTATAAGCTGCAATTTGGAGGATAAGGAAAGGATGAAGCTTTTTTTTTTCCCCTCCCTGCACACTCATTTCCTCCCTACTCCCTCTGCTCCCAATTCCCCTCCCCAAATGCATCGAATCTCACTGGTGACTTTAGGCTAATCCAGGAAGAAGGACAGAGCTGCCGCACGGGTACAGAGAAAGAGGCTGGATGAGACTGAGTGAGAGACACCATAATACAGCTGCTGAGATCTTTCAGTTCTGATCTCTGAAGCTTTCATTTGTGAATGTTGATTAAATAATGAAAACAATTCTAGGTTAGGAAAATGTTAGTTCAATCAGCTCCACACAATAGCTATTGTTACTGATTTGTATATTTAATGAAAAAACCAATGACTGCATACTCATTATTCTATTATAGTTAATATACCATCTCAAATGTGTGAGAATGTGAGTCTTTAAGAATGAAAAAAAATGTCCTATCCTAGGAAGACTGAAAAAAAAAAAGAAAAAATACATAGAAGAATGTATGTATTCTTAAAATTTCCAAAGTGTGGCTCTGGAAACGGATGTCCTGAGTGATAAAAGGACTGTCCCTAAGTCACCCAGCTGACTGGTCATGAAACTGCCGTGTAACTCAGGCCTCCTGCCTTCCTGGCCACTACTCTCTTCACAAGTTACACAGTTATATCATTTTAAGTAAGTTGAGGATATATCATTTTCAATTCCATTCACTTCTGTGTGACTTTGCAGTTTCCAGGTACTTTTATGCAGGGCATTATGTTATTTGATGCCCACAATGATCCCCTGGTAGGGGAACAGCTGGTATGTTTACAGGTAAGGAAATAGAAGATCAGATTTTCCCACTTGACACATGCATTCCATGAACACTACTCAAGCATCCTACATGAGGATCCCAAAGGCAAAAATGGCTCAAAACCCTGTGGGTCCTGCAGTCAAGGGGACAGATGGACTGGTCAGTCCTGGTAAGGGTCATAATAGAGGTGTGTCCAAGGTGCTGTGGAAGTGGAGGGACAGCAGGTAATGATAGGGCAGAAGTTAGAAGAGGATCGATATTTGAAATGAGGCTCAAGAGTAAATGTTCATGAGGTGGACAAGAGAAGAAATGGCATTCAAACTGAAGGGAGGGGATCACAGTGGGCAGAAGACACAGGGTACCACGTGGCACATCGTTTCAGTGTGGCTTCTGGGAGGGGCAAGGGTGAGGAAGGAGATCCACAGAGAATGAGACCAAATGAAGAAGGCCTTTCTGCACTCGGGTAAGGAGTTTGACGTTAGTCTGCCAGACAAACATGTTGGTGAAGGTTTTTAAATCAAGAGTGGTTTTAAATCAAGAGAAGGTTTTTAAATGCTCATATTTGTGCTTTAGAAAAATTACTCTTCACTTAATGCCTTTGAATTCAAACAGCCCCGTGTGGAGGCAGGTAACAGAAGGAAGAGCATACAACCACAGTAGAGGAGAAATTGTGACAAACTGGAGAGAAGGACACTGGAGCTCAAAGGAATGACCACTATTTAGCTTCACCCAGCTGCCGCTTGCCATGGACTAGTGTGATCAGAGCCTTAGAATTTTCAAGAGAAACTAGAAATACGGATTTTTATGTAAAATCATCTGAGTTTCATGTCTGGAATCTTACTCCAAAAAGTGTTTTGGAAACAAAAGAAAAATGAAATGCGTGTATCAGTCTGCTTTTACTCTACAAGCCATCGTTTTGTCACTTGACCTGTGTACAACATGAGAATCTGAAGGCAGGGAGAATGGTTGGGAATTTTGTTCAAAAGTGTAAACCTATGGCAGAGCGGGTGGGGAATGAGAGGAAGGGGTAGCTGACCATCCGTGTATAGCATCTCGGAGAAAGCCTCTAGGTGGTAGACGGAGCAACCTGATCAGACATTTGGATGTTGGTTTGTGATTCAGTCCTTGTTGTGATGGCAGATCTAGGTTTTACTGTTTTATTTTTTTTTAAACATAGACAGAAGTAGTGAAGCATGAGATCTGAAAAGCAAGTCTCTAATACCATCCAAAATCAACTTCCCCTAAGCCCTCCAAGGTCGAAATGGCCTGTGGTGGCTCCACTACGGATCCAGGGACAAGTTGAGAAGGAAGACTAGCATTCTCTTTGCCTCTTTGCTTCAGCCTCTGAGGTATTCAGGTAATGTTCTCTGCCATAAAAAAAGACATGGTTGGTCTCCTTTCCCTAACTACGCTGTCTCTCTGATTTAAGTATTTTTCACCTGCGAATGTCCTTGGTTACTCCTAAACTGTATTCAGTCTTATAAAAGGTACTAAATTAAAGATGGCTTTGGCTCTGTTTTAGTGATTCTGAAAAGAGCTTAAGATTGCTCTCCCTTCAGAGAGCCAGTGAAGTTCACCTTAAATGTCACCTCCGTTCTGCAGCTTCCCTTAAAAACCTACCCCTTGAGGACTCAATTCAGATGACCTCTCCCCCTTGAAGCCTTTTCTCACCGTAGCATCACCCCCCTGCAACCCCAGATTGGGTCAGTGTGCCTTGACTGTGCAACTCATCATCACCTGTCACCATCTGATTCATTTCCACTCTTGAAAACCTGTGAGCCATGCCCCATGTAGCAGCCAGAGTGTTCTTAAAATACACATCAGGTCATATCACTGCCCAACTTAAATTCTCCACTGGCTTTCTTTTATAGTCAGAATAAAATCTAAACTCCTTTAAATGATTTGCAAAACTCTATATTATCATCCTGCCTGCACTGTCTGCCACTCTTTTCTTTCCTCTTATATACATCATACTTGCCTTCTGAAGGGACTCTTGGATGCCGCCACAGGGCCTTTGCACTTGCTGTTTCCTCCACTTACAATGCTTCCCCAGGCTTCTCACACAGCTGGATCTTTCTCATCCGTCTGGCTTTAGGTTAAATATCATCTTCCCAGAAAGGCCATTCATCCTTCAGCATCTAAATACCCTCCTAAGTAACTCTCTCTCAGAATCTAGATTACTTACAGTACAGTTGTGGCAGCCATATGAGTCTCCTTACAGATCTCCAAATGCCAGGGCACAATTGTTGAGGACTGCTGCTGCCTGAAACCCACCCACAGGCATGCCGAGGCCCCACTTCCACAGGCTGTTTCTAGCCAATGGCTGAGCAGGGTTACCAATGCAGTCCATTCCCAGGGAAGTCCTCTGCCCTGTGATTTTTGTCTTAGAAAACCCTCCATCCACTTTGCTAAAGATATCTTTGTCTGCCTGGCAGTCTGAGATTTTCCTACCAGCCTTCCTTCCTTCTCTCTCCTCCACCAAGTCAGACCAATCCCCTCTGTACCTTCCCCAGGTTTCCAAGCCCCAAGTCCTCCTTGTACTTCTCCCAGAACCTAAACTAACAACAGTACTCAGCTGAATCTTTTTCTATTTTATGTTTGCATGTATATATTGAATTTCCCCAATCAAAGACCATCTCCTTAAAGCAAAAGGCTCTTGTCAGACTCACTCAGGGCCACATCCAAGTTCCAGTACCATCCTGGCACAGAGTAGGTGCTAGTCAATGTTTGTCGATTCTGTACATCGGTCTACCAACACAACAACACATTACATTCGAACTATCTATGTGCACGCCTGCACCTCTCACTAGACTGCAGAGTTTCTTAAGAATATTCTCTCCATGGGGTTTGGTGGCAACATATAACCCAGAGCCTGAGGCACAGCAGCAGCTCAGTCTGCCTGTTAAACTGAGATAACACATGTGCCTTCCTCCCTCCACCCACTTCTCCCCACACACCCTGGGCCGCACATATTGAATCCCTACCTGTCTCCCGTAATGCACACTGCTTTACCCCAAGCAGGCCCTCCTCCTATGTCCTATGTCTGTGGATGTCCCCACCTTTTCTTCCCAGTTTTCCAGGGACTCTCCTCCATCATGGGCCTTCTACCTTCCCTCAGCATCTCAGACTATCCAAACACTCCCCTGGGCCATCCTTTTTGCCTCCCAACTGTTCATTCATTCAAAAAACTCTTCTCCATTAGGACTGCGCACACCTGGATCTTGGCCACCATCACCTCTTGCCTTGACCAATAAAAAACACACTTTAATTGGTTCCTCTTTCTCCACATTTGCATCCCCCCATGCATTCCCTATCAAACAGCAAGAATGTTCTTTCTAAAAGGCAGATATGATCAGGTCACACGGCTTAAATCCCTCCAAGTCACAACAGTCTGTTGAAGACGCCTTGTAAGGCTACGGTGCCGATTCACTCACTCCTCGCTGGCCGCCTCCTTCACTGCACGGACATTTCACCTGATCTCCCAGCCACACAGAGCAGTGTGCTGTGCCCCGACTGCCTCCCTCTTTCCTGGGGAATGTCTTCTGCTACCTCGTTCTAGATCCATTGTGCTATTTTTTGCTGCAGTCCCTTCCTTCAAGAAGCCTTCTGCAGAGAGGCCCCAGTCTGCATGGGGTGCTTCCCTTTGCACTCCTACAGGAACCTGAACTACTCCCAACACAGGACATATCTCAGCCAGCTCAGGCTGCTATACCAAAAACACCATAGACAGGAAGCTTAAACAACAAACATTTATTTCCCGCAGTTCTGGAGGCTGGAAAACACAAGATCAAGGTGCAAGCAGATTTGGTGTGTGCGGAGAGCACACTGCCTGGGTCACTGACAGTGGTTTTCTTGCTGTGTCCTTGCATGGCAGAGAAAAGGCAACAGAGCTCTCTGGGGTCTCTTTCATCAGGGTGCTAATCCCATCCCTGAGCGCTCCACCCTACGACCTAATTATCTCCCAAAGCCCCTACCTCCTAGTGCCAGCATGTTGAGGATTAGTATTTCAAAAGATGAATTTGAGAGGAGCAGTAACATTTAGTCCTTAGTAGTAATTATCATACTGGCTTGTTTGGTTGTCCGTGTGACCCATGCTTCTGAAACAAAGATTTGACCGAGTCACCACATTTTATTAAACCCTTTAAAGATTCCCTCATTGCTTCCAGATAGGGGCTCCCAGTTACCTCTCTACCTTATCTCCCCGGAGCCCCAGAACTCTGACCATTCGGACTATAAACAGAGCCCTGCTGATGCAGCCCTCGCTCAGACATCTTCACATTCGTTGCTTTTTTTTTGCCTGAACCACATTTCTTCACCTTCCTCTGGTCAGTTATTCCCCGTCCTGCTCTCTTCCAAGAGGTCTTCCTGGTACCTTCTCTCCTTGAGGTAGATTGGACCACCTCATCCACTGTGGCCCCATGCCATCTGCACAAATCCATGGCATTTCTTGGTTTATAACTATAATTCTGTATCTGTCACTGGACTGCAAACTTTTCAAGGATAGCATCAAGGTCTAACTCAGCTTTCTTTCCCCGGTGCCTGCTACATACAAAGAAGGGGTTCAATACATATTCACTGAATGAACAAATGAGTGAACAGCTCCATCCATTTTTCAGGCTCTGACGATTTTCATCTCTGCCGTTACTCTGTCTCCTGTGAGCTACAATAGATCGGATCGCCGTATTTTCTGAGCTATATGTGCACATAATTATACATTCGTTCATTACAGGGTCTAAGCATCTAAAGAGCAGAGACAAAGCCTTGCACTCTCTTTGTCTCTGTCTCCATGCTTTGCACATAGAAGAGCTCAATATACTTTTGCTGATTGATTGTTAATTGCTCCATCTACTATTCCTTTTTGATTCAGCAACTTGGCTGAAAAAAAATTTTAAAGGAAAGCCTTCTCAGAAATCAAATAACGAAAATCACAAAATGTTCTTTTCTAAAAATAACACATATCTAAAGCACTCAAGGCAGAAGCTGTGTGTTTTCTCCTCTCCCATTAATGAGAGAAAGATGTGACTTCCTCCTCTTTTCATTTTGTCTGAGTCATGTCTGTGTTGCCTAGAGATTTGGGGCTGTTGTTTCAAAAAAGATCAAATGACAACAGGAGTTAGATGGTCTCCTTGATTAAAAAGTGGCTCTCAGATATATAAGCACCCTCAAATTCAGGGAGGATAGGGTGATTTCACAGCTAGTGCCTAATTCAGAGGCACCAGTCCCTGGGAACAGCTAAGGCTGGCCATCCGCCATCCAGATTTGCTCACGCAAGACCTTTGATGTATTAACATGTACAGCAGAATCACAAGGGCTTAGAATTTGCCATTGATTGGCTCAAGATCACCTTCTGAGAGACAGTTAAAGAACTGGCACAGCATAGTCAGACCTGTGTTCAAATCCCAGTTCTGACGGTTACTAGCTGGGTGACCCTGGGCAAGTTACTCAGCCTCTCTACACTTCAGTCTCATCATTTGGAGAATGGGAGTGATAATAAAATACTAATGGAGCTGCTGATGTGATTGAATGAGCTGACACAATGTGTTTAATACTGATTGTTCCTTAGTGTTCATTAGTGGTGGCCATTATCATATTAGCCAGAGCCACATCCATCGTAACAGCTACCAATGGTTGAACACTTACTATGCGCTATGTTCTATGCTCATTGGCTTTATATCCATTTGTTTTTTCACTTAAAAATCTCGAACAGCTCATTAAAGAGGTATTATCCTCATTTTATGGTTGGAGAAACTAGATTTCCAAGAGGCTACATAACTTATCCAATATCACATGACTGTTCAGACAGCCTTCGTAGCAGAATGAACGCTTTTCCACAGTCCTAGGCCTCTGTTTTCTATCTTAAATGGGGCAGGCAGTGCCCTGTGTCCCAACCAGCTCCCACAACTTTCAGAGGGATTCATGACACAATATAGGCTCTCCCAGTGCCTTCTCATTAAAACTACTAAGTTAAGCTCTAACTCCTTATTTCTTCCACAGTGGACACACATTTGAGCTTCAGTGCCCTTTTGCTCAGGAGCATCGGTCCTCAGATCTTCCCACTCCAAGGGAGTCAGAGGAACAGAGCAGGAAACCTCCTCCCCATCACTGCCAGCAACCTAGAAGAGAACTGGCCTCAACTGCCCTCTCTATTCCCCTTTCCCCATGGGCAAAAACCTGCCCACAGGCATATACTTGCCAAGCAGGAAAGACACCTAGGCCTTTTCTTATCCCCACTGAACTCATAGATAGAGTGGACTGCTAGCCCCTGCTCCTTCCAAACCCTCTTTCCTTCCCACTAAATATTTCTCTCTACGTAGCACTGTGACTTTTTTGTGTCTGTCATTCACTCCTTAATCCACCAGAGCATCTTCCGTGGACACTAGCTGTGGGAGACAGAGATGGAAAAAAGCCTGGAGCTCCCTCTAGAGGTTGTAACAATGTGACCACCACCCAGGACCCACACCTTAACTCTACAGCTGCAAGTCAAGTGGCCAGGAGCCCTGTTCATCTGCGGGTGCCAAGAGCCCCAAAGCAGTGGATTTAAACCAGCGTACTCTCCCCTGGAAGACTGAACCAAGGCCAAACTGGCAACCCCAACAACTCCCTCCAAATAAGCATATACAGAGACAACTGTTCTCTCCAATGAAAAAACCAGCCTGCTACGTCACAGCAGAAAGACAGGAAGCAGATGGGCCAACCAGCTAACTCCAAGTTTGGGAGCTTTGAGGCCCTACCTGGCTTCTAGAGACAGGAAAGGAGAGAGAGGGGTGCTTCTTACTGGCACCAAATACTGCCCGGGGTGAGGCACTACAGCGATAGCCGGTCCAGGGTCAAGTCCTAGCAGTGAACCAGGGCTGCCTGCCTCACACAAACAAAAAAAATAGCCAAGCCAAAAGCAAGCTGATGTCCAGAGAATCACTGGCTCCCATCATTTCCTGCCCCTGTGCCCAGCTCATGAGTGGGAAATATTTGATAGGTGGTAAATACATTTTGGAATAATGCTGAATGAGTATACCCCTAACAGCCGTCTAGCATCTGCTTCCCCTTTCTAGCCAGCAGAGTGCACTTGTTGTGGGTAGAATAGGGTGCACCAAAAGAGATATGTCCCATTCTTAACTCCCAGTACCTGGCACTGTGACCACATTTGGAAATAGGGTCTTGGTAGATGTGACCAAGTTAAGAGGAAGTCATCATAGATTAAGGTGAGCCTTAATCCAATGACAGGTATCTTTATAAGAAGAGGAAAAATTAAGCACAAACACACAAACACGGTAAACACCATGTGATGACAGAAACAAATAGTGGAGTGATGGATCTAAAGGTTAAGGGATGCCAAGAATTCCCAGCAAGCTAGGAGAGAAGCATGGGAGAATCCTTCCCTACTTGTCAGAGGAAGCATGGCCCTGCTGACACCCTGACTCCACACTTCCAGTCTCCATTACAAGGAGAAAACAAATTTCTCTGGTTTTAAGTCACCCAATTTGTGGTAATTTGATATGGCAGCCCCAGCAAACTAACACAGCACTTTAATCTTTTCTTCAGCACAGTGAAGGAAAAACTTGAGTGAGTTTTCCACCTCCTGTGCCCTTGCAAAAACCCCACACAACACCCAGTTATGATTTGCCTTGTTCCCAGGTCTCTGCCTAAAGATGAGGCTTTCGGTCAGGCAGATGGTGCTGTGCCTCAGGACTCAAGGATGCATCATGGACGGGTTGGCTGGGAACTTTAATGCTCTGTAGGCACACCACGGGGTTTCTGTTCTAAGCAATAGGAGAGGAAAGAAAGTACAGAAATTACAGAAACACCTCAATTCCATCATGGGGGACTCTGAGCAGCAGCTTTCTCCCTAATCCTTTTGTAAAAATATATTTTGAAAAGGCAGGCGTATTTCCCAACAATGAAGGGCATTTCAGACATGACATGCTCTCTTGTTTCATTGCAGAAATAGCTTATCCTCCTCTGCTTAAGGACAATAAACAATTGCCATGGTCTGTTAATCTCTTCTGCTTCCGGGGAGAATGGAAAATCATCAAACGAAAGTGACAGAGGGTCTCAACACCCTCTCTCCCTCAAAAAAAAGGGATTGTTCTCCAAGTTCCCCCTTCCAAGGACCCGGTCCCACTAGACTAGGAGCCCTACAGAAGAGGAACAGTCCCTTTTGCCTTTAAACCCATGATATCCAGCACCAGGACAGGCATCTCTCAAGTTCCCCAGGTAAGTCTGAGGGTGGGAGGGCTGGAGATGGAAAGTCTTCCCAGTTGCAGGAATATGAAACCTCAAAGGTCTCCTGCTCGGTCCTCTTCCTACCAATGTCTGTAAAGACCCGAGGAGAGCCTTTCATTTCAATTTTCTTTATCAGTTAACATAAATTTAGCTTTAAATCCTCCATAAAACCTCATTCATACAATGACTGGGCTTCAAGTAAGCCAGCTTTGTTGTTCAAGACCATGTTTAAAAATTCTATCCAGTTAAGAGGCTTAAGTGAGCACAGTGTTGGTCAAACCTACCTAGTTATAGTTGCTGCTAATCAGCCAGATTCCTTGCAGTCTCTTCTGTCGGCATTGGCCTTGGGTCTCTGTATTTGCTGACACTACAAACAGCCTGGTATGTTTTCTTTCCAACAGGGCTTCTAGAAAGCTGGCATCTGGCCCAAGCCCTAAAATTCCCTCGGATCAGCTCTCTTGGAACTCATCCTGCTGAGTATGGTATCTGCTGAATGGGATCTATCCCCACCCATCCTGATTCTAGAAACTGGAGTTTCTGCTTCAACTGAATGGGGAAGGAATCCCATAAGAGCAGCTGTCCCTAATCTGAGTTCTCCAAAGGTCCCTGCTTGGATGAAATCTACCAGCCGTGCAAGCAGGGAAGCTCAGAGAACTCTTCAGAAACAAGGTCTCCTTTCATGGCATCATTTAAGTTTTCAGGGGAATATGAGCCTTTAAGAGAACAGACTGGGCCAGACTCTAGATAACTGTTTTATGTTATCTTGACTAAACTTGATGATGGCTGGAAGACGGAATCAGAATAGAAAGAGGCAAAGGAGGAAAAATCAGTGTGAATATAGGAACAGCTGCTTTTTTAAATCTACTTTAGGAAAGATGAAGAAACAGTATTTCTATCTGTTGGGGAGGTAAATACTGGGAAGAGAAGCAGTTCCAAATATCCTGAAGTGCTCTCATGGAAACTTAATAAAGAGCTACACACACACACACACACACACACACACACACACACACACACATCCATTTTCCTCACTCAAGCATCCAAGTATTGGGATCTCCAACGGTCTAGAAGATGGGAGTCATTTTCCAATGGCTTGGAAAAGACTTGAAACTGAAGTTAGCGGTAGGAACCCAGCCGGAGGAAATGCGCATGGGACTGGTGAAGGTGTTTTTTGAGGGCAAATGAGAAGATCACTGGAGTTTACCAAAGAGCATAGTCATTTCGTTACCATGGTGATGACATCAAAGTTGTAAAAGGATCTTGGGAAGGCCATTCCTAAATCTAATTCAATTCACTTACAAAATAGGTCGAAAATGACAACTTTCCTATCTACTAAGTGGACAAGTTGGCAAGATTATGTAAGATAATAGTTGTTAAGGCACTTTGAAAAGTACCAATTCCAAACAAGTAGAAAGGTTGATAATATTCTTATGACAAATCCATACTGACTTAATGAAGGTATACACTTGCTTAAGGGAAGAAATGGAGCCTTAAAAATTGGAATTGTGGGCTGGGGTGACCAAGGTGCTTACAGTGTGAATGGCCTCACAATCGGGTGACCTTATTATACAATTTCAGGTGAAATTGTATCTGATGACATCAGGTGGAATTTCACTTGCATCTTGACACACTGTAAGCAAAAAGAACACTCAGTGAAAGCTGAGGGGTCAAGTGAAGAGCCCTCTATGTGGAATCAGGAGAATTGGATTCTCATACCAGGAATGGCAAAGCATGGGCCTGTCATGTCTCTCACGGTGCCTATTTGCTCCCTTGCAAAATAAAAGTGTCATCTCTTAGTCGTTTCCACTTGTAGTATTTTGTGAGTATGTGCACATGTGTGTGCATGTGTTATAGTGCTTATGAGAGAAGCAAAGCCTGACTGGAGCTAAGCCCTGGATTTTGCTTTACTCTTTCCCAACAGCAACATATTTTCATGAAATTCTTAGAGTGTGTTTTCAAGAGCACATTTGGGTTTACAAGAGCAGGCTTGCAGCACATGAAGAGCAGCTCTACATGCATGCCCTCATTCGTGGGCCCATATGGTTCTTAAACACATATTGACTGATTATCTCTCTGACCTTATCCAGAACCACTGGCATCTCAGCCATACATTCTCTGACCAACCAGGAGAGAGTATGCATTTGAGGCCTTGGATCCTGCACTGCAGGCAAGTGTGGGCCTCCCTCTGGTTTCCAGCGACTCTCAAATGGACAGAGGCCAATACTGGTAGCTCTAGGGGTCACTGTGTTCTCTCCCTGGAAGGTGTGTTTGGTGATGGAATGTTGGCCACATGGAGCGAAGGTTGTGAAGACACAGAAGTCATTAAGAAAGCAGTTAGGGCTTTTAATGGTTCAGGAAGAAGCCTGGAGTAGCTTGGGAGGGAAATGTGTTCAAGGAGGCATGATGGGACTACCTGAAATTCCTTTAGACCCACAACTGGCTTATTTGTCTACCTAGAAGTTTTTTTATAATCAGATTCCACAACAAAACCAGCTGGAAAGAGGATAAACCAGAGGGGCCTGTGTGTGCTTACAAGATCCTGCCCTATGCCAGTACAATGCTTTGGAAAAGATTAATTTTTCTTCCACAGCATATACGTGGACATTCCCTCAGCCACCTCATCTCCACAGCTCTGAGAGATACTCAGAGGGATGCCAAGCACGGTGACATCCTCCTGGTGCCCCATGGCTGCGAGGGCACCCCTTCCCCTACATGCTCCACCAGTATGAGCTGCATAACCTTGGGCAAGTTACTTACCTCTCTGGGATTGTTTCTTTAGTTTCTGTATTTGTAAAACACAGATGACAACTGTACCTATCTAGGGGGTTGGGATGAGAATTCAATAAGCTACTTCATGTAAACCATTAGTTCAAAGCCTGGGTTTTGGAAAGGGCTAAAACAAATGTCCCAACAACAAGAATGTCACCATTCTTGTTATTATCATGGCTGTTAATAGCCTCCTTGCATTATATACTCCCACATCAAGACACATCCCATCAGAAGGCAGCTGTGTGTTTATTTACCAGAATCCCCTACTGAACAGGGCACCACAGGCACAGGCCGGCCTTGCTCATCTCGGTTCCCAGTCCTCTGCTGAGTGCTGGGGTTGCAGCCACTTCCTGGCACACGTCCTGTTGGGTGAATGAAAGGTTTGAAGCAGTGTTTCTCAGCCTTGGCTAGCAAGGCACTCAGATAGCTTTGGAAATCTTGATGTCCAGCCCCATCTCCAGAAATTCTGATTTAATTGATCGATTTTAAAGCTTCGGCATGGATAGCTTTTAAAAGCTCCCCAGGGGCTCTAGAAGGCAGCTAGAGTTGAGGTCCACTTTCAGAGTCTCAAAGATCAGTGAGGCCAGTAATTTCCAAACTTTTTCTCTTACAATAAAACCATTTCTTCCCACAAGGAAATCTTAAGTTGAAACCTACTGCATGAGAGAGAATGAAGCAAAGCCTGGTGGTGGAGGTGGGGAAGGCAGGGCCCGAGGCGCCCCCTCTGACTGTGTGACTCCAAGGGGGTTCATAAGGCCCAGGAGCCCCTTAGGGAACAACTTGCTGAGATTAGAAGCAAGCATCCCATCCTGAATTCTAAGCAGCATCTCCCCAAACCCAACACTGACCACTTCGCTGGGTCCCTACGGAACATAATGCAATGCTCACCCTGAGAGCCGGCCTGAGACAAACGGCAACTGTTTTCCTTTTATAGCCAAATTCAGGCACTCTCCCCTCTCCATGAAAATCATTCACAGGCCTTGCAGGATGGAGAAGAGAAAATAATGCCTTAAATATATAAATAATTCAAGCCTGAGTTTATTCATGATGCTGTGTTTTCTCCAGGCAGCGGTTTTTATAATCTTTCTTACACTGCCAGTTGGGCTGCCTCTGTAGCATTTATTACTGCCGACAATCCGTTAGAAACTGTTTTGATTTATGCATCTACATCCTATTATGGAGGTAAGTTTATAGCACACTGAGGTTTCTGTTGCTGACATTGTAGGAAGGGGGAAAAAAAGGAGCAGAGAAAAGAATAGGGAATAGTCATTCTGCCAGTCTAAGAAGGACCAGAGAAAGGGACCTATGTAGTTTTCTGAAATATGTAATTAGCTATCTGGTACATGCACTCACACACACTCACATACCTGCATTAGACAAAAAATACATCAAACACCTACTGAGTGCCAGCTCACTCTTCCAGGTGATGAGTGAATAAACTAGACAGAATCCCTGCTCTTCTAACATATTCTTGCTCCTACCATACACGCTCCTGGTGAAAATGATTCTACCACTGCCTTTGTCTCTGCAGGGGTGCTTTGCACAAGTATAACATGGGAGACACTCCACATCTGATGAATGAATGGGTGAATTCAAGATAAAGAATAAAATGAAGTTATATTACCAAGGCCAAGCTACTGACCACGTTGAGTATTGCCAAATTATCTGTCTTCATAGTGATGCCACATAAGAACAACCACACAGAACCTCAGACATGGATAAGCAGTTATTGCTTGTGTCTCTAGGATGTGAGGCTGGGTGGCTCTGCCCATCTTTGCTTGACTCACTCACATGGCTGGCTGGCCGCCGACTAGGTCAGCCTCTGCCCGGACAAATGGGGTGACTCAGCTCTGCTCCATGTGCCTCTCGTCCTCTGGTGAGCTACCTCCATGTCCTTAGGGCCACGGCAGAAGAACAGAGAGTGGGTATTAACACTCAGACGTCTTGAGGTCTAGACTTGCAACCGGGAAACCATTACTCCCAGTGGATTCTATTAGCTGAATCACAAAGCCAGCCCAGATTCAGGGTGCAAAAGATTCCATCTTTAATGAGGAGATTGCAAAGTCACAGAGTAAAGGACAAGGCTAGTAGGGTGAAGAACTGAAGCCACCATTGCGATCTTCCATGGGCACCCAGCAAATTAGCAAAAAGCCAGACTGGAACCAACCTCCTCCGTGACATCTACTGTCCTTCACAGGAACACCCAGGTGCATTCCCATCCAGGCCCTGAACAAGCTCCCCAGTAAGTTTAGGAAGAAAATATGCATGGGTCTGTAAACACTTCCATGGGTCCTGAACTTCCTCCCCATCTTGTCCCTGATCTCTCCACCAGGGCCCCACCTAAGGTCAGAAACCTGCCTCTGACCCCCTCTCCTTGTTCTCACTGGGTCCTCCTTCTCCCTTCTTAACTTGTCACCTTAAGAGACAAGTTATAGTTAAATAATAAGACAGAAAATTAGCTACAATGCATTGAGGGCTAGCTACATTACAGGCCCTGTGTTAATGGACCTTGCACATGCCATCTCATTGAATCCTTACCCTGACCTGTGAGTTAGTTAAAGTTACCTCTCATTTTACCACTGAAACAAAGAATATTAAGAGAGATGCAGTCACCTGTCCAAGGTTTTAAATTTAGTAATTAATAAAGTCAGGTTTCAGATCTGGTTTGAATCAGAGCCCAGGTTCCTAAACACTATACATTTTCTCTTCCTTGAACCTGGAGGCTTCTCTTCACTAAACCATGGCATGTGCCGTGTGAAGAATTACTGTTCTCTTAAAGCAAGAAGACCATGATCTTCTGCCCTGCCCCTTCTTATTATATACTGGAAAGGAAGGATCCAAGTTCACTCATCTTGGACTCTTCTCCTGGGGACAGGGGTTGGGGGGGTGTGAGTTGTTGAACTTTCTGTCCCATATAATTTCCACCAGCTCCCACAACAACCTGCCTGCCAGGTTTCCTTAGTCTGAGTTGTTGCAAATGAGACCATAGATTCTATTCCTTCTTGGGCCAGTTGGCCCAGTGTAATGCATGGTATAATTTGCTCACCCACACAAGCATCACTAATTCTTTGCATAACTTCCTATTGTTGGTTAGGAAGGAGGGGTTGGTTCTGGACCAGGGAGAAAGTACGAGACTCCCATCCAGATTACTGCAAAAGCCTTGAGTTCCTACAGCAGCACCTTGATGTGATGAATGTGAGAGTGTGGCCAGGGGAATACATGGCAGCTCAATCCAAAATTGAGTTCCCCATAAGTAGACTGTCTATCCAACCCCCATCTCTGCAGACTGCATCCAGCCTCCATTCACAGCTCCATTTAACATTTATACTGAAAGAACAATGGAAAATGGAAACCTACCACTTGATCTATAAGTTTCCAGGCTTGTAACAATTCCAGTGTAGAATCCTGGTGAAAGCTGGACTCAAGATCATAGATTATATTTGAAGCCCTAAGAAGAGCATGCCCAGGAATGCTGACGAAGACATGTAACTGGTCAACAACAACACTTGATGTATTTAGCCAGCCAACTGCATAGGTGAGAATGGTGGGCCTGCTTCACTGCACTGGTCAAAGGAGAAAGTTCAGAAGGCCCCAGTTTGCACTGTGGAGGAAGGACAGATCTTCAATAGACAGTGCTTTCCACATTAGAGAAAAGGCGGAAGAGAGCCTACTCTGTCCAAGCACAAGGAACAGTAGAGATTAGAACACTACGGCACAGTGACCTCACCTCCCAGTAAACAAGTCCCAGTGAGTGTTAAGCTGGACCTTCCTCCCCCTTGGGACAGGGCGAATGAGGGATTAGGGAGAGGGTCACACTCTTCCTCCTTAGGTCTACGTAGGGAGAATGGTCAGAAACCACCTAATCTTTGAAAAGATATTATAATATAAAGAAACGGGCATCAGCATGTCTTCTGCCAGTGAAGTCAAGCAGAGGGTAGCTAACTTTGGAGACTGGTCACAAAACCAGCAGGGTGTGTGAGAAATGGGTCTAGAGAAGCTCAAGGACTGAGAGGCAGCCCATTCACTGCAGTCGTTGCTCCTGGGAAGCCAACATGTCCCTGTGGCACAGCTGTGACATGTGGGACAGAGTTGGGTCTCTAAGAGAATGCCAAGGCAACATTAGAGGAGCAGATGCTAAATGGTTCCTGGAATGAGGCTTGAGCTGAGGTGTGAGCCAAGCGGGAGGCAGAGAACCAGAAAAAGGAGGGAGGAGACCCCCAGAGATGACAAAAGGGAAGCGGCAGGAACCCACTCTGGACATGGGCATCTTCCCTTGCAGGTGGACTGCTCCCGCCCCCAGAGGCTAGGGTGGATGGACATCGTCCAAGGGAGACTTGGTGACCTCCTCCTGTTGGCTCCTTTGTTCTATAAAGGCATGTACAACTGCATTAGTATGCTCAGCAAAGGGCCTTCTTTTGTTGTGGCAGGTGCTGCCGGAATTCAGAGCAGCTGATGTTTCATAAAATCATGAGCCTGCGGAGAGCCCTGGGAAGTCCCTGCCCCTCACATCTGGCCCATCAGTTGAACAGTGCTGCAGCTCAGAAATATTTTTAAAATCATGTTTATTGTACTTCATCTTATTTCAAGAGTGATACAATTTCATTGGAAAAAATGTGGAGCGTGCAGTAAAGCACAGAGAAGAAAACAAAACTAATTCCTAATCTTACCCCCACCCAACGACAACCACTGGTAACATTTCAGTGCAGAACGTCCTGCTCTCTCTCTCCCTCTCTCACCTGTGGGGTGCAGGTGCATGTGCATTTGTGTGTGTCTGTGTATATTATAAACAAATAAGAAGTAAGTGGGGTGTTTCCTATTACTCCAGAATTAGAAAATAAAAATGTGAACAAAGAAGCATTAAGTGCCACATGCCCTAAATAAAGGCAAACACCTCTCTCAAGCTCTCCTGAGAACTGGTTAAACTGGTACTGCTACTTTCGACCAGCAGCACCCCTTCCTTCCATCTGTAAAGGCAGAGGAGAGCAGGAAGGGGCAATCTGTGCTGTTGAGAGGCGACGCGGGGCTATAGCACATCCAAGAGCTAAACGGGGTTCTATGAGATACGGGAGGGGCTTTCTGAGAACATAACTCATAAATACCGGGAACCCTGGCAAGAGGGGACTACTGACCCCACATTCCCTGGGGACAGCAGCCCTGCTGACACGCTCTGTTCCTACCTAAGTAGAAAGGTAGAGCATGAGAGCGAAAGCAGGGCAGAGAGGGTGCACCCATGGGGCAACCTGCCCTTCAGCTGGCATGGCAAAGGTGCATCTGCCTTCTGGGGCCCCAGCGGACACTACAGCAGACAGTCCTGACTCATCTTTCAGCACATAGAGGAGTGGGTTGCCAAGGAAGAGGATTTGAGAAGGGGTATCTGAGGCAGAGTTGGAAATTGTCAACTGGAGTTTGATCTCTGCAGCTGGGAGGCCCCTGCAGAGGGGAAGGCGCAGACCAGGAGAGAGCCACAGGGAGCCGACCCGGCCTGGAGAGGGCTCTGCGGTCCCATCGGTGCGCACTAAAAAAATCACCACGATGAGCAGCGAACTCAATAAGCAGTGCTAGTTCTTGCCCTCTCCCCTCCCCTCCCCAGCACACCCCAGGACCTGCCACCTGCACAGGGCAGCAGGGAGCACTGTTTCCAGAAAAGGAAGGTGGGTAAGAGCAGGGAACAGGCTAGGCCCCTCCCACTCACATGCACAAGTCTGAAGCTGGGTAGCATGCCAGGAGAAGAGGGCATTGTTTTTCAAACTGAAGAAGTTCTTATGAGCAAAGGGACTAGGAAATCACAGAATCTGTGGCCACTGGGTAGAGAGACTTAACATATACCTGGGAACAGTGATTGGGAGGAAGCATTTGATGTTTGCAACTTAACAAAGTTGATGTGCTTCCATAAACCTAACACACACACACACACGCACACACAAACATGCATATATGTATATTTTTTGAATCTGGATAAAGTAAAATTTTTCTCTGTCCAAAAGCAACTTTATTTCCTCACCCCTGCCTCCTCTCCCTGTCCCTGTGACGCTCCCTTCTCAGCACCTACATGGAATCTCATACAGTTTCCATGATTTACACCTTCCCATATAACGAAGTCCAGTCTAGCCTCACACAATCTCTCGTTCTGTTTGAAGTTTCTCTGCTCCCCGCAGTGCCGGCCTGCCTCAGGCTGGGAAACCGGGATGAGGATGGATAACGTGGTTTCCAAGGCAGACTCTTCACTCTGACTTGCTTCATTGATCTCATCACCCTCACTTTCCAACTGCTGTGTAGGACTGTCTGCAGAGATAAGAGGACGTGGTGGCTTTGCTGCGTGTCAGCTTATCTAAGGGGGGAGTCACTTCCCAGAATTCCATATCTGTCAGGTTCCGGGTTAGAGAGGAGGATACGAGAGAAATGTGCATGAGATCTAGAAGGCTGCAGAGCGTGGAAGCCATTGTTTGCACCTTGAAGCCTGGGGCATGAGGGACTATGAAGAGCAGCAGAGTGGTGCGTTGGAGCCTCTTCCCACCGGCACTTGTGCTGTTTGCCAAGTCGCTCCAAATGTTCATGCAAAGCAATAGAACCCATGCAGTGAGGCCCCAGGTCTATCAAGGACTGAGACTGTGTCACTCTCTGTATCCTCATTAACACAAAGATTGTCTGGGTGCATACACATGCTCAATGAATAAGAAACAAATATAAGTAAGTTATATAAATTCAACTGAAATAAAATATATTGAATTGAATTGATAAACCACAGAGAAAACACAGAAAGAGCTCATGCTGATTCCAGCATGAAGGTCCCCCACAATAAAATGTGGCAGGACATGTTTCTAAATGACATTTGTAAAGTTCTCCGCCAAACAGCAAAAGCCCTGATGAAAAATTTCCTCCAAGTGTTTAGAGGTTTCTCTCCTCATCCCCGAGCCAGGCCTTTAGGTCTCCAAAGGATAAAAAAGGGGAAAAAAAGAAATATAACAATTTATTTTGCTAACCAATAAAATCAATTTAGATCTCTAAAGGTTCTAAATGAACTCTCTGTATTTCCATTTTCCCAAAATTTTCATTCTTCTCATTCTACCATTATCACCAAAAAGAAACACTTGTCTTAAAAATTTCCCCCAAATATCCTATCTCTTTCTCTCTGCCCTTGGTTTTCTTCAGTCATACTTCCTCGGGTTGACTGTGTGAGAATGCATGGCTTTTTCAAAGATTTTTTTCTAAGTCTATGTGTAATTGGTCATAAAGCACCTCAGAACCCTCAGAGTGAATGTTAAAAAGGATAAGGTAAGTGAAATTGATGGCCTTGAATATTTATCTTTCTACACTGACCTTCTGGAAGGATGATAAGAAGAAGCCCAAAGCTTTCGTCAACAGCTACTACACAGTCATGATTGCTGTTAATAACAGCTGACAATATTGATCCATTTTGCAAGCTAGACGTGGTTCTGTCATTTAATTCTTATGACCAACAGCACTCAAGGTGAGATACTCTTACTATTTGCACCTTACGGAGGAACAAGTGGGGTCAAGAAAGTTCAGTGACTTCTCCAGGAGTCCACAGGTTGTTAAGTGTTGAGCCCACTCTTGCCCCAACTCCGGGACCCACTGTTTACTGAGTATTATTCCTCCAACCCCAGCTTGCTGCCAGACAGAGTAAGACAGTGCTGGCTACTAGTCATTAAGCTCTGCTGATCATGCCCTACCTTGCTTGGTATGCAGTGGGAATTTATTCCACACGAGCATACCAGAAATGTGACATTGTTTAATTTGTCTAAATCCAGTTAAGTTTACCTGTGAGCCCCAGTGAGCAGCAGGGAGCTCCAACAGCACCATTCCTGGGGGCCCCTCCTTTCTCTGCTGTTATACATGTGCCCATCATGCTTCCTGGTCTAGAATATTTGCGGATGGTCCCTCTTGTCTTCACTCTATGTCATTCTTAAACTGTGCGTCCAGTGTCTAGCCTTCCTAGGTTTGTAACTGGCTACATCCCATCAAACAGGGCCGAGTCTCTGCCATTTCCAGACACCCCAAACTCCTTCTCTTCTCCAAGTCAGAGAAATACCAAGTGCCAGTGTGTAAGCCAGGGTTTGGGAATCATTCTTCTGAGGTTTGTGCTTAAGAACTAATACTTTCCACTCTGAGGATCTCAAAGAGCTGTTGCCAGACGGTGGACACACCAAGGGAATCTTTGGTCAACCAGGGAGAGAGAAAGAAAAAAACTACGTGTTGAGCAGCTACACGGTGTCAGACACTTCGTCATATAGTATTTTATTTCCCCTATAAAACTGCAAGGTAGAAATTATTATGATTGGTTTTAAAAAATGAATAAACAAAAGATTAGAGATTTTTTTAAAAGCCCCTGAATCATACATCTATCTCATTCGTCAGAGATGGCCTAGTGACAACGTGTAGCTAATCTTAATAATAACTGCCAGTTCTCGAGTTCTCTTTCTACCTGGGCATTGAACTAGGCATTTTATAGCCGTTAGTTCCCATAACAACCCTAGAACTTATTTGATTATCCCTGCCTAAGAGATGAGAACCGCTGCTCGGAGAAGCCAAGTCATTTGCCCATGGTCACACATCTGGGGAGCAATGGAGCCTAACGCAAAGCAGCCACATTAAAGTCTAAAGTCTGATTCTGACCCAGTGCTCGGTCGGCCCTCCTCAGATCTTTCAAAGTGGAGGCGCAGCCCCAGTGCGACTGGCAAGCAGTGGGAGAGGCAGGTGGACCAAGTCGGCAGGGAGACAAGGGCAAGGCTCTCTGCCTCACCAGTATTATTCAGGAGGGATTCACAGAACAATACGCAGAGGCCTTGCTTACTTTGTTCTACAAACCATAAGCTGCAGAATTATTAGTCATCTGTGCGCTTAACCATTCAGTAAGTATTACAGGTCATGCATTTTTAAGCCTCCAGGTAAGGCCTCAAGCCACCTACAAAATCCTTAGACAAACACCAACTTCTCAGGCTCCCTGGGGCAGGGGATGGCTGCAGACACACACTGAGGGAGCTGTGCCCTCTTCTTAAGAGATAGAAACCTTGTGGTCAATAGCATTATAAGAAGTCATTCCGAGAATACCTAGGAGTCCCTCTCCTGCTTCCAACAGATTTCCTTTCCAGGGAAACAAGATACTCCAAGCAGTCTCTCTTAGGGCACAGGAGCTTCAATCTCAACTATGTTTATTTGACATTTATGAGAGATGCTGTATATGTGAAGGAGATAAGAGAGGAAAATGTGAAAGTCATATAAAGGGGTAAAGGTACCGAAAGAAACACTGAAGTTGGCTTCAGGATGGAGAGCTGAAAAGTACATGGGGCCTTCAATTTGGTAGCGCCAGTCCTGAAATTCATCCGACAGAAATCATTTAAACTGCCAAAAAAGTCTTTAAGTGCAAAGATGCTCATCAAAATATTACTTCTCAGCACTTACCTAAGGCACAAAACACCCACATATCCATTGCTTAGGCCTTGTATGTAAAGTGTGCTCTCTCCAATTAGTGGCTTTTAATCATTAAAGTGTATGCTTTTAACAGCCTTGTAATATGTAAAGTTATCTTATAATATTAAGTGAAAGTGGTACCAAATTTTAGGTACAGTATAATCATTAATTACAGAAACCAAACAACCCAATTTTTTGAAGGGAAGGAAAAAAGACTGAAAGAAAATAGACCCAACTGCCCATAGTAGTTGCTTTGAGAAATCACTCAAAGGTCAATTCATTTTCTTCTTATTTTTTGGCACTTCCCGAAATGTTTATAATGAGCACACTTTGCTCTTATAATGTAAATGTATAATGGAGAAAGACAATAAAAATCACTGATGGATTATTTGATTGATTATTTGTATTAACTCACTGCTACCTATAATTAATCCCTATTACAGTTGGTGACAGCAGAGATCCACGTGTCTCAGGATGAACCCCGTTGGCAGAGCTGTGTTCCAAGCCTTGCTTCATCTTCTCCAGCCTACCTCCCAACCCAAACTCTCCCATGACCCAAAGGCAATGATAGAAAACATTTGCAGAACCTGACCTGCCTTCCTGTCCAACTACTGCTGTCATACCCATCCCCCTCCCAGTGCACCTCTACTCCTGACACCACCCATCTCTGCCAACCAATATCAAAAAGGTCAGCCCAAGAGCCTCCGAGCAATCTCAGGCAATTTATTTCACATCTCAGTGTTTCCACATTTCTATAAAATGGAAATAATAATTTCTACCTCGTATTCTCTCATTAACATTACACAAAAGCATCCCTGTCAAGTGCCTGGCACATAGTAGGTACACAAAAAATATTTCAATGGTAGCTATTATTTTTGGTTGTCTTTCCTCTGAATCCTATCCTGACCTGCAGCTAGCTCAGTGCCTAGCACAGAGAAATCGCTCAGCTCGTGTTTTTTGGATTAATAGATACCACGGGTGGTGATAGCAAACCCTGACAGATAAGAATCTGTGGCTGTAGGATTTTAGATGGCTTATCTCCATAAGAAAGCACAAATTAAGAAACTAGTCAAAAAAAGAAAACATCCTTCCTACGTAGGGGAAGAGCTTTAGCAACTTTGATCAGAAATCGGCTTTGGAACATTGCCTGTGGGCATCACTGGAAGTCACACACACAGCAAACAACGTCAGAAAATAAGATGGGAAGTTTCCTGTCCTCTCTCTCTCCACCCCCACATCAGGTCCCTATCACAAAGGGAGGATTTGGTTGTGTTTTAAAATAGGCTTTTGCACTTTTTCAAAAATCAGCTAGATCCCAATGCATCCCCACAGCTGAATAAGCACAATTAAGATGAAAGATGTATCCTGGGGATAGAATAAACTGTGACCCAGCTGCCCCTGGAGACTACAATTTTCTCCTGTTTGGTGAGAACTGGAACAGACTGCGGTGGCCCCTACCCTAGTCTCCCAGGGCTAGCAGCCTCAACGTTCATGTTGAAAGAAGAACCACGGTGCCTGGGGACCTTTCTGAATTTCATCAGGTCTTCTCTACTCAGAAAATCTGTGGTTAGAGTAGTGGGGACAGTCCCTCGGCTCAGGTCTTAGGAGAAGCCAGTCTGATCCACAGGCAAGCAAAGCTATCTTCCTCCTTCAATCTACAAAGCCTCAAAGTAGCTTTTTAGCATCATGCAGTCACTCTTTAAACATCAGAATAAAATATTGTACAAGCCCTTTCATCTTGTTGGTAGATAGTTCTAAGCAAGGAGTGCTTAAAGGGATAGTACGATGAGGAGAAATCCAGAAGTTTGAGCATAAACCAGAATTGAAAATCAGTATGCTCGGCAATTTTCTTTCAAACCCCCTAAATTATTCATTCATTCAACAAACACTCAACTACAAACTACTTTTCATTTGCTTTTTCATTTATTCATTCAATAAACATTTACTGAGCACAGAATGGATACCATGTACTGTCCTGTGTGTTATGAAGAATATAAAGAATAAATGCTGACATTTGTTGAGTGATTACGATATGCTAAGAACTACTAAGATCACACAGCTGGGTAGGAATAGAGCCAGTCTGTATCCAGGAACCCGGCCTAGAAGCCATGCATTGGACCTTGTGTTATAGTGCTTATCAAAGATGTAAGATAATCCAGATGTTAAGATGCAAACCCTAGCCTCGAGTTTAGGAGAGCTGAGACTTGTAAGTGCTTTCAAAAAGCCTCAGGAAAAAGTAGTAGGGACATATGGAGAAAAAAGAAATTATTTCTTCTTTTCTGGTGAGAGAGAGAAGCCTCCTTAAAAATGGTGGTCTTCAAGGTAACTCTTGAAGACAAGTGGAATTTGAACAAGCATCCATGGACAGAAAAGGTGTTCAAAGCTAAGGAAACAGCATCAACAAATTACAAAGAAGGAAGTATGGGGGAATTCAGGCGGCTCAGTGTGGCTGAAGCATCACATGTGAAGAGGGCTAATGGGGGATAGAGTGGAGAGGGTATTTGCTCTATCAGAGTAATAAGGCATTATTCTAAAAAGACCATAAGAAAGGTTCCCATCTTAAAGACCAGCTAATAGACTCAAGCCGGACAGTCAACCTGGAGTTTCTAAGTCATTCTGGCCATCTTGGGAAACAGCTGTGCAAGGCTCGATAAGAACGTTGCAGAAAGGCTTCTCTTTCACTAAAAAAAATTTCCTATAGAGTGTAGCTCGGGGAAGCACCTGTTGAGCTCGTGTTCTGAGTAGAAGGAAAATGGTACTGCTCACTATGGCTACCAGGTCCCCTTCATTCCTGCTCTGTGCTCACCAAGCAACATTCTGAGACCTGTGTGACCCCTCCTGGAGCCTCTAAGTGCAGCAGGGAGACCTGCTCAGAGGATTAGTGCCTTATTTATCAACGTAAGTGACAACTGGCCTTTGGGTTTGTTCAGCACAGGTCAGTCCCCACCTGGCACCTTGCTACCCAATCTGTGCTCCTACTTTAAGGGAGGGAGGGCACATCCAGGTCCATGATCAATAATTGATGTTTAGCCTGTATAAGAGAAGACTAAGGAGGTGCAAGGGGTAACTTAGATGTTAAAATATGATTATATGTAAAGAAGGACACTGTGTGACTCTAAAGGACAGAACTTAAATAGGTGAACTGAAATTCATATTATTAGGTACTAGGCATTGTGATAAATAACTGCATATGCAATGCCACCTGATTCTCATACAGCCCTGATATTATCATCGGCATTGATATCCTTATTTTCAGCTAAAAATCGACACTATTCAGGAGTCCCCGAATGACTGGCAAACTCACCAGAGGTTGAAATAACAAGCGATGAAGATGGGCCGCAAACCCACAACAGCCTAGCTCTATCATGTCACAGCCTCACTATAAGATGCCTTAAAGCTCTTTTTTGTTAATTACCATTGAGAAAAAACAGGGAGGAACTACAGGGAGACAAATTTCATGTTATCACACATAACTCTGTCACTCACCTGAATGTGAAACTCTCTAGACATCAGATTGCCATTCTGAAAATGGTGGGGGGGGTGGGGGGTACAAATAATCCCTCTACAGGGTTCCTTGTAGTTGTTCTCCAGTTTTATAAAATGCTATTGAATACAGGCCTATCTATGGAGCACTTCTGCATGACCTATAACCCTCTACTGGGTAAACAGAGACCTCCCGAGTAGCTCTCCATATCCACAGGACTCTGCTCAGATAAAGGAAACCTCTACAAAGTATTCAGGCACCTGAATAGGAAGGACCCAGGTCTTTCCATCTCTCCTCCCTCACCTCCTACTCATCCTAAACTCACATCCTGTCTTCCAGCTCTACTGAACCACCTGCAGGTGTCCATTTGAAGGGCCACACTGTCCTGGCTTCACACATCTTATCCCCTTCACTGGGATATAAAGCAAAGCAGTTCACCTTCCTACAAGCTGAAATTCTTAAATATTTTTCAATACTGGTGTGGCATCAGTGGAGAAAAAATACTTTCCTATTAATTAAAATTTCAAGTACATTCTTCTTTAGGTCAATAAATAATGCATCACTTACCATTTCATCTTCTTTAAGCCCTTTTAAAATAAAATGTCACTCCTATAAACCTATCAAGGACCAAAGCGAAATCTACTCAATGTTTCACAGAGAAGCAGGAAGACAGCATTTATATCACATAGAACATAGCATGTCACAGGAAATAGCACCATCTTACAAGTCTTTCCTTACAGGCATGTTTTCTCAGCCACAGCAATGCTGGGTCTGCTCCCAGCTTTTTCCCTGGTCCCCGTCCCCACTACAACACCCCACCTGGCTCTCTCTCTTTTTCTCATGCAGAGCAGTGAACTCTGCCCCCACAATATGTGCTCAGCCCCTACTTCTTAGTACTATTTTCAAGAGTCGAAAGCTGTTATATCAAGGATGAAAATTGCATTTATGACTAGCAAAGAAGTGTTGCAGGAACCACTGGAACTACCAACAAGGAGTTGGGACCCCGAGACATTTGGCGAGAAGCAGCGTTTATTAGTGCTGGCGCTGGCTCAGCGGATTCCTACCCAAAGGCTGAGCCCCGCGGGCAGCAGGACCAGGCCTTTTACACATTCACTACAAGGTTAGGAGGGAGTCGGCACCGAGGGACCTTTGCAGTGGGAGCTGTTAGGTCACTATAGGTGTACTCAGGATGCTAGTTACATGTTTATCTGTCTCTGTAAAGGTTACCTGGATTCCGTATTATAAACTGATGGGCTTCCATGACTATGATCGACAAGCTGCTCCACACCACTGAGTCCCAGGGCCAGTGGGGTGGGGAGGGACGGGATACACTGTTACATTGTTGCAATCTCAGCACCCAAGCACCTTGTGATTCCTCTACATTCCTGAAGCCTCAACAGAAACTTTGTCTCCTTGGCTTCCTACCACATAAGAATTCTAATTTTTATTTTATATATAATATCCAAAAATAAGGGTTTTGTGATTTGCATCGAATAACAGGGACACCAAGTTACATTCATTCAAACACAGTAGGAACCACATGTAGAAACCTTAGTCAACAGGCAGCTTCATCCATCTATTCTAGAGCTATTCTGGGTACCTCACAGAAAAGAGCTGCAGTTAGCTGCCCAGCTGCCCTGTATCTTCATCCAGATCTGTGCCTGGTACACTCCCGCTCACACTACAAGATCTGGGTGAATGAAGCACCACCCCTCTGTGAAGTCTGTCCTGACTCTACCCATTCCTATCTGCCCTCCTTCCTTCAGTGTTCTCCAGATACAATGTAGACTTCAGTACCATGAGGATCTGACAGGATCTACCAGCACTTCGTATTTATCAGTTTACCTGTCGTTTCTCCCCATTCTCCAGGCTATGAGCTCCTTAGGACAAAGATATTGTCTAATCCATCTCTGATTCTGCATAATCCCAGAATAGAGAATGAAATGGAGTCTATTTTTAAAAAGTGTTTATAGTATTAAACTGAACAATTAAGTCTCTTCCAACTACTATTTAGATAGATGCATACATAGACAAATAAATACATACATAGATATGTACATACGCGTACACACACACACGAAATATTGATGTCAAACTGCAGGCCAAATTGACAGCAAATTGACTTTAAAGGAAAGCCTGCCCAGTATGCCTCACTTTTAAACCAGGAAGAAAGAAGCTGGTCTTGACCCAGTCCCAAGTACAGAATTCTCTGCAGGTGGGAGAAATATGAAGGCAAGAAAACAGGAGGTGATTTGTAAGGGAAAATGAAGCGCGCGGCAGGTTGGATTCCCCAAGGTTCTTACACTGGTAGTTAATTGAATCCAGTGTTCCAAGACCTTAATTTCAAACAAGGTCTTTGGGAGAAACAGTCAGTCACTCTCCCTCAGGCAAAATGAAAGCCCTTTCCCTTAACTCTGAGACCTAACAAAGCTCCCAGGTTCTTCTGCCTTAATCCTTGTGCACAAGGGGTAAGGCTGCACTCTAGGGGACTGTCAAAGGCAGGTTCTGACCCCTCCTCCTCCCATCCTTCTCTCCCCCCAGTTTATCTGCAAATCCCTATAGGTATTATTTCATACAAAGCTCTCTGCATAAAAGAAAACAGGCTTCCCAGATATGAGTTCTTGCCAACCTAACCCAGGCCATATGTGGCCCCCAGGTCTTTATTTGGAGCCAGGGTCCAGAATGAATCTCTCCATCTCTTACAGAAATTGGCTTCATTCATTTCCTGTTCCCTCTTGCACTAGAGTAACCTCATTCATTCATTCATTCAAAAATAGCATTTACTGAATGTTTACTATATGTTAGGGCTGAAAACACACAGAATAATAATTTTAACAGTAAATATAATAACAGTGGCTGACATGTATTGAATTTATTGTGTGCTGTAACAAAAATTAGATGAAGAGAAAATGTCTGGATCATCCTCTATCTCATTTAATCCTCACAAAAATCCTAAAGTAAGTACTGTTAGCATTGCCACTGTGTAAATGAGGATACAAGAGGCAGAGGAAGTGGATGACATGCTGAATCTGTTTAGAGTAACTTCACTTGGCAAGTAACAGAAAAATAGGCTCAGTGTGTCATAAACAATGAGGGAGATGTTTTATCTAACACAACAGGCAAAGCAGAGAAGGCTTCAGGACTGGTGGAGTCAGTGACGTATCTGTGGCATTTCCAGTCTTTCACTCTGCCAGCTCCTTAATCCTCAGGTGGGGTCTCCTAGGAGCTGCAACAAGGTTACCACAGTTTCAGATGATTCATCTAACACCACAATCCAAAGGAAGAGACCAAGATCACTTTTCTTAGTGTCTGTGTTAGTTTCCTAGCACTGCCATTACTATGTACCACAAACTGGGTGATTTAAAACAATAAAGTGTATCATCTCACTGTTCTGGAGGCCAAAAGTCTAAAAACAAGATATCAGCAGGGCCGTACTCTCTCTGAAAGAACTAGAAAAGGACCCCTCCTAGCTTCTGGTGGCTGCCAGCTATCCTTAGTGTTCCTAGGCATGTAGACACGTCACTCCAATCTCTGCCTCTCAGAGAATGTTTTCCCTGTTTTTATGAGACTGTCTCTTTTCCCCTTCTTATAAGAACATTAGTCATGTTGGATTTAGGGTGCACCCAACTCAGTATGACTTCATCTTAACTTGATTACATTCGCAAAAACCTATTTCCAGATAAGGTCACATTCACAGGTACTGAAGGTTAGGACTAAACATATCTTTATGGGGAACAAAATTCAAGCCACAGCAGAGGCTTATTTTAAGAGCTAGAAAATCTTTTCTGAAAACCCCGTAATCAATTTCTATTATCTCATTATTCAGAATGGTATCACATGCCCAAGCCTATGTCAGTCACTGCCTAGAGAAATGGGGACCACCATGACCAGCTTAGACAATGAGGACCTACCCAAGGGCCTGAGGGAGGGACACCAATCAGGACCCACTCTGTGCTGTGGGGTACAATTTCCTCCAAGAAATATGTGACTAGAACAGGAGACTAGATACCTGAACATCATTAAGAAGGAAGTGAAAATTGATGAAATTGATGTCTCTAGGAAAAGCAACCAACAATGTCTATTGCACTTGGCCATGGTGCCACATGGGTGTCTGAATCCAGAGCCTGAAGTTTATGAGCTCTCACACCCCTGAACATCTGCAATGTAACTATTCTTTATATTCTGGAAGGCTCTGTGCTGTCAACTTTGTAGATATCTTCTGCCCCCATACCATAATCCTAGGAGGTCCACATCATTACTTTCCCTATTTTAAAGATGGTAAACTGAGGCATCAAGCTCAAGTTTGCACGGCTTTTGGAGACACATGTTTATGAAATGTCTACCTCCAAACTGTAAGCAAACCAAGGCCAAAAACTATATCAAACTCATTGTTGTGAACTCAGCACCCAGTATTATACCTGGTATAGAAAAAATATTTGCTACATGAAGATCCTGGCCCCTCCCTCCCAGAAGATCCCTTGTCAATTTTTAAGAGGACATTTAAATTCTACTTACTGCAAAGCATTCATTTCTCTCTTATGAGGTCCACCATCATGACTAAATGTTCTTTGCATACCTAAATGGAACTTGGTTCTTTTGATCAGTGGAAGTTAACATATAAGTCAATGTCATCTGCTCCTTTTGGCTTGGTTGAGCCTAAAAGACAACTCCTGCGTCAGAGATAGGCAGCCAGTTGTTCTCCTTGGGAAAGGAATGTCCACCATGTAATCCATTTTCCATATTCCTCACAATGGGTTTGCTGACCAGAAAGCTCTCTATTCCATGATCAAGGAAGAGGCTGGAAAGCAAGGCACAGAGAGAGAGTATGGAAGGGAAGATGCTTCTTTTATCAAGTAAATTAGGAGAAAGATCACTGATCTTAGATTCATGCAGGATCCTTTTTAGTTCAGCAGCTAAGTAGCCTGGCTCATGTACTTGGGCAAGTCACTTCCCTCGTTAGGGCTCAGTTTCCTCATCTATGAAATAAAGGGATTAAATTAAGTTATGTTTAAGTTCACTTCAGCCATGACAGTCAAAGCTTGGAAATCATGTCTTCCTAAGTTTACTATGAACACTCCAACTCTGCCTGTCCCTCTGCCTTTCTTCCAATGCCCATTGTTAATTTATGGCTCTGGGTGATGACAGTGACATGGAGGGTAATAACTAAAAATTATGTTTCCACTGAACAGTTTGGCTTAAACTGCTTTTATAGTCACTATTTTATTCTTTATTATGACAGCCCTGTGAGGGTATGAATCTTTCCATTTTTACATATCAAGAAACTGGAAAATGATTCACTTTCCCAAAAATACTCAGCTAGCAGGTGCCAAATTCAAACCCAGTCCAGTCAGTATTTATCTTCCAATTTGTCTCCTGGAGTCTGATTCTTCATCACATAGAATCTCATAGCACACAGGGCCCCCTGCTTCACCAATGCTAGGAGAACCCCAACTTAATGAAAAAACATAAATAAAGTCATTAACTTGGATCACAAGAGCCTTTGTTATTTTATAAATAAGCTATAATGCATCCATAAAGAATCCAGTATAAAGAAAAACTAGAAGGGGAGCCAAGATGGCAGCGTGAGTAGAGCAGCAGAAATCTCCTCCCAAAACCACATATATCTATGAAAATATAACAAAGACAACTCTTCCTAGAACAGAGACCAGAGGACACAGGACAACATCCAGACCACATCCACACCTGTGAGAACCTAGCGCCTCGCGAAGTGGGTAAGATACAAGCCCCGGCCCCACGGGACCCGAGTGCCCCTCCCTCCAGCTCCCGGCAGGAGGAGAGGAGTCACCAGGGAGGGAGAGGGAGCCCAGGACTGCTGAACACCCAGCCCCAGCCATCCGCACTGGAGCACAGACACAGTGCATGTGAGGGATCCTGGATACTAGGGAAACAGGGCAGCAGGACCGGTGAGCGGGTACCGGAGGCCGGCACTGGAGAACAAAGAAAAGCAAGCGGCCATTTTTTTTTCTGTTGTTGTTTTGTTTTGGAGAGTGCTTTTTGGAAGTCTTAAAGGGACAGGAACCCCAATGCTAGGGAAACAGGGCAGCAAGACCGGTGAGTGGGTGCCTGAGGCTGGCGCCGGAGAACAAAGAAATGCGAGCGGCCATGTTTTTTTTTTTTCCTTTTTGGCGAGTGCTTTTTGGAAGTCTTAAAGGGACAGGAACCCCAATACTAGGGAAACAGGGCAGCAAGACCGGTGAGCAGGTGCCTGAGGCTGGCGCCGGAGAACAAAGAAATGCGAGCAGCCATTTTTTTTTCTTCTTCTTCTTTTTTTGGCGAGTGCTTTTTGGAAGTCTTAAAGGGACAGGGCGGGACACTTAGTTCAGAGGTAGGGAATCTGGGGATCTCTGGGCACTCTAACCCCCTGGGCAGCAGGGAACACGGAGGCCCCTTACTGAGATAAATAGCCTCCCGGCCGCTCCCCCTCCAACACGGCTCCACCATTTTGGAGCAGCAGACCGAGCCAGGCCACGCTCACAGCGACAGTGGAGATAGACTCCGTAGCAGCCGGACAGGAAGCAGAAGCCCTATCTGCATGCAGCTGCCCAGCACAAGCCACTAGAGGTCGCTGTTCTCCCAGGAGAGGAAGGCCACAAACCAACAAGAAGAGAAGTTCTTCCACCCTGTCACTAGTCCCAGCTCTGCAAACTATTCCTATCACCATGAAAAGACAAAATTACAGGCAAACCAAGATCACAGAGACACCAGAGAAGGAGACAGACCTAACCAGTCTTCCTGAAGAAGAATTCAAAATAAAAATCATAAACATGCTGACGGACATGGAGAGAAAAATGCAAGAGCAATGGGATGAAGTCTGGAGGGAGATCACAGATGCCAGGAAGGAGATCACAGAAGTGAAACAAACTCTGGAAGGATTTATAAGCAGAATGGATAAAATGCAAGAGGCCATTGACAGAATAGAAACCAGAGAACAGGAACACATAGAAGCTGATGCAGAGAGAGATAAAAGGATCTCCAGGAATGAAACAATATTAAGAGAACTGTGTGACCAATCCAAAAGGAACAATATCCGTATTATAGGGGTACCAGAGGAAGAAGAGAGAGAAAAAGGAATAGAAAGTATCTTTGAAGAAATAATTGCTGAAAACTTCCCCAAACTGGGGGAGGAAATAATTGAACAGACCACGGAAATACACAGAACCCCCAACAGAAAGGATCCAAGGCGGACAACACCAAGACACATAATAATTAAAATGGCAAAGACCAAGGACAAGAAAAGAGTTCTAAAGGCAGCTAGAGAGAAAAAGGTCACCTATAAAGGAAAACCCATCAGGCTAACATCAGACTTCTCGACAGACACCCTACAGGCCAGAAGAGAATGACATAATATATTTAATGCAATGAAACAGAAGGGCCTTGAACCAAGGATACTGTATCCAGCACAACTATCATTTAAATATGATGGTGGGATTAAACAATTCCCAGACAAGCAAAAGTTGAGGGAATTTGCTTCCCACAAACCACCTCTACAGGGCATCTTACACTGGCTGCTCTAGATGGGAGCACTCCTAAAAAGAGCACAGAACAAAACACCCAACATATGAAGAATGGACGAGGAATAAGAAGGGAGAGAAGAAAAGAATCTCCAGACAGTGTATATAACAGCTCAATAAGCGAGCTAAGTTAGGCAGTAAGATACTAAAGAGGCTAACCTTGAACCTTTGGTAACCATGAATTTAAAGCCTGCAATGGCAATAAGTACATATCTCCCAATAGTCACCCTAAATGTAAATGGACTTAATGCACCAGTCAAAGACACAGAGTAATAGAATGGATAAAAAAGCAAGACCCATCTATATGCTGCTAACAAGAAACTCACCTTAAACCCAAAGACATGCACAGACTAAAAGTCAAGGGATGGAAAAACATATTTCAGGCAAACAACAGCGAGAAGAAAGCAGGGGTTGCAGTACTAATATCAGACAAAATAGACTTCAAAACAAAGAAAGTAACAAGAGATAAAGAAGGACATTACATAATGATAAAGGGCTCAGTCCAACAAGAGGATATAACCATTCTAAATATATATGCACCCAACACAGGAGCACCAGCATATGTGAAACAAATACTAACAGAACTAAAGGGGGAAATAGACTGCAATGCATTCATTTTAGGAGACTTCAACACACCATTCACCCCAAAGGATAGATCCACCGGGCAGAAAATAAGTAAGGACACACAGGCACTGAACAACACACTAGAACAGATGGACCTAATAGACATCTATAGAACTCTACATCCAAAAGCAACAGGATATACATTCTTCTCCAGTGCACATGGAACATTCTCCAGAATAGACCACATACTAGCCCACAAAAAGACCCTCAGTAAATTCCAAAATATTGAAATACTACCAACCAATTTTTCAGACCACAAAGGTATAAAACTAGAAATAAATTCTACAAAAGAAAACAAAAAGGCTCACAAACACATGGAGGCTTAACAACATGCTCCTAAATAATCAATTGATCAACGAACAAATCAAAATAGAGATCAAGGAATATATAGAAACAAATGAAAACAAAAACACAAAGCCCCAACTTCTGTGGGACGCAGCAAAAGCAGTCTTAATAGGAAAGTATATAGTGATCCAGGCACACTTGAAGAAGGAAGAACAATCCCAAATGAATAGTCTAACAGAACAATTATCGAAACTGGAAAAAGAAGAACAAATGAGGCCTAAAGTCAGCAGAAGGAGGGACATAATAAAGATCAGAGAAGAAATAAACAAAATTGAGAAGAATAAAACAATAGCAAAAATCAACAAAACCAAGAGCTGATTCTTTGAGAAAATAAACAAAATAGATAAGCCTCTAGCCAAACTTATTAAGAGAAAAAGAGAATCAACACAAATCAACAGAATTAGAAATGAGAACAGAAAAATCACAACAACCCCACAGAAATACAAAGAATTATTAAAGACTACTATGAAAACCTATATGCCAACAAGCTGGAAAACCTAGAAGAAATGGACAACTTCCTAGAAAAATACAACCTTCCAAGACTGACCAAGGAAGAAACACAAAAGTTAAACAAACCAATTATGAGCAAAGAAATTCAAACGGTAATCAAAAAACTACCCAAGAACAAAACCCCGGTGCCGGACGGATTTACCTCGGAATTTTATCAGACACACAGAGAAGACATAATACCCATTCTCCTTAAAGTTTTCCAAAAAATAGAAGAGGAGGGAATACTCCCAAACTCATTCTATGAAGCCAACATCACCCTAATACCAAAACCAGGCAAAGACCCCACCAAAAAAGAAAACTACAGACCAATATTCCTGATGAATGTAGATGCAAAAATACTCAATAAAATAGTAGCAAACCGAATTCAACAGTATATCAAAAGGATCATACACCATGACCAAGTGGGATTCATCCCAGGGATGCAAGGATGGTACAACATTCGAAAATCCATCAACATCATCCACCACATCAACAAAAAGAAAGACAAAAACCATATGATCATCTCCATAGATGCTGAAAAAGCATTTGACAAATGTCAACATCCATTCATGATAAAAACTCTCAACAAAATGGGAATAGAGGGCAAGTACCTCAACATAATAAAGGCCATATATGATAAACCCACAGCCAACATTATACTGAACAGCGAGAAGCTGAAAGGTTTTCCTCTGAGATCAGGAACTAGACAGGGATGCCCACTCTCCCCACTGTTATTTAACATAGTACTGGATGTCCTAGCCAAGGCAGTCAGACAAAACAAAGAATACAAGGAATCCAGATTGACAAAGAAGAAGTTAAACTGTCACTATTTGCAGATGACATGATACTATACATAAAAAACCCTAAAGACTCCACTCCAAAACTACTAGACCTAATATCGGAATACAGCAAAGTTGCAGGATACAAAATTAACACACAGAAATCTGTAGCTTTCCCATACACTAACTATGAACCAATAGAAAGAGAAATCAGGAAAACAATTCCATTCACAATTGCATCAAAAAGAATAAAATACCTAGGAATAAACCTAACCAAAGAAGTGAAAGACCTGTACCCTGAAAACTACAAGTCACTCTTAAGAGAAATTAAAGGGGACACTAACAAATGGAAACTCATCCCATGCTCATGGCTAGGAAGAATTAATATTGCCAAAATGGCCATCCTGCCCAAAGCAATATACAGATTTGATGCAATCCCTATCAAATTATCAGCAACATTCTTCAATGAACTGGAAAAAATAATTCAAAAATTCATATGGAAACATCAAAGACCCCGAATAGCCAAAGCAATCCTGAGAAAGAAGAATAAAGTAGGGGGGATCTCACTCCCCAGCTTCAAGCTCTACTACAAAGCCATAGTAATCAAGACAATTTGGTACTGGCACAAGAACAGAGCCACAGACCAGTGGAACAGATTAGAGATTCCAGACATTAACCCAAATATATATGGTCAATTAATATTTGATAAAGGAGCCATGGACATACAATGGTGAAATGACAGTCTCTTCAACAGATGGTGCTGGCAAAACTGGACAGCTACATGTAGGAGAATGAAACTGGACCATTGTCTAACCCCATACACAAAAGTAAATTCAAAATGGATCAAAGACCTGAATGTAAGTCATGAAACCATAAAACTCTTAGAAAAAACCATAGGCAAAAACATTTTAGACATAAACATGAGTGACCTCTTCTTGAACATATCTCCCCAGGCAAGGAAAACAATAGCAAAAATGAACAAGTGGGACTACATTAAGCTGAAAAGCTTCTGTACAGCAAAATACACCATCAATAGAACAAAAAGGAACCCTACAGTATGGGAGAATATATTTGAAAATGACAGATCCGATAAAGGCTTGACGTCCAGAATATATAAAGAGCTCACACGCCTCAACAAACAAAAAACAAACAATCCACTTAAAAGATGGGCAGAGGAACTGAACAGACAGTTCTCCAAAAAAGAAATACAGATGGCCAACAGACACATGAAAAGATGCTCCACATCGCTAATTATCAGAGAAATGCAAATTAAAACTACTATGAGATATCACCTCACACCAGTAAGGATGGCTACCATCCAAAAGACAAACAACAACAAATGTTGGCAAGGCTGGGGAGAAAGGGGAACCCTCCTACACTGCTGGTGGGAATGTAAATTAGTTCAACCATTGTGAAAAGCAGTATGGAAGTTCCTTAAAATGCTCAAAATAAACTCACCATTTGACCCAGGAACTCCACTCCTAGGAATTTACCCTAAAAACGCAGCACTCAAGTTTGAAAAAGATAGATGCACCTCTATGTTTATCGCAGCACTATTTACAATAGCCAAGAATTGGAAGCAACCTAAGTGTCCATCAGTAGATGAATGGATAAAGAAGATGTGGTACATATACACAATGGAATATTACTCAGCCATAAAAAGAAAACAAATCCTACCATTTGCAACAACATGGATGGAGCTAGAGGGTATTATGCTCAGTGAAATAAGCCAAGTGGAGAAAGAGAAATACCAAATGATTTCACTCATCTGTGGAGTATAAGAACAAAGGAAAACTGAAGGAACAAAACAGCAGCAGAATCACAGAACCCAAGAATGGACTAACAGGTACCAAAGGGAACGGGACTGGGGAGGATGGGTGGGTAGGGAGGGATAAGGTGGGGGAAGAAGAAAGGGGGTATTATGATTAGCATGCATAATGGTGGGGATGGAAGAAAGGGAGGGCTGTACAACACAGAGAAGACAAGTAGTGATTCTACAGCATTTTGCTCTGCTGATGGACAGTGACTGTAAAGGGGTTTGTGGGGGGGGGGGAACCTGGTATAGGGGAGAGCCTAGTAAACATAATATTCTTCATGCAATTGTAGATTAATGATAAAAAAAGAAAGGGGGATTACTCCCTGATAGGATAAAACTAACTGTAAATCAACGATTAATGCATGCTTTAAATGTCCTTAATTTTGATCATTTAAAGGGTATCAGATGATCAGCTATGGAAGTACATTTTTCTGAGAATATTCCTTTCTCTTAAAAAAAAAAAAAGCAGTTCCTGTGTGGTGATCTCTAATAGGTTCTTCACAATGGTATAAAGGGCATATCAAAGTGTGGGCAAAGGGTCTGTTTGTGTTTATACAGAGGATCAAAGCCTAATTTGGCTACCCAGAAAACGAACTAAGATACGATATGAAGAAGTTCCAACATCAACATACTCTGGAAGAGTCATTCCAGAAGATGATCATCAAAAAACATCAACAAAGATCCTGGTGCTCTTGCAGTTGTAGCTGCATTCATACCACTGGTTCTTGGAATTGCCATTGGAATGAAGAAGGAGATATCTAAGCTGGCCTGTGCATACAGTAAAATAACAAATTTGACTAGATCCATACTGTTGGAAGTCAACGAAGAATTAGGAGAAGTGCAAGTTGCAGCGCTCCAAAATCTTGAGACTACAGACTATCTTCTGTTAAAAGAACATATGGGATGTGAACAGTTCCCAGGAATGTGTTTTAATTTGTCTGATTTTTCTCAAACTATTCAAATTCAGTTAGACAATATCCATCATATCATAGATAAGTTTTCACAAATGCTTAGGGTGCCTAACTGGTTTTCTTAGTTTCACTGGAGATGGCTGGTAATTGTAGGTCTGCTTTGGTTACATAACTGTATTCCTATTATGTTAATGTGTGTGTGCAATTTAATTAGTAGTTTAAACCCTATACATGCTTAAGTTACTCTACAAGAAGATATGTCAAAGAAATAACCAATCTTCCCATGTTTTCTTCCATCTGCTACTTCTATAGCTTTTTTTCTTCCTTCCTAATTACAACCCTTAAATAGAATTCGTGCCTCATATCGAATTTACCAAGTATCATAATTCTTCCAAGTGGTAAAGATACCTCAAGACAAATACTGGGAATAAAACCCACAGGGCATAAGTCTGCAAAGAAGTAAAAAGCTAACCTTTTCAAACAATTTTGCTTCTCTCTCACTTACCAATTTTACATTTCCTGTATGGCCCCAGAAGATGACTGGTTAGCCAGAGACAGGTAAGATTCCTCAAGGGAGGAACAACCTAAGACAGGCACAGTTGCAGGGTGGCCATCAGGTGAGAATTAGGGATCGACAAAGGTGAGGCTTAGAACCTCAACCCCCTGTTTTGAGAGAAATCTTCTGCATCCGTGGATGTTTTGTCGCCCTTGTCTAGCTCGGATTAATACTTATTCTATAGGCACACACCTGATCATCTATATTTGCTCTCTTACAACACTAAACTATGTTTTCTACCTTTATCTTGCATCTACCTACCACTTCCACATTTTATTAAAAATAATAATAATAATAATAATAAGGGAGAAATGTGGGATTCACATATAAATCAAGTATAAAAATCAAATGAATATTCATATTTGACCTGATTGTTTATAGTTCATGATGTGTGATCAAAACCGAAAGTCTCTGTGATGACTGCCCTTGTACTGTTCACCATTGTAAGAACTTATTCACTATGTAAGAATTTGTTCATGTAAGAACTTGTTCGTTATGCTTCAGAAGATTGGAAACTGTTGAGAATTAGGCTTGGGGTGGATTAATGATTGACCATTGAGTCCCCTATACAGAATTTTATTGTTGTTAACTGTTAACAACCTTTTGATCAATAAATATGAGAGATGCCCTCTCAAAAAAAAAAAAGAAAACTAAAATTTGTGTGAGAGATAATGAATTGTTTTGTGAGATAATGAGCTGCCCATAATAGACAATATTCAAGCATAGGATAAATGAACTCCTAATGGGACTATAAGAATCACACTTTGGATAAGAAGTTGTGTTCAATCTTCTGTGAGATGTCATTTGCATTGAGATTATTTGGAGACCTGTTTTGAGCTTGTCTAGATGTTTTCTCTGATAAAAAATAAACTAAATCTATATAACAGCAATGAACAATTGGCAGTTGAAGTTAAAAACACAACACTACTTACATTAACATCAAAACATATTAAATTCTTAACTATAAATCTAACAAGTACTATAAAATTTATGAGGAAAACTAAAAAATCTTAATGAAAGAAATCAGAGATCTAAATAAATGGAGAGATATTCCATGTTCATGGACAGAAAGAGTCAATATTGTTGGGCTGTCAGTTCTTCCCAACTTGATCTACAGATTCAACACAATCCCAATCAAAATCCCAGCAAGTTATTTTGTGTATGTTAACAAACTGATTGCAAATTTTATGTGAAAAGACAAAAGACCCAGAAAAGCCAGCACAATATTGAGGAAGAACAGAGTTGGAAGACTAATACTAACTGACTTCTAGATTTGATGTGAAGCTACAGTAATCAAGACTGCGATTTTTACAAAAGAAACAATGCAAAGAGCAACAGAATAGAACAAACAGCCCAGAAATAGCTCTAAACAAATAAAGTCAACTGACCTTTGACAAAGGAACAAAGGCATTTCAGTGGGAAAAAAATGTTCTTTTTAACAAATGGTGCTGGATCAAAATAATAAACAAACACAGATAGATAGATACAGACCTTATACCTTTTATAAAAATTAACTCAAAACAAGTCATAGATCTAAATGTAAATTGCAAAAGATAATATAGGAGAAAAATCTAGGTGACCTTCAATTTGGTGGTCATTTGTAAGACACAACACTAACAGAACAATCCATGAAAGAACAAATTGACAAGTTGGATTTCATTAAAATTAAAAATTGCTGCTCTATGAAAGACAGTTAAGTGAATAAGAAGTTGGACTAAAGACTGAAAGAAAATATTTACAAAGCCCGTAATCTGATCAAAGACTTGTAGCTCACATATACAAACAACAATTTAAACCTCAAGAATAAGAAAACAAAGCACCCAATTTAAAAATGGAAAAAAGATATGAACAGAGAGCTTACCAAAAAGATAAACAGATGGCAAATAAGCATATATCATTAGAAAACTACAAATTAAAAAACTAGAAGCAACCGTATAAGACACCACTACACACCTATTAGAATAACTGAAATCTAAAATACTGACAATACCAAATACTGGCGAGAGTGTGGAGCAATAGAAACTCTCTTTCATTGCAAGGTAATATGGCCACTTTGGAAGATGATTTGGCAGTTTTGCAAAAATTAATCATCAACTTACTGTACAATCCAGCAATCATGCTCCTGGGTATTTACCCAAATGAGTTGAAAACTTCTATCTACACAAAAACCTGCACAGGGATGTTTATAGCAGCTTTATTCATATTTGCCAAAAACTGGAAGCACCCAAGTTGTCTTCAATAGGCAAATGGATAAACAAATTGTAGTACATCCACACAATGGAATATTATTCAGCACTAAAAAGAAATGAATTAGCAAGCTATGAAAAAATATGGAGGAAACTCAAATGCATATTGCTGAATAAAAGAAGCCAGTCAAAAAAGGCTACCTAAATATGTGATTCCAACTCTATGACATTCTAGAAAAGGTGAAACTATGGAGATAGTAAAAAAAAAAAATCAGTGATTCTCAGGGTTCAGGGAGAGGAGAAGAAAGAGGAACATGTGGACCACAGGGACTTTTTAGAGGAGTAAGACTAGTCTTTGTTACTGTTACGGTGAATATATGACAAAAGACATCCACCAAAACCTATAAACTGTACACCATTAAGAGAATATCCTAATGTAAACTATGTATTTTTGTTAAAAATAAAGCACCAATATTAATCATCAACTTTAGCAAATGTACCAACTAATGCAAGGTGTTAATTATAAGGGAGACTGAATGGAGGCCAGAGAGTGAGAAGTTAGTTAATGTGCTCTGGGGTGCTCTAGCTGAAACTCCATGCATTCATGTTTTAAAATCTTGACAGCCAGAAGCATGCCCCTAACATTTGAAAGCTGCCAGTAATTCTTCTGCTGCTTCAGAGGTGGGGGATCAAATTTCTCCATGAGGAAAGACAGCCTTTGTTTAGGCAAAAATACTTACAAGGCTTTTAAATTAGACAAACATAAAGTCAGATTCTCTTCCAACATGGAGAAACCAAAAGAAAAGAAGAAATTAGTCATATGTGAGACATGCTATGGGCCAAGGGTTTAGAGGGAGCCTCTAAAGACCACAAGGTTCTCCATCAAGATCTCCAGGGAAGCTGGACCTAGGTTAGGAGAAATCCAACCACTCAGGGTACTTACTGCCTTTGTGGGTAAAATTGCAATATTTCCAGAATCTCTCACCTGGTAGTGCATATCCATATCAGTAGGTGCTTCCAAGGGGTGGAGAGAAGTAGTCCATCTCCGTATTACTAGGAGGTTACATGGGGGAGTGAGGGCGTATCTGGACCAGAGAGGTTGGGTGGGGTCCCCTTTTGCAGCTGGGTCGTGAGAGACACAGGCAAGAAGTGGACTGCTTATAAGCAATGAAAGAGTTTCTCCCACTTTATTCCTCCCTTTGACTGATTTTGGTTTCAAAGTTAATTTGCCCTGGGCTGGGAATGTTTCCCCCCGAGTTACATCTGGAGGTAGTCGGCAGGACCTCTGAACCCAAAATATGTCTTCATAGTGCAACCCTTTGGTGGGCTGCCACTAGAGATGGTGGGGAGATACTTGGAAACCCCCTGCACATGGTGGGGAGGCCTCAGTGGCTGCAGCAGTGCAGGGTGCAGCTTCACCTGGGAGCCCCCTATCCATGGGGATTCCAATTGGGGAGCCCCTAGTGGGGAATTGGTCTAGGGTAAAGCACCTCCTAGAGGGTTGGAGCCTTCCCCAGAACAGGGAAGGGTGGAAACACAGGAAGCTGTGAGATAGAAGACTGCTTAGAGGCCCTGAGTGTCCATGTAGCAGCCAAATGTTTGTTTCTCAAGATCGTGGAAAGGGCTATAGAGGAGAGAGAAAGGGTTATCAGGGAAAGAGAGAGACTTTAGGCAGGAGAGAGATACACTTCAGCATTGCCTGGAAGAGCTGGGTGATGACCTATGGGATGCCCTTAAGGAAGACAGTTATTGAGAAGATAAAAAGTGCCCATCACACCTCAGAGAATCAGGTGTTTCTGGATTGGCTGACAGCAGGCATCAGAGCAGTTTGGCCTAATCAGGATGATTTACCATACTTACCCATTAGCTGGAAAACACACAGAGCTCCAGCAGGTGTTAAGGAAGCTGGGCATGAAAAATATCATCCATAATATGGACCCCCCAGGACCCCAGTGAGTTTTCACTGTAGGAATGAGAAATGTGGTGCCCCATGCCCCACACAGCTCCCCCATTTCTCTTTGGGTCCTTAGTGACTCTTCTTGCCCCCACATAGGGAAACCCATAAAGGAGGCTACTCATACTTTAGCAGATCTGGGGGAGGTTGAAACAATAAGAGCATGGAAGGAAGTATGGGCTACGACTGAAAGGAGAGGTGCAAAGGGCTCCATGAAGGTCTCGAAGACCCAGCTGTGGGGTGATTTGATAAAGGCGGGGTAGTGAAAAACTTGATGGGCAACCCAATAGGATCTAATTAGAACTGTGGCACCAATTAAAGCCAGAGCAGCAGTTCCAGCCACTGAAGCAGGAGCAAAGCCCCATGTCCAGCCTGTGTACCTGCAAGACTTCCTGGGGGACAGTACTCAGACTCTGCCTGGGCCCTCACTCCCACAGGACAATGCTTGAGTGTCATGATTTGACTGAAGGGGAAGTTAAGGCCCCCACCTTGGGGGATGTGGTGGGGCCCAGAGGCCACATGTAGAATTAACAATTCATTATTTCTCCATGAATGTTCAACATGTCCTGGCACTGGTGGACACAGGAGCTGAATGTTCTCTGATTTATGGCAACCTTGAGAGTTTTTCTGGGACTCCTGCTGTGATTGATGGCTATGGGGGTAAGGCAATTAGAGTGAAGAAAGCATTTACCCCCAAAGGAGTATACTGTGAATATCTCTCCCACCCTGAATATATTTTGGGAGTTGATATCCTGCAGGTCCTGTGGTTACAGACCACTGCAGGTGAGTTAAGACAGAGGGTACATGTGGTAAGGTAGTTCTGAGGTGACATGCTCAACATTTGCCTGTTGCTCTGCCTGTATCTTGGTGGGTGACAAATACTAAGCAATATAAATTGCCTGGGGAACACAAGGAAATTGGAGAAACTATACAAGAGTTGGAGAACATGGGTATCACAAAGTCTCTTATAGTCCTTTAATTCCCCTGTGTGGCCAGTGAAAAAGCCAGATGGCTTGTGGTGTATAAACCATGGACTACAGGGAATTAAATAAAGTCACACCCCCTTTGCATGCTGCTGTCCCCTCTATAGCAGCCATTCTGGACACCCTCAGCCATGAACTAGGGATGTATCATCATGTTGTGGACCTTGCTAATGCTTTCTTCTCTATTGTCATAGCACAGGAAAGCCAGGAGCAGTTTGCCTTCAGGTGGGAAGGCTGGCAGTGGACACTCACTGTCCTTCCACAGGGATATCTCCACAGTCCCACCTTTTTCATGAACTTGTAGCCCAGGACTTGGTCACATGGAAGAAACCACAGATGGTATGGCTGTTATCACTACACTGGTGATATCACACTCACGTCTGATTCTCTTGCAGATTTCAAAGGGGCAGTTCCTAGACTGTTGCAACATCTACAGGAGAAAGGATGGGCTGTGAACAGCACCAAGGTCCCGGGATCTGGTTTGTCTGTAAAGTTCTTGGGGTCTGTCTGGTCAGGTAAAACTAAAGATATTCCTGAAGCAGTTATAGACAAGGTCCAGGCTTTCCCTACCCGCTACCACTGTGGCAATATTACAAGAGTTTTTGGGTCTTTGGGGCTGCTGGAGAGTGTTTATCCTGCACTTGGCTCAAATTCTGAAGCCCTTATACCAGTTGGTACGAAAGGGCATCAGGTGGGACTGGGATGAAACATGTGCAGCTGCTTTTACTGCTGATAAGTGAGCTGTGAAGGCTGTATAGGCCTTGAGTGTAATGGACTCCTCGAGGCCCTGTGAGCTAGATGTTCATGTAACCAAAGATTGTTATGAATGAGGCCTTTGGTAGCAACTTGAACAGACACACCAACCTATTGGGTTCTGGTCACAACTATGGAAAGGAGCAGAGGTCCAGTACACCTTGATAAAGATGCAACCAGTTGCTGTGTACCATGCTTTGCTGGCTATGGAGCCCCTCACTGGAACAGCTCTGACCAAGGTAATAACCACCTGTCCCATCACAGAGTGGGTACAAGACTGGACCCAAAGACCCCAGAGTGGCATGGAACAGACACTTACACTGGCCAAATGGGGCACAAATTCACAGCAGCATAGTGTACTACTAGCCCCTTAAGTGGAGAATTTCAGTGCTTATTAGGGCCAGTGACATATACAAGTGGAAAGCAGGAAGAACTTGCTTTTGAGCCATTGTTAGTCGAGAGTCCTTATCAGGAGAGAAAAGCCCCTATACCTAAAGATGCTTGGTATATAGACGGCTCCAGTTGTGGGAATCCCCTGAAGTGGAGGGCTGTGGCTTTCCATCCTAAGACTGAGACAAAATGTATGGAGGATGGAGAGGGGAAGAGCAGTCAGTGGGCTGAGTTGCGGTCAGTAAGGCTCGTGATCACCCAGGTGCCCTCCTCCATAGTTGTTTGCACTGACAGCTGGGCCGTCTATCAGGGCTTGACCCTGTGGCTACCAACATGGTACCATGACAACTAGATGATTGGTCACCGGCCCCTTTGGGGACAAGAGTTGTGGCAAGATATATGAGCATCTGGTCAGACTAAGACAGTTACCATATATCATATGATTGGTCATTCGATTGGTCATTTGGCTTCTGTATTCCTAGGAAATGATGAAGCAGACACCTTGACCCAGGTGCATTGGCTAGAAGGAAAGCCTGCCTTTCATGTACCCAGTGGTTACATCAGTGTTTGGTATACGAGGACAAAAAACAATCTGGTTTGATATAGTCTCACTTGTTCATTTTTGCTTTTGTTTCCCTTGCCCGGGGAGATATGTTCAAGAAGAGGTCACTCATGTTTATGTCTAAGAGATTTTTGCCTATGTTTTTTTCTAAGAGTTTTATGGTTTCATGACTTACGTTCAAGTCTTTGATTCATTTCAAATTTACTTTTGTGTATGGGGTTGGACAGTGATCCAGTTTCATTCTCTTACATGTAGCTGTCCAGTTTTGCCAGCACCATCTGTTGAAGAGACTGTCATTTCCCCATTGTATGTCCATGGCCCCTTAATCAAATATTAGTTGACCATATATGTTTGGGTTAATATTTGGAGTCTCTATTCTGTTCCATTGGTCTGTGGCTCTGTTCTTGTGCCAGTACCAAATTGTCTTGATTACTATGGCTTTGTAGTAGAGCTTGAAGTTGGGGAGTGAGATCCCCCCCCACTTTATTCTGCCTTCTCAGGATTGCTTTAGCTATTCGGGGTCTTTTGTGTTTCCATATGAATTTTTGAACTATTTGTTCCAGCTCCACATCGCTTGTCATCAGAGAAATGCAAATTAAAACCACAATGAGATATCACCTCACACCAGTAAGGATGGCTACCATCCAAAAGACAAACAACAACAAATGTTGGCGAGGCTGTGGAGAAAGGGGAACCCTCCTACACTGCTGGTGGGAATGTAAATTAGTTCAACCATTGTGGAAAGCAGTATGGAGGTTCCTCAAAATGCTCAAAATAGAAATGCCACTTGACCCAGGAATTCCACTCCTAGGAATTTACCCTAAGAATGCAGCAGCCCAGTTTGAAAAAGACAGATGCACCCCTATGTTTATCGCTGCACTATTTACAATAGCCAAGATATGGAAGCAACCTAAGTGTCCATCAGTAAATGAATGGAGAAAGAAGATGTGGTACATATACACAATGGAATATTACTCAGCCATAAGAAAAAAACAGATCCTACCATTTGCAACAACATGGATGGAGCTAGAGGTTGTTATGCTCAGTGAAAATACAATCTGGGCTGTAGCCCATTGGTGGGGCTTGCCACTGACCTTTGAAAAAGTCAGTAGAGCCCAGAAGGAGTGCCTTGCATATTCTAAAAGGGACTTACACTGAGTTCCGCAGCAACATGGAACAATAGTAAAGGGGGCCAATACCCCTTGTCAGGGGGCAGATGGACTATATTGGGCCTCTGCCCATGTCAGAAGGGTATTGGCGTGCCATGACTTGTGTGGACACGGCTACTGGACTGTTGGTTGCTCTTCCTCCTTGTCATGCAGATCAGCAAATCACCAGAAGGGGCCTAGAGCATCTCTGTGCAGCCTCCGGCCAGCTGCAGGTGACTGAGAGCAATCAAGGCACCCACTTCACTGAACATGCATCACAAGAATGGGTGCTGCAATTAGGAATAAAGTGGAAGTTTCATGTATCATATAACTATCGGGGCAGGCATTATAGAGAGGTACAATGATTTGTTGAAATCTGGCCTGAAGTCAGACACTAATTGTCTGTGGGGCTGATCAGTTCACTGACGGACAGTGCTACAGTGTTTGAATGAGAAGCCTCGAAAAGGAGCCTTGAGCCATTCGACATGCTAACACACACTGCTGCCTCTCCTGTACAACTGTATGTGCTAACCAGAGGGGAATTATTGAAGCCAAGATATGGCCAGCAGAGCAACATCCTGCTGCCAGCCCCTACTGCATTAAACCCTGGAGACTGTGTTGAGTGGACATGGCCCTGGACATTTTGACACATGGACCAGTGATGGCTGGTCCTTCTGGCACCATGGGGAAAAGGACTGGAAAGCTGGCCTCCTGTGTGTTCCTGGAGTAACATCAGATTGGCCCCCAAAGATCACGGTAGTGTACCCAAAATATCCGGGAGGTAAGAGCATCTTATGGGAAAGTTTTGTTCTATCTTTATGGCCAGTGAATGTACATTCCATAGCCCTATATATTGACACATCTGTATCTCCCACTGGGAGGTGGGTGAAAGTCTGCTGTGTGTTTAAACGGCACAGATAACAGGGCTATGGGGGCTTGAAGAGGGAGAGAATGGCCTGTGAACTGGAGCGCTCAGGGAAGACCTCCTCATCACACCCTGAATGTGTAAGATCGGGGTGCTGGGGACAGAGAGGGATTTCCTAGCAGAGATTGTGCCACAATTTCCTAGCAAATGTGCCACAGAGTGACTGACCCACCTCATAAAAATTAAGTTCCAATGGAAATGTCATTTGATATATTTCTCTTCAATTTAGTAGCAAAAAAAAAAAATTTTCTTCTTGTGCAAACTTTGGAACCAGTTTGTCAGCCAGAAGATGACCACACATACACGCACACACACTCACACACATATGCTATGTAGTTGCGGAAGGAATCAAATAATATGTCTGGCTCACTCTGAAGTTATTTTTCCTTCCCAGGCTTGAATGCAAAATGCGTTTTCATATTTCTTTCAATCCAAGTACTGTGGATCTGTTTAATAAGATGCAGATTTTCATTCTTTCTATCTCAGGAACTAAAGAAAGAGAAGTCTCCAGACGTCAGCCCTGCTTGAATTCTCAGCCCTGCTTGAATTCTCAGCAGACTTGACAATGGAAAAGTTCAAACATTACGGCCTCCAGTCATTTTCTGAAACAAACAAAACCAAAGCAGGCCTCATAGACTCTTTCATGGCTTACAGGACTAAAATTCTCTCTGCCTTATTTTCTCTTGGTTTCATTTTTTTCCCTCCCTCCCCCACATATTCTTCAAAAACATGTGAGTCATGCCTACACTTGGACCACGACTGATGACTCAGTGTGAAATGTCAGTAAGCAAATTAAGCATCGTCTGCCTGGCGGGGAGAGGGCTGCAGGGCTGCATCTTTAGATCTCGTTTCCCCAACGAAGGGAAGACAGGCCTGAGGCTGGGCCAGGGAGGTAAAGCAGTTAAGGATGCAGCTCTGGCCTGTATCTGAAAGGATACAGGAAACCAGGGTAAAACCAAGGCTGGCCGCAGTCCCGTGAGGCATGCAGAGACGCTGGTGGTGCGGGATGGGATGAGGCAGGCAGCCACCCAGGCACTAATCTAGCTATGGTGCTCGTCTGCACAGTCTTGGCAGTGGGGCCTGACCAGCACACATACCCACAACCTGCTGCCTGAGTATCTTTACTATTTCCTTGCTTCACTGGCTTTCCCCTGGTAACACTGACTCCTTCACAGTCATCTCACATGGAGTCTGCCCCTCTCATCACATTCATCCATGTTTCTCAGAGCTGTGGTCGGCATGCTGGCCCAACGCCCCTTCCCCCCACCAGCTGCCTATGTTCTTAGGTCATAGTCCCTCTCTTCCAGAAGCTCAGGCCCACCAGCTACTCCAGCTGCTGCCCCCACCATGCTGTTCATCACCACCACTTGGCCATTGCTCTTTGTGTCAGTGGTCTACATGCTAGTTTGAGGGTGATGGTGGTACCTGGTCCCAGGACTTCAGCATGCACAATGGCCAGCCTATAGAGTCACAAGGCTCCTCGGGTTATGGCTACCTCATCTCAAACTCTGTCCTCCCCTCTCCGGGCAGCATGCAATAAATAGTAACTGGCATCTACTACTCACTGCACTGCACACGGTGTTGGGAATACCAAAGTGAACATGGTCCCTGTCCCCAAAGAACTTGTACTGTGATAGGAGGGAGACTCATACAGGACACATAGGAACTCATTCTGGTAGGAAGGGTATGGCAACAGATCCCCTCTCAGCAGAAAGGCACACTTACAGTGTGGAGATGGTGTAAACCTGTCTAGGTTATGGCAGG